>NC_049232.1:2650524-2954358 GCF_011100685.1 Canis lupus familiaris
AAGAAAAGGAAATATGCTGGCACATATGATTGAAGGAACAACTGTCCCAAAAGAAGCTGCTAAGGCTCTGTCTCTCCCTCTTTCTTTCAACTTGGCCTCTCCCACAGAGGCTTCCTCCTTAGATTGGCTCTCTGCACAAGCAGCCCCAGGCTTGTGCTGTGAGCTCACTGATCCAGGGAGGGAAGTTTTCTTTCTTCCACAGTACCAATCTCACAGAGGGCCAGTGATTAGCCTCATGCCAGTCACATACCTCCTCTTGTGCCAGTCACTGCAGTGAGGGGTGCAAAGAATGGTTATGTGCCAACTGAGGTAGATCAGGCATGATGTATTCCAGAGCCACATGGGGTGAGGCAGGGCCCTTCCCAGCAGAAAGAGGGGTACTGGTTTGGAAAGTCAAACCAATGGCCTCTACTTGCCCCTCTAATTTAAAATGTGTATATAGGCAGGCACACACAGTTTTATTTACAATTGCTCTTCACACATCGTAAACCTCTTTCACAGATTCAGAACTTAAAAACAAACTTTGTGAGAGTCTGTATCTCTCTTAACTGCACTCTGCATGCAAAAATGAATGGCCTTTTCCTGAAATGCTGAAATGAATTCAAGTTGTGCAAGTCAAACAAAGAGCAAACTTGAATCCTACCCAGAGGTAAACTTCTCCAAGAGGGCTGCGGTTGCTTGGCTTTAATAAATTGAAATTACAGAATGGCCTTCGACATGGCAATTTTCACATCATTTTGGACATCAAATTGATTTTGACTCTGTTTAGATGGCAGTGAGGCTGAAAACTCTGACTCACAGAAGTTCAGGATAACAAATTGATCTTGCCTAGCTTTGGGGGATGAGGGGAGCCTCTCTGTGTTGGTTTCCACCAGCATGAGGTCATATCTGGTAGCTTGTGCCTCTTGGAGGTCATCTGGGGCAGCAAGCACCGGCTGCCCTGTCCAGGGTCACACAGACTAGAGGACAAGGGAGGTACCCACATTGTCCTGTGGGTATTTGCACACTGTGTTGGTGGACACAGCCCCCTGATTCTGTTGCTCAGCCCAGCCTGCAGTGGCCTGGCCTCTAGCTCTGGAAGGTTCTCTTTTGTCTTCCTCATTCCACATTCCAGTGTCTTCTTGGCCAGAGGGCTTCACTGTTCTTCAGCAGCTTCCACGATGGGCTTGGGTTTACCTCATCCATGTAGCTACACGCATCTGCCAGCAAAACCAAGGCCCAAGCCAGCTCCTCTCTTGAAATTCTTCCAAGTGTAGGTTTCCTTTTCTTTCACTGAACCTGACACCCTCTCCCAAATTGAGCTAAGCTCATCGAGGTTGCCCTCCAAGAGGTCCATCAAGTTCTGCCAGGAGAGTCAAACTCCTCATTCTACTTCCCTCTCAGGACAAAACCCTTGGAAGAGGTAGAACCTTAACACTGGGTCTGAGAACATTTATGGGGCCACAGCGGTGACCAGGACTTGTGGCAGTGCCTGTCTCGGCACCGTCTGCCAGGGTGGAGCACACCCCCAACATCTTCCTCCTCATGCACACCTGACCCCTCTCCTCCCCTGCCAGCTACTGCCCCTTTCTTGGCTCCCTTAATAGAAAAAGACCCTAAAGAGTAATTACTATGTCCAGTTCCTCCTGGGAGAATGGGAGTCTCTCTTAACCCCACTCAATCAGGCTTCTGCCCTCATCACTTGTCGACACCTGTCCTCCTCGAGATCACTGGTGACTTCCGTGTTGCCACATCCATTGGCCAGCACTGAGTTTCCCTCAGTGGCATGTGTCAGGGTGGGTCCTCCTACTCCTGATATGGCTTCCAGGATACCCTGAAAAAAGGGGGGCTCTGGCCCCCTTCCGAGTGTATGCTGATCCTCCCCCTTCTCTCCCCGCCCTGAGTGTTGGCATCCCCCAGGTGTCTGTCATCCTTGGAGCTCTTCTTGTCTTCCTCCACATCCCACATTGGTGATCTCATCCATTTTGTTGCTTTCTGCACCCTCAGAATGTCAATGGCTCCCAGGTTTGTACTTCTAGCCAAGACTTTCCTCCTTTCCTCACTCCCGACTCCTAGTCCCACTGTCTCCTTGACCCTGGGATGCCTAACAGAAATATTGAATTCTGCATGCCCTGGAGTGAACTCCCAACCTTAATCCCAGCTCTGCTGCACCAAGTGTCTCTGTGGACGGCCAGCCTTGGCTGAGTGGAGGGCTTGAGTTTTCACCCATTCCTCTCTCCCTCTTACGTGCCATGGGCAACCTGTCAGGAAATCTGTTGGCTTCCCTTTCAAACCCCAGTAGAACTGAGCATGGTGCACCCCCTCCCCAGTGCCCCTGGTCTGTCCCAAGTATGGCTGTGGGGATTCTTTTTCTCAAACAGCTTTATTGGCATAAAATTCACATACCATACAAGTCACCCACTTAAAGTGTACAGTCAGTGGCTTTTTTTTAAATTTTTTTTTAGAGTTATTCATTTATTTATGGTAGAGAGAGAGAGAGAGAGAGAGAGAGAGAGGCAGAGACACAGGAGGAGGGAGAAGCAGGCTCCATGCCAGGAGCCTGACGTGGAACTCGATTGCGGGACTCCAGGATCGCGCCCTGGGCCAAAGGCAGGCGCTAAACCGCTGCGCCACCCAGGGATCCCCGTCAGTGGCTTTTATTTATTTTTATTTACTTATTTTTTTTTTCGTCAGTGGCTTTTAATATATTCTCCAAGCTGTACAACCATTGCCACAGTCAGCGTAGGACATTTGCATGACCCCTGGAAGACCCCTCCCTCCTCAGGTGTCACCCTCTGTTCCTACGTCCCCCCAGCCCTAGGCAACTGTGAACCTCTTTCCTATCTCTGGATTTGCCCGTGTCCACAGGCCTTTCATAGAAACGGAATATTAAACGATGTTGTTCTCCACCCAGTGATTCTTCAATGTCTTCAGTCAGATCATGTCTGTCCTCCACTCAAAACCCCACAACAGCCCCCCATCATTCATCTGAGGAGACAGCATCCTTACAGTCTGTGAGGTGCTGCGCCATCTGGCTCTTTGCTACCCTGTTCCCACTGCCTACTATTTTCCCACTGTCACTCCCACTGCCCTCCTGGCCTCCTGGCCCAGCATGGGCCCTTCTTTCTGCCTCCAATGCTCCCATGGCTCCTCCCTCCACCTCTTTCAAGGCTTTGTTCACATGGCCCCTTTCAGGGAGGTATACCCCGACCACTTGTGTATTTTGCAGTGGCTGTAGCACTCCCAGCCTCTCTGCTCTTCTTTTCTTGTTCTCCAGGTGCTTACCGTTGTCGGCATACTCTATGTTACCTCCACTGGAATGGGAGCTCCCTAGGCAGGGAGTGGCATGCAGCTGGTGGTGTGTCCCAGGAGCCATTGCGGGGGCAGGGGGGGCTCAGTCAGTAGCCAGGGGATGATCCGTGTATACCTCCCTGTGCCACAGAGAGGTGTTGGCACATTCCAGGGAACTAGAGCTGCCCCAGCTCCTCCATGGTTTCCTTCAGGGCTTAGGAGGCGCATGCATTCCCCCAGAGCAAATGTTACTGCTTCACCTTCTTCCAAGCCACTGGGCAGCTCAGCTGTTTCCAGAGCCTGCAGCTTCACCGGGGTCTTGTTATTGGGCTTGGCGTGTGTGTTGTAGGATGGTCATGGCTTTGATGGGGGCAGCTCCAAGTTCTGGGTAACTCACCATCCTTCCACCTGGACCCTCACAAGAGCAGCCAATGGTCCAACATATTTCAGGAGAGAGAAAGAGATGTCATGGCTTCTTTAGCTATGTTGCTTGATGCTTTCTCCATTGGCTCCTTGCAGGACGAGAAGCACTAGACTCTTGCATCCTGGTGATTTTGGGGATGAAGGCAAGACCAAGGGACACATTACTCCTTGCCTTGACATTTTGCAGTTGAAGCCAGCCTCTCCGGCCCCCCAGGGACACAGAGAGAGCCCCAAAAGAGGCCCCAGAGCAGGAAACTCTTCCAGATGCTGTAACATGGTGGCTCAGATAATCATCCATCGCCTGAGCTCAGACAGCAGCAGCCACACTGCCCTCCCATTGCGAAGCAATCACCTGATGTGATTTGGTTCAAAGTAACTAAAGGGATCTCAAAGGGGAAACCCTCTTGGAAAAGCCCTGCAATGAGAGGTCTTGACAGCCTTTCCATGTCCCTGGCTTAAGGTCTCTGGCTTTGTCTCTGTAATTTTCATTGAAGTCTTAGGACCTCAGTCTCAGCCTAGAGGTGGGGCTTGCCTGGCAGATTTGGTATTTAGATTCCCTTTCTGTACTCCTGAGGGTAGCCAGAACCTTTGGGACTGCTGTCCATCTTCCCCAAGCACCAGGGAAGAGTGTTTGCCTTTTCTGTCCCCACAGAAGGGCGTGGGTCCAGAGTCTACAGGCTTGAGGGGAAGGATAACCCTGAACCTCCTTCAGAGAGGGGATGCCCGTCTTCTCTTCTGGGGCAGCGCCTTCCCTTCCTGGAGTCAAGGATGCCTTGGGGCAAAGGGCTGGGCCGGATGCAGCCACCTGATGGGGTCAACATCTCACAAAGCACAGCTACCTCTGGAAGCTAGGGCATAGCAGGGGCTTCGGGGCAAGCACTGTCCTATGGCTGGGGGGCAATGCTCAGTGCAATGGGGACCAGAACTAAGACCAAGTAAACACAGACACTGGTGACAGGAGCAGGGCTGAGGCTTGAAGATTTCTGAGAAGAGGCTGAGTCAGATGAGGAGATGATCCACACTCTGGTGGGTGATAAGGACAGTTGGAGCAGTCCTCGTGCAGGGAGAATGCGTGGGGCCTCCTAGGAGCTCTATCTGGGGGTCAGCAGTTCAGGTGGGGGCCTTGCAGTAGAGAGGAGCAAGTTTGGTTGGTGTCAGTACTGGATTCTAACTTTGGTCTGGAAAGATGTGGTCCACCCTCCTTCCTACCTCCTTCCCTGCTCCCTTCCCTTCTAAGGCGGGGCCTGGCATGTGAGCCCTTTCACTGGTCCCAGGCAGATGCTTCTAGCCAGGATGGGAACAAAGCCCTTCCCCTGTGACCTAGAACTTATCTGCAGTGCCAGTCCCTAGAACCTGAGACAGAAGGGCCAGGCAGGTGTCTTTAAGGCCTACCTGCCAATTCTCTTTGGGGTGCATCTGGTTTCCACTGGGCCTGGGCCTGGTACCCTTGGCAAGACTCAGACACACATGGGTGGGCACTTGGTCCCATAGGCACAAAGGATGTTTTCTGTTTCACGCACCCTGAGCACTTCATGGTGTCCCGCAGGTGGGGTAGGTTTGTCTTTTTGCCCCCAATTATTCTCTCATTTCAGCATGCACAGACCATCACCCTCTGCCAGACTGATGGCCCAAGGATGAGTCCAACACCTGCTTTTCCTTCAGGAGTTCATGACTTTATAATCCAATCCACGTCATCCATGTTTTAATAGAATAAAGTACAGACTGCTGTGAGAGTCTAGAAGAGTGACTGGCTCTGTTTGCAGGGGTGAGGAGCTGGGGTATGGAGCTGAGTTTGGTAGACTGAATGGGAGTGTGCCAGAAAGGGCAGGTGGGGGCAAAGCAAACAGCATTTTCTAGGACGCACAATTGCAAGTGCAGCCCAGGAATACTGGTGAGTCTTCTGGGCAGGACACAAATGTGTGGGGTGATAGGCCTCTCAACGGGCCCTGGCCAGTGAGGATCACACTCCTATGGAGGCCTGGGTTGGTCCAGGTACTGTTGCAGGGTCCAACGTGCTGAGGTCGGTATGCAGGCTGCTGCTGGCTGGTTGGAGGTGATGAGGTATGACCTCAGCACGGCCTGGGCAGAGGGTGCAGATATCAGGGGACAGAGCAGGCAGTGCCAGCATCTGACAACTCCCAGGCTGTGGGAGGGAGGCAGAGGGGAAGAGGAGGGTCGTTGGTGTCTTCCAGGATTGGGATAAGGAAGAGTGAGGTGTTGTCTCACTTGGGCTTTTGGCACCGAGTGGCTCTGGATGTCCCAGGGAGAATGTGGCAGCAGGGTGGTGGGTCTGGGGCCTAGAGGATGATTCAGGCTGCAGATGGGCAAGTATCTATTGGCCCACACGTGGTCCTGGCATAGGGAGCAGGCGTGGAGGGAGGGAGGAGGAGAGTGAGTGTGAAGCCCCGAGGATGCCCAGCCCTCTGTGGTGAGGAGTCAGACTGGGTGTGGGTGAGTAGAGCCTGTTGGGCTCCGTCTCCTGTGGGGATCTGGCCATACTCACTTTCTGAGCTTCTCCACGCAGGGCTGGCAGGTTCCCCCCACCCTGGGGCTTCCTACCTGGGTGATGTTTAGAATTCCCTGCAGAGCAGGGGTTAAGCCCCGTGGTGCCTGGCCTGTGCATGGGGTGGTGATGTCCGTGGGTGCCTGCTGGAGATGCCCTTGTGGCAGGAAAGTTCTCTGGTGGCAGACAGCATGAATGGAATTACTGAGAGGATAATCAGTAGGGAAGCAGAAGCTCGGCTGGGGAAGGACCTGGAAGAGTCCTGAGGCAGGTGAGCCTGGACAGTGTGAGGGGGCATTGATGATCCTACAGTTTTTCTCCTGACCTGCCTGGCTCAGGGCCCACATCCAGGGGCTCCTGAGATGTGGGCCTATCTTCCCCCGCAAACCTCATCCTCTCTGTGTGCCCGTGTGCACAGCCTCCTAGAGCATAATGTCGAAAGTGCGTATCTGATGTCTATTTAAGGCCAGGTCTCCCTCTGGTCTCTGCAGGGGCAGGCCCCAGAGTATATATGGGGAACGACCATCTCAAGACCTGCACACACCTGTCACAGCTGAACCCAGGGTAACATTTCAGGGCCCAGTGAGTGCCAGGGCTGGGGGAGCGTTTGCCATCCCTGCTGGCCCTGCAAGGGCCAGGCTAGACTTTCTAGTCATTCTACCTGCCCGCCTGC
The DNA here is from genome assembly GCF_011100685.1 of Canis lupus familiaris. Lineage (NCBI taxonomy): Eukaryota > Metazoa > Chordata > Mammalia > Carnivora > Canidae > Canis > Canis lupus. The sequence continues at coordinate 2,657,394 of NC_049232.1, forward strand.
CCGCCGAGCTCTCCTTTTGCTAAGCCACTTAATCCTGTGATGTAGTTCCTCTGCCAGGCCAGCCCATCGATCGGGACTCTCAGAGGTTTGATTACAACGCTTTCTAACAAAGTCAAAAGCAAATTTCTATGGGAGTTTTATAGTTAAGTAATTGCAGCACTTCGGGTCGTGTGCCAAAGCCCAGGAATGTCCCGGATAGGGATGTCAAGAGAAAAGTTCAGAAAATTAAATAAGAAAGAACGAAGGTGAGCATTAGCTAGTGAGGCTGGGAGGCCGTGGGAAGCTCCCAGCAGCCTGGAGAGGGTGAGAAAGGGGAGTTGTACAAGTGAGCCATTTCATGCTTAATTACAATTGCCCGTAAAGTACTTAGGGAGTCATGGTGTGCTCTGAACTTGGACAATTAATGTAATTAAACATTCATGGTGCCTGTGGCCCATTTCCTGCCAGGGGATGTCTTTGGAAGCAGAAGTGATTTTTTCTTCTTGGAGGTGATTTCAAGAGCGGCCTGGGAGGGGTGTTTCTTGGAGGAGGACCTTGGGGGACACACCCTTGAGCCCTCAAAAGAGTTTTTGCTTTGGAGCAGCTGGAGGCCCAGGCTGGGGGAACAAGCAGGGGTCTGGTGTTTGTGGCCCGTTCCATATTTGGGGGCATTTACAAGCCATCTGAGTCTGACTCTCTGGCATAGGGCAGACTGTCACCTCCTTTCCCTTGATTCTCTGTCAAGGACTTTAAGGTCCCCTTACTTTTCCTGAGTTTCTGCTGTTTTATGTGCCCTGAACACATGCCCTGTGAGTCACTGTGCCTATTTTTCAGAGAGAGAAACTGAGGCCCAGAGAGGGAGACTGGCTTCGCCATGTCTCACTTGGGAAGTGGCCTTGCTGGATCAGAACCCAGAATACCTCTCAGGTGTCAGTGGGGAGCGGGGGGTCTTACTGAACTGGCCAAGCTTATCCAGGGTCAGCACTCACCACTGAGACTTTGGTCCAGACTCTGAGTCTCAGCGCTCATCTTGGAAGGGGTATGAGGATTTCTGCTTAGGTGGTTATAGATGGTGAGTGAGGTGACAGGTGTGAAGGCACCGCCCCTGGGGTGCTCATACATGCTCAGGATCGGACTGGCAGGGTGGTGAATGCCAGCTAGGTTTGGTTGGTTGGGATCGTGCTAGTGCCAAGGGCAGGGCCGGCAGAACCAGACGTGTCTGGCGAGCACTCCAGCTGTGGGCACATTTGCTGCCCTGGGAGGCATCAGATAGATGCATGCAAGGCAGTGGTTGCATTGGGTTGAGGGCCAGGTCCTGAGCAGAGACTCCTCTCATCTCACACCCAGGCAAGCCTTACACCGTGGGGGGTGGAGGCACCCCCAGCCCATCCTGCTGGAGGCCATGGGCTGTAGTGAGGTGGCCCCCACCTGGCCTCCCTGACTGGACAGGACAGAACAGCTGGCTGGTGCCTGGACAAGATTCTGGGTGATGGGCAGGAGTCAGTAAAGATGCTCATAACTTTCTGTTCACCTGTTTGCAGTTGCTTGATTCCCTTCCCCCTAGGTGTCCCGGATGGCAAACCCCATGGCTTACATTAACCGCATACACTCAGGCCCCCAGACCACCCTCCAGCCCTCTTTTTGCCCCAGACACCTTGTACCTGAGTGCCTAGTAGATGTCTGTCTTTGGAGTCCCCACAGGAGCTTCAGGCTCAACATGCCCCAACTGGCCTCCCCACCTCCATGTGACACCTCCTGACGTCCCCTCTGAAGCAAAGGGCTTCCCAGGGTGATGGGGTGCCCAGCTCAGCTTCCTACGTCCTGCATCACCGCAGTGATGATGATGATGTTGCTTTACAGCCCCCTGCGTGCTTGTCCTCCGCATCTACTCTATCAGCTCTCTCTGCTGCCGCATCCCCCCCCCAAGAAGTGGGGGCTGCTCTGAAGAACAAAGGGAGCCACATCTCTGGCCATGTCTTCAGTATGACGATCTTCCACACAGTGTGGGTTCCAGTGGCCTCTGCCCCTGACCTCACCTCTCCTCAGCCCTCTGTGCCACACTCTGCTTGTCGCTCCCTCACTCATTTCTAGCATCGTGTGCCCCTAATCCTCACATTTTTATTTTGATCATCGGACACAAGTATTGCTTTTTTTTTTATTTTTTTTAATTTATTTATGATAGTCACACAGAGAGAGAGAGAGAGAGAGAGGCAGAGACACAGGGAGAGGGAGAAGCAGGCTCCATGCACTGGAAGCCCAACGTGGGATTCGATCCCGGGTCTCCAGGATCGCGCCCTGGGCCAAAGGCAGGCGCTAAACCGCTGCGCCACCCAGGGATCCCCAAGTATTGCTTTTATTAAGTAATAAAAGGGAATCTTTTATTGGGAATCTTTTCATACGTTTAAAAGCTGCTTGTTTTTCTTTTTTGAGAACTGTCCATTTATACCAATACCCATATTCCTTTTGAATTCCTGGGCTGTTTCTTGTTGATTTGAAGGAGCACTTTACATATTAGGACATGAATCCTCTATGTGTACATGTTTAGTGGGCTGGTGGCTGTGTGTGGGACTGGGGAAAGACCCCAAAAGAGAGGAGGAGCCTGGGGTATAACAAGTGTCTGTTGCCCAGCGAGTGTTCATTGGTTCTCCATGTGAGGATCCCACAATAATTCATACCCACTAGCAGCTGGCTTCAAGAACAAAGAGACACAGGTAAATAGTGGGTATGAGCTGCGGCTGAGGAAGTTTCAGTTACTGTAGGGCTCACCACCTATTGTCTCTGCAGGCACAGAGTCCATGCAGTTGGCATTGTGGGTACCCTGATGGCCGCGGAGGCCCCTGTGAGGGTTGCTTTGGCACCACACTTGACCTGTGCTCCGGCCCAGGGCCTTGGTGTCACCTGGTGCCTGCAGGTGGTAGGGGTGTGTGTGCCTGGAGCCATGACAACAGCCCTCCCAGGAGGAGAGGGAGAGGTGAGTAGCAAGAGCCAGGCCCCTGGCTGCCTTCACGCTCTGCCCCTATAAAACGATGGCCAGGAAGGAAGTGGCCACACCTTTCTCCGTGTCTGCCCATGACCGTTCCTGCCAAGAAAATACTGGCCGTAGTTCTTCCACGCCTGCTGCCTCCCCCTGCCCTCCTGACCTCAGTTTGCTGATCAGTGGCACAAGGATAACAGTGGCTTTCCATTTACTAACAGGTGGTTTGGGCCCCAGTTTATTGACTTATTTTGTCAAGCCCCATGTGGATGTCTGGGGACCTGGAGGGGAGCCAGAGGCAGCCTTAATCTTCCAGGAATTCATGGTAGAAGGTGTGAATTTGTGAGTTTGTGGGCATGAATGTGTAAGCATGAGTATGAGTGTGGGTTTAAGTGTGCACATGTGTGTGCAAGTTTGAGTGTGTGTGCTTATGCATGCACGTGTGTGTGTATGTGAGAGAGAGAGCGAGCAAGTCAACAGGTTTGTGATAGTGACATTGCACAGATTGCTGTCATGAGGGTCACGTGGCACGGGGCCTTGCAGATGGTTGGTACTGACATACTTCATGAGCAAATGAATGAATAGAAACAAAGGTTTTGGGAGCCAGGAAAGTACCTATTGACTCGGCCAGGTGGAAGGGGCAGGTGGTCAGGAATTGTCCCAAACAGGAGAAAAGCGGGGGCTGGACTTTGGAGGCACAGGACTTGCCTGGCGGAGAGTCCTACCCAGAGAGTGGTGTGCAGAGATCTCCACTGGGGGAGAATCCAGCAGGCAAGGTGGTCGGGTGGATAGGGCCTGGGTCATACGGGCTCTTAGTGTCCAATTCGGTGATGCAGATGGGAGCAGCAAGCCTGAGTCCCCGGGTAACTGGGTGCCCTGAATGCACGACAGTGATGGCAGTGCCCTGGCAGGGCCAGGCAGGAGATCTGTGGTCTGCAAGCTGGCAAGCTCGTCCACTGTGTCTCAGGGCACACCTGGCAGAGTCACATATGCTTGCTTGCTTTCTTTCTTTCTTTCTTTCTTTCTTTCTTTCTTTCTTTCTTTCCTCTCTCTCTCTTTCTTTTCTTTCTTTCTTTCTTTCTTTCTTTCTTTCTTTCTTTCTTTCTTTCTCTTTCTTTCTTTCAAAACATTTTATTTATTTATTCATGAGACACACACACACACACACAGAGGCAGAGACATAGGCAGAGGGAGAAGCAGGCTCCCCACGGGAAGCCTGATGTGGGACTCGATCCCCCAGGACCCCGGATCACAACCTGAGCCAAAGGCAGACGCTCAACCACTTAACCACCCAGGTGCCCCTCACATCTGCTTTCAAACCAGGAAAGAAAACCCCAGACCTTTAAAGTCGAACATGGTGATTTTTGTAGTCCCTTCCTGTCTAGCCGCCTGGCCTGTCCTCTGGAGCCCTTGGGCTGTCTGGGACAGCCAGAGGCCTGGTGAACTGGCTCTGCGCCATCCTTTCTGCAGAAGGGCAGCCCTCAGGTGGCCACGGGATCTGGACCTGGAGTGCACCCCCAACCCCCAGTGTGTTAGGAAAGGCCCTTGTGAGGCTGTGTCATGGATTAAATTTACAGCATTCAGCACTTGCTCTGATTTCTCATTTCCTCCTGTCTCTAAATGGGGCTGATCAAATTAAGCCCTGTCAACACCGTGGGTTGGTGTTGTGTAGGGAATGTAGCAAGTGTGCCTTGGTGGCCACCATGGAAGCATGGCAGCTCCACATCTCTGAAGAGCAGGGGAGCCTCTTCCCTCCCTAGTACCTGCAGGCTGTGGCCTTTCAAGGCAGGAAGGATCATGGGACAGGGACATGTGGGGTCCACCAGGGTTAATCAGTGTGCCCTCAGGACACCAGCACCCCCAGCTTCTGAACCCACTGAGCTCACATAAGAAGGCAGACAGGACGAAACACCATTATCTGTGGGACAGGATAGTGCACCTGGGGCCCTCAACAGGGCCTCTATGTGCCATCCACCCTGTCTGTACCTTAGGGCCAAAAGGGGAGGTTCACGGCAGGCTCATCCTGTGCCTCCTACCTGTGGAAGGTAGAGAAAGGCCAGAAAAACAGAAAGGAAGGCAGGGCCTGCCTAACGTTCCCTGGGAGAGAGGGCAGGGAGATGGGGGCGCTCCAGACTCCCAGACCCAGTGGGATGCAGTGGAGGACTTAGGAAGAGGAGTCACTCCCACACAGAGCTCTTCTTGGACTAATCTGAGGTGTCCACCCTGCCAGTATCCCCTGCGCACTCCATGGATTCAGTCAAGAGGCAGGTTTCTCAGGGCTGCCCCCACTGCACCCACCCTTTCACCCCCACATTAGTGGAGAGGGCCAGGGACAGTCCCTAGTCAGTCACTTCTGTTCTTCAGCAGGCTCTGGGCAGGGACAGACACAAGGAGCAGTGGTCAGTGGGCCATCTCTCCTGTTAGAAATCTACTCCTTGCCACTTGGTCCATTTTCCTGTCTGCTCCATGGCCAGGTTTTAAAGTGGAAGGGGCCCCGTGCATGAGCACCTCCCAGGGCATGCACTTATGAGCAGTTTGTGTGAAGGTGAAACCCCTGGAGCTACGCGCACAGGGGCCCTGAAAATGGACCCTCAGTGTCTCCCTCCCACCGTCCAGCACATCATGTAGAGCATCTAAAGTTCCAGCTTACAACCCGACACCAATAATACAAGGCTCGAGGCCCATGGGGTGGTAAGCAGGATGAAACACTCTCTTGATTCTCTGGGTTCTTATTAGAGCCCCACACCTCAGGGCTGAAGGTGGACAGGGTGAGGCTGAAAGTAGACTGGATGAGTGTGGATCTGGGATGAGGTCCCCAGTTTGGTAGGGGGGGTTCCCTGACATTTAGAGCAGCCTGTTGTCCATGGGCCCCAATGCAGTTGGCTCTGAGTGGCCCTATCTGAGGCCCGTGCCATGGGCTGACCTGGATCCTGGAGTTAGACATCTTCCCTGCTGCTCTCTGCTATTGTGGGGCTGTGGGCTAGAGTGTGATGGTCTCAAGCTTGTCCCTCCATCTGCATAAGAGAGTCCCTTCCTGACCCATGGGGCTGCTGTGAAGAATACATAGGGATGTCCTTAAAGCCCTGATGCTCCATGCTGCCAATGCCATCTTCATTGTCGACAATGGGGGTCTTTCCCCATCCTGCTGCTGCTGAGGGTGTCTGAAGAATTCTTTCTCTTAAGAAGGTGGCTTTGTGGCAGCCTGGGTGGCTCAGCGGTTTAGCGCCGCCTTCAGCCCAGGGTATGATCCTGGAGACCCGAGATTGAGTACCGCGTCAGGCTCCCTGCATGGAGCCTGCTTCTCCCTCTGCCTGTGTCTCTGCCTCTCTCTCTCTCTCTCTCTCTCTCTCTCTCTCTGTCAAATAAATAAATAAATAAATAAATAAATAAATAAATAAATAGAAGGTGGTACAGTGTGGCCTACCCTGCACTGCCACCCTGAGTTGTGGTGTCAGCTGGGAGGAGCCATGTATCTTGGCCCCATCCCCTCTGTGTGACTGGTCCCAAGTGGGGCCAGGAGGGGTGCAGGTAGTGGTGGGGGACCAGGGGACTGTCCCTGGGCTGGGGGTGGGGCTTGGACAGGCAGCTGTGAGTTCCTACATCTCAATGATGGCCTGGCAGGAGAGGGCCTCTGGCAGGGCTGGGCCACATCCCACACCTTCTAGTGCATATTGGCACAGAGCCCCTCTTAAAGCACTAGGACCCCTCCCTGCATCATCCTCAGCCACTGTGCATGACATGGGCCTCAGCATAGGAATCTGAGGTTGGCAGCTGAAGAGAAATGCCTTGGAACTTGGATTCGGAGAACCAATGAGGAACTGGTTCCTGGGAAATCATGAGCTAGGGCCAAAGCAGAGGGGGTGGGGACAGGTGTAGGGACCCCTAGGGTGAGGAGGGAGTGGACTTTGTAGGTCAGGGAGAAGCAGGCCCTTCTCTTGGCTTGGGCCTGGGTGTACACAGCTGCCACGGCCTGAGGTAGGTAGTACAGCTGGAGTTGTGGGTATGGGTGGTGGAAGTGGTTTAGTTTAGTGGTTTAATCCTGGAATTCTGTGTGGAGTACCTGAGGGCCTTCCCAGGAGTGATGCCCAGGAGGCTGCCGGATGTCCAAATCCAGGACTCAGGAGTATGAAGGAAGCTGGCGATGGGATTCCCTGGCCTCTGATACACTTGTACAAGATGTACATGGAGGGGAAGCCCCCAGGCCCCTGGCCCCCGACAATGGCCATCAGCATCCTGCTTGCCAGCCTCCCGCTTCCCCCACATTTAAAATGAAATCCCAGGGAATCCTCCCTTCTGTTGGGACCTGTGGGTGTCTGTGTTTTGTTCTGAAGTTCACAGTAAATATTTTCATTACGCGATCTGCCAGTCTCTCCATTGTATCCTGCCATCTGGCCGCTGTGTGCTGGGGAGCGGTAGTGAGGAGGTAACTCGGGCTTAGCTCCCCTTCCTGCAGCTGACTGCCCACAGAGAGGATGTTTGGTGCCCTGGAGACTACAGCCGGTCCCAGGGACCCGCCCTGCCGTGGCTGTGCACAGGAGCTCACCAGGGCAGGACACTTTCAGCTCCTGGACAGCAGGGACCTGATTTTTGAAGATGCCCTTGTGCATACCTGCGGGTAGATGGGCTTCAGGAGCTGGCAGGAGGGTGGTGCAGGGCACGCAGGCAGGAGTGGAGGAGCCTAGGCTGTTTGGCTGGTGTGAGGGTAGAGAGCTGAGAAGGGGGTGTTCTGCATGAAGGCCGCAGGCGGTGGGCCACTCGAGCTGGGGCCTGCCAGTGTGTGCAGCAGGAGAGCCGGGCTGGTGCTCTTTCTTTGGTCTGGTGCTGCTGCAGGGAGCCTGGGAGGTGCTCAGAGCTCCTGGTCATTCAGCATGGCCCCGCTGGTTTGGGCCCAGCCTCAGTGGCCTCAGTGCCTCTGCCAGGGCTACTGTGGCATCTGGCAGGTCCTCCCACCTCCCAAGGACACATATCTGTGGGGGGCCAAACTAGAGCTTGGCCTCTTTCTCTTGGCCACATCCCTTAAATCCACAGTGGACTTTCCCTGTCCCCGCTCTGTCTGCACTGGGCTCTCTCCAAAAGTAGGAGGCTCAACAGAGTAGCACCAGCTGATGCTAACCGTCTGAAGGTTATGGCTACAAAATCAAACAATGGTGTCTAGCTTACTTTTGACAGTGCATATGACTACATATATATGTGTAGGGCGATGCATTTTAGGATTTTTATGGCTACAAGAGACAGAAGTCCAAATGAATTGATTCAGAGCTGGAAAGCCCAGGGCTATAATGGCTTTAGGCATGGCTGGAGTCGAGACCTAAATGGTGTCACCTGTTCTCTTCATTTCTCAGCTGTGCTTCTCACAGGATGAGAAGGTATCCAGCAGCCCATGGCTCATATTTTACCAGCTTAGCAATCACAGCAAGGAGGAGAGAGCATATCTTTCCATATCCTCCAACAGATGCTTGGCATCAGAGTTCATTGGCTTGCCTGAGCCATGTGGGTGCTTCTGGGGTGAAGCTCCATGGGTATTGGCCACCCCCCTCCCCCGAGCCATGTGGTCTGGGAATAGCAAGGATGGTTCATCAAAGGAAAATCAAGGAGCAGCACCTAAAGAAGCAGCAGGTTGCAAAGTGGTACAACTCCAGGTGGCTGTATAATCTCCAGCAAGGAGGTGGGTGCTGGGCGGGCCAGGATATTCCATGTCCACTGCTGAGGAGCCTCCGTTGCCCCATACCCTGGGAGGGCACATTCTGGGGATAGCCTCAGATGGAAAAACCAAGAAAAATTTCTTTTTGCTTCTCCGGAGCTCCCATTTCTGACCTGAAGCTCTGGAAAAGTTAGCAGGCCTGGGACTGGAGGCAATTTATGGACCTTCCAGCTGTTGTTTCTGAGAGTCATAGAAGCTGTTACAGATGTGACCCTGATGAACGAGCGCTGAGGGGCTGGCCCAGCCTCAGGGGCCCCTCCCATGTCTCCCCTCCATCTCGAGTCATTAAAAGACACTGGATGAGCTGCGTCTGCCGGCATTGCAAAAATTAATTCCGATTTGGTCATAAAGTTATAAAGGGCTGGGATGAAATAATCCTAATGAGCTTCTTTTAATAAAGCTCACCAGTGGGGCCCTGTGCTGATGGCCCCCTTGGGGCCGAGCCTGCTTTCTGCTTCCCAGAACCTCCATAGGGCCTGCCTGCTTCCAAACAGGGCGGGCTTTTGCTGTGTCCTGATTATGCTTCTACATAAACATATTTTATCTTAACGATCATCTTTAGGGGAATTTGCAGTCATGGAGGGCTTGTCTCGAGGTTGTTAACAAATGGAGGGGATGACTTTCCTCCAGATGACCTCTCCTGGGTGGGGGCACCAGCATGCTCCTCGAGGCTCCAGGCTGCTGGTACTCAGAACTCTGGTCCCCTGGGCCTGCTCTGCCACTCATGCTGGGGCCTGGTAGTATTTGCAGCAGCAGGGCTGGGCTGGTGCTCTGGCCTGGGTCTTGTTCTGTAAGTGTCACTCCCCCCTTATTTGGAACACTGCCTACAGTCCTGCTTGTTTGGATTTGAGCTTCAGGGACTTCTGAGCACTGGAGAAGTGAGGGCAATTGGTTCTCATTCACTTGCCTGACAATTGAGCAGCAGCATGGCCCCCAGTGAGCACACCTATCCATCCACGTGCTTGCCCAGCAGAGGCTGGGCAGTTCGGGTAGGGGGTCAGGTGGGGGATCTGGAAACCACACTGGCCTAGGAGTCCAGAGGCTGCCCAGAACTGAGATCCTAAAAAAGCATTTAGCTGGGTTTTCTTCTAGCACTTTTGTGACTTCATTTTTATCACTCCAGGCCACCAGTCCACCTGGAATTTGTTTTTGCATACTGTCTGAGGTCAGGATGCCATCTTTTCCTCCATCTATAACCAGTTGTTCCAACATCATTAAAAAAAGAAACCACCTCTCTCCACAACCAGCTAGCTCACCTCTCTTCCCCCTTAGAGAGACCATTCTAAGGTGATCAAAGGGTCTCCTTTGGCCACTGTATATTTTTGCAAAATCAGTGTTGCTTCTTACTTGAGCATGGATGTGTCTAATGGGCATGAATGGTGTTGCATTATATTTCTCACTGATTTTTACTTTCAGCACTCTGTTTCTAAGATCCCTCTGTTGTGTATGTGGATGTCATACTTCTGACCTCCATATAGCACTGTGTGGGGTGCACCTGCCGTATTTTTGCCCCTTCTCTTCCCCTCTGATGACAGCCAGGTTGCCCCCAACTCTTCTAAACCTGCCCAAGCAATGGGGCCATTGCTTCCTTAAGGACCTATGCAAGTATGCCCATTTGCATGCCTTGTTCAGGGCAGTGAAAAATGGCTCACAGGTCAAGGGGTGCTCCAAGGAGGGGCCTGGAATATCCTATGCATATCCTGTGTCTTTATGTAGTGGACCTCAGGAGCACATGGTCAGGACAGGCCAAGTCCTGATGACAGTCTGGGCCAAGCTGCCCTGGGGGTTCTGTCCTTGGTTTAAGAAGACGGCATGATAGAAGCGGGGGTCTTAGTGATGACCATCTGTCTCAGGTCATACTGCTGCAGGACGGCTCAGCTCCCTCCACATCTGGTGCCGAGCTGCCCTCCTGGGCTCCCTCTGTCATCCTCCAAGGGATCCCCTTGTCATCCTGCTTCCTGTATCTGCCATCTTCATTGAAGGAGTGTATCTTTCAGCAGCTTCTTGAGAAGGAGTGCTAGACAGATAAAACTTTAGAGAATTTATGTGTCTGGAAATATCTCTATTTCACTTTCTTGATGGAGATTTTGTCTGGGCATAGAATTCTATCTGGTGAATAGTCTTGCTTCAGACTTTCAAAGGCTTTGCTCCATTGTTTTCCTCTTTGAATTGGGCAAGTCCGAAGCCATTCTGATTCCAGTGCTTTGTGGGCTCCTCTGTAACTGCTCCCCCCATATACCTCCAATTATCTGTGAAGGCCTGTAGAATCTTCTCTGTTCTGAAATACTATGATGGTGTGCCACAGTGCAGGTCTACTTCCTTCTATGGTCCTAGCCTTATGCCTTCCCATTCTGAGAAATTTTCTTGAATTATTTCATAGTTTCTTTCCCTCTCTGTTTTCCCTTTTCTGTCTTTATGAAGTTTCTGTTGTATGGATGATACACCTCCAGGCTGGTCCTCTAATTTTCTTGACTATTTTCCATGATTATTCAAGTTTCTTTGTCTCATTGTTTTACTTGCTGGAGGATTTCTCAACTTTATCTTCTCAGTCCTCCCACTGAGTTTATAATTTCTGCTGAAATAGTGTTAATCTCAAAGGACCTTTTTCATTATTCCCATCCTATCCTCATTTAATGGATGTAATATCTTCCAGCTCTCTTCTCAGATATTACTGATGATAGATTTCCCACACCTTCCTGTATAGTCTCTTTCTCTTCCACTTTCTTCCTGTTGGAATGTTTGCTTCATCTTGGCCTCCATCTGTCATGTCTGGGGCTGCCCCAGGAGAGGCAGCAACAAAAGAAGTGAGTCGGAGCTTGATGCATGGAGACACAGTGAACCATGGATGGCGATACTGCCTCTTTGTCTTTGGTTGATCAGATTCCCTAGAGAAGACCCTTCCTAATCGCCTGCTGAGGGGGTATAGGCTTGACTTCCAACATTCTGGGAGTGAATTGTGGAAGGGGGCTAGTGCCTCAGCATTGATTTAATCCTTCTGGTTTTAGTTTGGTGCCTCTGCTCTCAACCACACCTGTGCCTGCAGCCCAGAGACCTTCTTTTCCTCCTTTCCGAGAGAGAATGAGCTTCCAGACCAATGCCAATGTTAATTATCAGGGCTGTTCCTGGGGCCTAGTGTATGGGCAGGGGATTTGGCATCAGTCACCAGCTTATTCCAATCTGACCTTCACTGCCACATCCAGAAGCATGTAGTACCTTTGGTGGATTTTACGATGCAGACTTGGTTCTCCTCATTGGCAGCTTGGGGATTCAACTTTCTCAGATATACTCAGTCCATTACTATGAGACCATCTGCTTTCCAGCCTCCAACAGTTCTGTTCATTTTTTCCTCAGCTACTCTCCTTGTCCTTGTAGCCTTGTGATTTAAAAAAAAAAAATCACTTTACCAAAGTTGTAATGGGGTTCAACCTCTCATTTCAACCAGAAGTCCCTGCTATGCTTGGATATGTTTTGGGACTTTGTGTTCAGTACCATTGGTCTGGCTGTCCTGACACCAGTGTCACTGTGCACTAATGTTTTGTAATATTAAACATGTGAACATATTAAACATACAAACGATGTAAACATATTTTGTAATATGTTCGGTTAGTTTGAAAGATAAGTACCTCCCGTTATTATTATTTTTTCAAGATTTTCAAGATTTTTTGGGCTATTCTCTCATAGATAGTCTTTTGGTTACATCTGAGAGTTATTTTATTGGGTTTTCAGAATCCTCTGATGGAGATTGTGTTAAGTTTGTACATGGATTTAGAGGAGAATCAACTTGTCATCGAGGATAGCATTGTTGTGTCTCCAATTATTGAGGTCTCCCTTTGTACTTTTGGAGGGTTGTAAACTATATCATACCACTCTTTGTGTGGTGTTTATACATTCGTTCTTTTTGTTTATTCCTAGATATTCTGTGGGGTTTGTTGCTATAGTTGATAAGCCCTTTTTCCCATTCTGTTTCCTAGCTATTGTACATGGGATGAGAAACATCTATTCTTGTAGTTTGGTAAAACTGTCCTATAAAACCATCTGGGCTTTTCTTTGACTACTTTCTCAAATTTTTCTCAGGTTTTTCTGATTTCCTAACTGAGCCAGCAATTAGAATTTATATTCTTCATGTCATCTCGACTTATTAAAACTGTCTCTTTAATTTCTGGTATTTGGGATTTGAGGGCATTTCCTCTTCTTGTTTTCTCTGATTTTATCTCATGGTGGTGACCATGGACATGATTTTTGCGTTTTCTTGCTGTCCTAATACATGGTCAAATTTGGGACTTGTTCCGTGTGTGCTTGAAATGAGCATGCTTTCCAGTTGCTGGGCTTAAGCACTAGATCATCTCAGTAATGCAGATCCCTCCCTGACAGCCCTACCTAGTGTTTAATCTAATTCATCTATTGTTTTCTGGAATAAATGTATAAAAATGCACAGAGAGCTGTGGTTTGTCTGTTTTTCCTTAGGAAACAAATTGAAGCTTTGCTGGGTGCATAAAGTTTCATATCTTTTATATCTTCTCAATGCTGTTGATTGGTTTGTCACGTTAATGCCTTGGATTATATTTTATCTCATAAATATGGTTATTTCTGCTTTTTTGTGGTGGTTGTTGTTGATAATTACATGGTACCTCTTTCGTTGCCCCCCGCCCCCATTTGTTTTAACTCTGCCTGGGGCATTTTATCTTAGTTGTGTCATATGTATAGCTAGATTTTGTGCCAGCTCCTCCTCCTCCTGTTGGGCCCTATGTTCCCTCCCATTGCCTCTCTGCCCTGGCTCCTTTTGTTCCCACCCTTGCCATGACTTGTAGGGCACTCAGGAAACTGAGGCACACAAGACCCCATGGCCTCTGTCTTCCAAGATGGGAGAGGCCCTTAATGCCCAAGCAAATTTCACAAATGAGTGGTGTGTTTTAGGAAGGAAGAAAGCAAAATGCTGTCAGGGAGACATTGGGGGAGGGGCACGCCTATTTTAATTAGGATGAAATAAGCCTTGTTCCCCTGGGGAGGTGACCTTTCAGTTGACACCTGAAGGATGAGAAGGAGCAGGTCCAGTGAGAAATGGGGGAACGATGATTCCACGGATAGGGGACAGCAGTCTTCCCTTGTCACTGAGAAGCATCTTCTCAAGGCTGTGTGCACCCCATCCCCCACAGATGTGCAGCCAGCTTTGTGCGAGAGGCAGATGGGGACCAAACGTGTCCCTGAGGCCAGTGCAGGAGGGCTGCAGACCTCCTTCCCTCTGGGCCTTTTGAGGGACTCCTGCTGGGCCTGGTGGGGAGTGCTGACTTTGGGTGGGAGCAGCAGCAGCAGCAGGAAGGGAATCCCAGGTGAAGAGGTCATTGTGGCCCAGTCCTGGCTGTGGGATCTGCAAATACCCAGGGACAGCAAACACGCAGGTGCCCTTCAACCAACAGAATCAGTGCCTGCCACGCAATGCTCCAGAGGCCTTTGCAGACTCAAGACCTGGGGGCTTTCTTCTCCAGGCTAAATGTTTCTGTTTCTACCTGTTTTGGTTCCCCCAACCCATTCCTCTGTACTGGTGAAGTGTGGGGATGGCTCCGGGGCATGTTAACAACATGGGATCCCAGGGGCCAGGGCAGGCCCCAGCTCCTCCCTGGCTTATCTAAATCATTTAATCTTTCTGCTCCATGGGTTCCTTGATGCTAAAATGGGGACAGAAATAAGGATGATGAGGTGCCTTCTCCTCATTATGGGGATCAGATGGCTGCTGGGGTGGCAGAGGTTTGTCCCTGACTCCAGGCCCGGATATGGGGGTTGGTGCAGATGGCACCCTGTGCTCCACTGGCTTTGGATAAGTTTGGCCACTATGACCCACTGATTCCCCTGGAGGACAGATGCTTTGGGATTCCCTGGATCCAATTCTGTTTGCTCTTCTCTTGTCCTTTCCTTGATCATCTGATGTGTCTTGCTTGATCCCCTCTGGAGACTCAAAAACTGAGGGCGGCTCTTGGAAGCTTCTTGCCATGTTACCAATTGCCTGAGACAGGAGCAAAAAAAGCCCCAGTTGCCCTGCAGAAGAGTCCCCCCAACACAGGGCATGCTGGGAACTAAAATCCCTGTGGTTACGCATTAGAAAAATAGGGTTCCGCTACAGATGCCTCCAGTTGGGGGGTGGGGTGGGCTTGGCCTGCAGGGATGCAGTCTTCTGTCTACCGTGGATCAGCCACCCGTGGGAACCAGCAGCCACCGGTGGGTGAGGTGTGTGCGGAGGGCAACAGGAGCCAGGGCAGTGCTGTCCTCACACCTCAGCAGGAGATGGGCAGTGTTGACAGCTTGTTATCCTGGCCTGAGCCAGTAGTGAGGGATAGAGCAAGGGTAGGGTGAACTCTCCATCACTGTGGCTTAGCACATGGGTTGCAGGCATGCAGGGGGGCTCCAGGGGTTGAGGGGAGCATGGCAGTGAGCTCACCTCTGACCCTAAGGGACCAACAGAAGCAGAGGGCCTCAGGCCAGGGAAGCAACCAAGTGCACATGGACAAGCCCAGAAGGCCAGCACTGGTGTCAGGGAATTACTAGGCAGCTGACCCAGGACCAGACGGGAGCTGAACTCCTTGCAGCAGGACTTGGCTTGAGAGACAGGCCTGCTAGGACCAGGGTGTGGTTGGTCAGGGTCTCTGCATGGCCTGGGCTTCAGGACTGAGCCCATTGCTGGGAAACTGAAGAAATATCCAAGATTGGCACGGTGGAAGGAATGTCAGCCTGGCTGCTGGGTCTGTCAGTGCTCATGTGGCCTTGGGCTGTCTTGGCAGACCCCGCCGATCCTGGGGTTGCTCCTATGTCCTGCCAGGCCTGAGCAGGGAGGAGGCTTCCAGGGGCCGGGCTGCAAGGCAGGGTTGTCACCTGCCTCTCCTCATCTGCACTTTGCCCTTGGCCTTAGGTCTTGGGGGAAGGTGTTCTAGAACATAATGTCCAAGTCACCCCCCCCCAAATCATCATAATTAAAGTAATAACTTGAGCAGTAGTAATTATGCTTGAGATAAAATTGTCATTTCTGTTGCATCTTTAAGAAATGTTGCTGTTTTTAATGGACCTGTAACATAAATGTAGCTAAACACTGTGCTTGCTTGACAGAAGCAGCTACAAGATGTGTCCCAGCCAGCTCTGGCTCGGTGGCAGCCCCTTTACCCTCCCACCCACAGGGAATATTGGGAGGGATATTGCCACTGCGTGGCAGCTCCCAGGGTTAGGGGCAGGAGCATACTATGATGCCTTTGGGGGGTCAGGAGGGCAGTGAGGGTAGCGGGGCAGGTGGCCTGGGGACGTGGTCCCCGTGTGTCCTACCTCCAGGCATGGCTGTCAATCCGCAGCCTGGTGTTACCTGTTCATCACCTCCTCAAGAGAAGATGGCTCTTCTATATTTTGTTTAACATGAACTCTCCCAATTTTGAAATACTGTCAACCAAATAAGGTCTTTTTAAAACACCACGTGGCCCTAGTATATGCCTCTCTGGTCTGGTTTTGCCCAGGGACCACCTGTCAGTGACCCTTGGCTTGAGAGGGGCAGAGGGTAACATCTAGCCTCTTCTCCAGGGAAGGTTTTTGTTTTTTTTAAATGGAAATTACCATTTTTCTGCTTCTCAAGGTGGTTCTAAAGGTGAGCTGTCCCTGCTTGTTGGAAATGCAAAGAAATAAATGTGTAAAAATAGAGTAGCAATTCCTCGAACCCCCTGTCAGATTTAAGTAGCTGGTGTCTCCTCTGGGAGCGGCAAAGATGGCCTTGAATCATCTCCAGGCAGCCCAGCAGGATGATCAGCTCTGAATGGGCACTGCCTGTATGCCTGCCTTCCCAGTGTCCCCAGCCCTGGAGGAGCCTGGGCAGCATCTGCCAGGTGCGAGCATGTGTGTGGGGGTCAGGGTGCCCTGGGGGATAGCAGGGCTAGAGCAGGGGGCACAAGGACTCCAGGAAGTACAGGAATGCCAGCAGTTGCTCAGCCCTGGCCCGACTTCACCTCCTTTACCTCCTTCACCTCCTTTACCTTCACTTTCCCTTCTTGATAGGTCTGTCCCATGATCGGTGGCAGGTTTGTGCCTCACGCCTAGCAGACAGCAGGTGCAGAGCAGAGAGCTCCTGGCCAACAGTCTGCTGTGCTGGAGTTTCATTAGTCTTTCTGTCTGTAAAGAGGGGACAGCAGTGTACAGCACAGAGGCCCGTTTGTCAGCCCTGGCTGAGGAGACATATGCACAGGGCTGAGTGGTGGGGCAGGACTGGCGGGCAGGCTGCCTCCCTGGACTGGGAGCTGCCACGCTCTTTTCAGAGGCTCCGATCTGCCTCCAGCATCTGCTGTGTGCCACTGTGACATGGAGGGATTTCCTCCTTCTATCTGGAGGAGGCAGCAGACCAGAAGCTTTGGGGACGAGTGAGAATTATTCTGGAAGACTCTTTGTAGAGACATGGTGCTGCCGGGAGCATGGACCCCACCTCCAGTAGCAGAGGCTGCAGGGACTGGACACCATAGCCTGGGTTGGTGATGGCCTGATGACCTGAGATCCCAGGTCCTTCCCAGGGCAGGTGCCTGGGAATGCCAAGGAGAAGCTGGACCCTGGGGTTAGGGCCCCAGCACAGACACAGAGACCAAGACAGGGATGTGGGGGGCTTCCAAAGGCTTTGGCACTGGAACTTAGCAGGCAGTGTGGTCTGGGGCTGCTGGCAATGACAAAGGTCAGCCTGGTCAGCTCAGCTGTGACCCTGAGAGTGCAGACAGGGAAGGGCTGGGAGTGGGAGCTCTAGTCCAGGGTGGGCTCCAGGCCCTGGTGGCAGAGAAGGAGAAGAGAGCTGAGGCAGATCCCACAGCTGTGAAGACAGTGAGATGATATTCTGGGGTCCTTGGCTGAGGCCCCTTGGGCCCCCTCCCTCACCACGGCTGACTTTGGAGAGCTGTCACCAGAGGGCCATGGTCCCTGCACAGTTGAGTCACATAACTACCCATCTCCTCAGCTTGTGTCCAGGGGTAGGCATAATTCACTGGGGAGGGGCGCCAATGGGAGGTATCAACCCTGGAGTGGGGTAGGTGGGCTTGATCCACAGATGAGGGGCCTTCCTTCAGCAGAGGAAGGTTTCAGAAGGGGAGCTGCCTAAGGAATTGGTGTGGGACACATACCATCAGGTCTGGGTCTCAGTCTCCCTGGTTATCATGTGGTGGCCACACTGGGGACACCAGACCTTTGACACCTGAGCAGCCCTTCTTGGGTATTCGAGTATGTGAACAGGTGAAAAGAGCTGGCTCTGGTCATACACTTTCCCAGCTCAGCATCTCAGCTTCTCAGCCTCTCCATTCATCCCTTGGTGTCAGGCCCTAGGCTCTGTGATGGCTGAGGCATTGGTTTGTATGCTTTTGGGTCCGAGCCCATTTGGCATGCACCCTACCCCCTCTGAAACTTGGTTCATTCTTCTGTAAAATGGGGACAGTTTGGGTCCTGTGAGTTTTCAATAATGATGGCCAGGCTGGTGCCGAGTTGCACCCAGCTGGGGTATTGCCATGTTTGGATGTACCTGGTAAGTCTGGGCTGCTACTGCAGACTGTGTCCTCTGTCTTTCTAGGGGCCCTGCTGGGCAGCCTGGATAACCTCAGCCATGCCCTGGGTGTCCTGGAGGAGCATGTCAATGGCTCAAGGCGCAGGACGCGAAGGCATGCTGCCGACGGTGACTACAACATTGAGGTCCTGCTGGGTGTGGATGACTCTGTGGTCCAGTTCCATGGGAAGGAGCATGTGCAGAAATACCTGCTCACACTCATGAACATTGTAAGTAGGAGCCGGTGGCAGGGGTGGAGCAGCGGGGCTGAGGGACAGGTAACCAAGTCCGGGGGCAAGGCCCCCCAAGGCCCCAGTGGAGACGTAGGTCAGGGGCAAGAGGACGCGAACGAGCTGATGGCTGGGCAGAGAGACCTCTGCCCGCCTGTCCACCTTCTTCTCTGCCTGCCTTAGGTGAGTCATCGACTTTCTGGAATTCAGCCCTCTCGTCTACAAGGTGGGGCCCAAGTCAGTTAGATATGCAGAGTGTGTTTTACTTTGGACAGTTGTCACATTTAATCTCATCTTATTTTTGAAAAGTATCTTTAGTGTAGTAATAATAAAGCGACCATGATGCCTACAGTCATTGAGCTCCGATGAGTGACTATGTGCCAGGCGCGTGCTGGGCATTTACCGTGCATTATCATAGGCAGTCTTCACACTAACTCTATGAGACTGCCTTGAAAATATGCACTCCTCTCCAAGCATTACACTGCCTTCCAGCCCAGTTGAGAGTCCTGCTGAAGGAAGGACTGTCTTCTGTAGTCACATCAACTCTTCTGATACCAGATCTATGGGTTTTCTGCACCAAGCGCTTCTGATGCTAACTACCCAGAGTTAACATGGACCCCATGGGGTAAGGGCTCAGTCCCACAGGACTGGCCCAACTACAGTCTGGTTAGAAGACCCAACCAGCGATAAGTCAAAGGAACCCCTCCTCAGTTTCACATGTTTGCGAGAACAGTTCACAGAACTCAGGAAAACCCAACTCACTATCGCTGGTATATTATAAATGATGCAACTCCAGAGTAGTCACATGACAAAGATGCATGGGGCAAGGCAGGTGGGAGGGGGTTGAGAGCTTCCCTGCCCTTTCTGGGAGCACTACACCCCAGCACCTCAGTGTGCTCACTAACCTGGAAACTCTCAGAACTCCATGGTTTAGGGATTTTGCGGAGATTTTATTGGCTGTGGGTGATTGAACTCAATCCCCAGATCCTCTTTCTCCTTAGAAGCCTGAGACAGGGACAGAGGATGGGTGCTGGAAGTTCCAACCTTCTGATTGCGTGGTTGGTGCCTCTGGCAGCGGGCCCTCCATCCTGAAACTATCTAGAGCCCACCAAGAGTCACTTCATTAGCATAAACTCAGGTAACGTTCAAAGAGGCTCATTAGGAATAACAAAACTGCTTCTGTCACCCTGTCCCTGGGACATTACAGGGTTTAGGAGGTCCGAGCCAGGAACTGGGGGGCAGAAACCAGTATATATTTATTATTATGTCACACTTGGGTTGACTCCTGGCCCCACCATTACCTGGTGTGGAGGGTCCCTCTGTCACACATGCCTTGTGCTGCATGAGCCAATAGGAGGAAGGCTTGAACTTTCTCTTGGTCTGGTCAGGTAACTTCATTTTATTCATTTACACCCTCGTGCTCCGACTGTACCCCAACTTTGGATAATAGGATGGTTTGGTTAGTTTCTTGAAAAACCTGAGAAATACAAAAATTCTCTAAATGGAAACATTTTGTCACAGCATAAAAAGGATTTTAGGAGATAAATTGGAGGAGCTGAGGAAGAGTAGTTGGGTCAAGTCCTTTTTCCCCTGTGGCATCCAGCGAGCGTTTATGGGATGTATGCTTGTCCCAGGGCATGCCAGCCAGCCTGGGGCTCAGGGAGAAGGGGGGATGTTTGCCCCTCTAACCGGAGCTCCCCTCCCGCATGGTGGGGTAGGTGAGGCACCCTGTTTGAGCGTGCTTTGCCCTGACAGTTACTACCCTGTCAAGCTCTGTGTCCTCCTTCAGGGCCATGTGTACCTGGGAGAGAATTCCGAAGTCCTGGGGAGGAGGGAGATTGAGGAATCGTGAGTCCGTGAGAAAGGGTGACCGGCCAGAGCAGCGCCGTCCAACAGAACCTTCTACAATGCTGGAAATGCTCAAAATTCTGCCCTGTCCAGTGCAGCTACCACTAGCCAGCCCTTGAGCACTTAGAATGTGGCTGACATGATGAGAGAACTGAATTTTTATCTTACTTTATTTTCAATAGACTTTTAAATCCTACTTAAAAATTTTTTTGACTGTGGTCAAATATAAGTAAAATTTACCACCGTCACCATTTTAAAGTGTGCAGTTCAGTGGCATGAACTACATTCCCACCGTTGCGCAGCCATCCCCACAAGTCTTTCATCCTGCAGAGCTGAAACTGTCCCCATCGGACACTAACCCCCCTGCCCCCTTCTCCAGCCCCCAGCAACCACCATTCTATTTTTGTCTCTATGATTTTGACTACTCTGGGTACCTCATATAAGAGGGATGTTTGTCTTTTTGTGACTGGGTTATTTCACTCAGCAGAATGTCCTCAAGGCCTATCCGTGTTGTGGCATGTGCCAGAATGCCCTTTTTTTTTAAGGCTGAAGCATATCCCGTTGTGTTTATTCATTCACCTGTCGAGGAGTCCTGGAGCTGCTCCACCTCTTGGCTATTGTGAAAAATGTGGCTGTGCACACGGGTGTACAAGTATCTCTTCAGGTCCCTGCTTTCAGTTCTTTTGGGCATATACCCGGGGGTGGAATTTTAGGATTATATGGTAGTTCTATTTTTTACTTTATGAGGAACCTCCCTACTGTTGTTGTCCCCAGCAGCTGCCCCAATTTACCTTCCTTCCCAACAGCGCCTCAGGGTTTTGGTTTCTCATCCTCACCAACATTTGTTCTTTTTCTTTTTGATTATAGCCATTCAATGGGTAATTTGTAATTAATTTACATTTGGCTTTAAATCACCATTGTGACCAGTGGCTACTGTGTTGTGGCCCTGAGACCCTAGGGTGCTGGCTCATCTGGAGCTGCAGCCAGAGCCCCGAGTGGCCCTGGAAGCCCTGGCCAGAGCAGGTCTCCCTCTCCCTGCAAGTACACAGCTGGTTATGGGGCCTCCCAGCCCTAAAGCCAAATCAGCAATGTGGAGGACAGATGTGGCGGCAGCTGGCCCTGACTGTGCTCCAAGTGAGGCATTTGGTCAGCTGTGAGGTCATCCGGGGCGAAGGCGGAAACACTTCCAGTGTCTGAGGCTTGGGGACCAGCTCTGGATGGACACAGCCTGTCCCCTGAAGAAGATCATAAAGGCCCTGGGAGGAGGGTCTGGTGAAGGTTCTGGTGGCAGGAGCCTGGGAGTGCAGGCTCTGAGGAGGGGCAGAGGCCCAGGTGGACAGAAGGCAGGTGCAGTTGGACCCTGACAGCTGGAAGCTGGGCTGGTTTCCTTCATCATTTAGGGTGATTCTGCCTCCAGGGCTCCCTTTGGGGTCTCTTTGTGGCAGAATCTGGGCTGGGATGTGTGGGTCCTGGTGTGACATAGACGTTTGTTTCCTCGGATATCCACTCGCTCCCCTACCTTGTACCTATTCAGTGTGTCCCCTCTCTCTGTTTCTTTCCCTAACACGGTGACCTTGGGAGCCATATGTCCTAGTAGGTGCAGGTATAAAATGGGCCAGAATCATTCAACCTGCAATGGACTGTGATGTGTATAAGGAAACACATGCCAGGTTTATTGTGTTAAGCTATTGATATGGTGGAGACTTTGTTATGCAGCATAGCTCATCCTATGCTGACTAATACAGCTGGCACCTGACCATTCAGTCAACAAATGTTCACTGGGCATCTTCTATATGTCAGGCAAGGGGTATGGCCACAAGCATGACAGGACATAGCCATAGCATTCTGGTGGGGGGCATAGACAGTATTCAAGCAAAGAGATAATTTCAGATAAAGACAATGAAAGAAATACAAAGGTGAGGTGGAGAAGGACTGGGAAAGGTAAGCCACTTTATGCAGGTGGTCAGTGAGGACATGCATAGAAAGTAACATTGGAGCTAAGAATTGAATGATAGTGGATGTCTGTGGGAAGTGGCAGGATAGAGTGTTGAGAGGAAACAGATGGTGCAAAGGCCCTGAGACAGGAGTGAGGTCAGCACATTTCAAAGTGTGAAAAAGAGCTGGTGTAGGGAAAAAGGGGCCCAGGTAGGAAGAGAAGTTGCAGTTGAGCAGGAGCAGTCACTGGATGTGGAGAGGGACTTGAATGTGACCCTAAGGGCAGTGGGAAATCACTTAGAGGTATCACTTTTTTCCTGCATTTATGGACAAGATATTTTATTCCCTTTTTTTCATAGAGAAATGGGAGTTAATCAGTCTGTCCCTCTCTCCATGTCAGACACTCAAGGGTGAGAAGGGTTGGAAATGTTTGCTGAGCATCACAAGAGCCACCTGGGTGCAGAAAATGTCTCAGGGCATTCAGACTCCCCACCCCTACCAGCCCATTCCAGCATCTCCTGCCAGATCCCATTTCCTTCTTTTCTTCTCTAAATCTTGAAAATAACATTCTTCTTTTTTAAAAGATACTGCACCTAACACAGACAACATATTATTTAGGATGGAAAATTAGAATATATTCCTGCAGGTATGTGAATATTTTCTCCTACCAATGAGGCCTACTACCTCATTTTATTTTTGTTTTTATTTTATTTTATTTCTCTAAAAGGTTTTATTTATTTATTCATTAGAGACATACAGAGAGAGACAGAGACATAGGCAGAGGGAGAAGCAGGCTTCCTGCAGGGAGCCTGATGTGGGACTGGATCCCAGGACCCCAGGATTATGACCTGAGCCAAAGGCAGATGCTCAACTACTGAGCCATCCAGGCGTCCCACCTGCTACCTCATTTTAATTATGGCATCATATTGAATCACATAGCATACTTTTTATGTAATTGATTATTGATATGACATATTCATATAACAAAATTTATTTCTCTATTAGAGGTCAGATTAGCCACTAGCTGTAATGAATATCAGCTAAATCTATTACTCCTTTACTATTTCCTTAAACTGAGTCCCTAAAAGTACAATGCTTGGTCAACAGGTATGTACATTTTATTTTATTTTAAAAGATTTTATTTATTTATTCATGAGAGAGACACAGAGAGAGAGAGAGAGAGAGAGAGAGAGAGAGAGAGAGACATAGGCAGCGGGAGAAGCAGGCTCCCCAGGGGGAGCCTGATGTGGGACTTGATCCTAGGACCCTGGGATCGTGGCCTGAGCCAAAGACAGATGCTCAACCACTGAGCCATCCAGGCATCCCAATATGTGCATTTTAAAACTTTCTGTGCCAGAATGTTCTCTATAAGGGTTTCACCTATTCGCACTCCATTGAGCAAATGCCTGTCTCCTCTTCTCATAGCACTGAATTCTTTTCAGCTATGGTAATTTGAAAGCTACAGCTGGGATATACTTTTAGTCATTAAGTTGTATTTTTTTTTAATGTAATGAGGTTGCATCTGTAAAAAAATATCTATGTACCTTAAAACAGCAATCATCTTCCATGTTTAGGGTAGGCCTGTTCATGTCCTTTATTCTATTGGGATATTAGTTTCCTTCTTAATTTGAAGAAACTTTATATTAGCATAGGCTAACTTTTTTGTTTGTCATGTGGGTGGGAAATATCCTCCATACTTTTGTTCTTTGCCCTTTGTTTTGTTTGGGGCAGTTTGCAATGGTTTACATTTCTGTGTATAGTGGTATCCTGACATCTTTCTCTCCTCAGCTTTTCCCTTGGGTGCTGTGTTTAGCACTTCATGCTCTCCCCCAGAAGTTAATCTTCTGGAGCTTCACTCTGGTTGCTCTGGCAGATTCGCATGGCTTGTTGTCAGCAGCATCATTTCCCAAACCCACGGCCTTGCACTGATCACCTGGCCCTTCTTGCTGCGTTCTAGCCGCAACAGCCCCACACTCAGAGTGTCTCCTATTACCAAACTTCTGGGGCCCAGGGCCAAGTAAAGATGTGGCTCTTTATGAGATGAGGAAGAAATGCCTCAAAAGGTACATATGAAGCCTTTTCCTTTTCCTATGATCTCTGTTTCTCAGCATGTCAAGATTTAAAAGTTTTCTACTGATTGTCGCTCTAAGGAATGAAAAATTAGAATTTTAAATTATTTTTTAAAAGATTTTATTTATTCATTAATCACACACACACACAGAGAGAGAGAGAGAGAGAGGCAGAGACACAGGCAGAGGGAGAAGCAGGCTCCATGCAGGGAGCCCGACGTGAGACTCTATCCTCAGTCTCCAGGGTCTCCAGGGTCTCCAGGATCACGCCCTGGACTGAAGGCAGCGCTAAACCGCTGAGCCACTGGGGCTGCCCTAATTTTAAATTATTATTATGAAATTTGCCAACTATTTTTATATTGTACAAAGCTTATTTTAAATGAAACTATTACAGCATTTAACTTGGATGTGGAATCACCAAAATTAAACAGATTTGTATTTTGTGGCTCGTGCTCGGAGGGTGCCAGAAATTCAGGCAAAACACAAGCCAGACTCAGAAAAGGTTGGAAGGAGGAAAAAAGAAGCCCCCAGGAATGGAGACAGTGAAGGGAGCACTCTCTTAAGCACAGATTCTCATAGGTGCCCCAGGGTCCAGCTAGCAACATGGGCTATGCCCTCTGGGCCTGCCAGCTGCTTTGTCCCCCACCTGCTGCCACTGGAAGAACACATCATGCTGTGCCCTGGCATGGGGTGGGGTCTGGAACATTGAAACCAGCATCTCTCCTTCTCCCAGGCCCCTACCCCCACCCAGGGCAGATGGTCAAGGTTCTTTACACTTTAGTACCTGGACAGGGTTGTGTGAGAGGCTCACCTCCACCAACACTTGTGTGGAGCTGCCTGCCCTGGGTGGGACCACTACTGCCATGTCCTGGTCCGAGAGGCCACAGGGCACGTGTACCCTTCTTGCACCTGTGGGCAGGCCCGTGCCCAGAGCAGAGGGTGGCCGTGATCAAAGGGTGGGGAGTGGGTGGCCAGGACCTTGCCCTGTGCAGGCATGACCACATGTGAGCCAAGACTTCACTATCACATTGGACTTTACTTACAAAACACAAATTCAAAGGTAAAATGATGAAGAATTTCAAGACAGCAACCACAGAGCATTAAACCCCAAGGGCAGGGCCTTTGTGGGTACGGGCCTTGGTCATTGGCCCAGGAACTTGGAAACATGAGCTCTGCCCTGAGACCCCACAGCCTGGCCCAACCGTCCCCATATACATGATGTGGCCTGTGCTTCCTGCTTTAGGGCCCCATTTTCCATGGCCCTTCTCCATCCTCTGCTTTTCCAGAGGCTCAACCCAAAGCTATACCCACTCTCGGCTTTCTGCCCAGATGAAGAAGGCTGTGCCTAAGAGGGTGCTAAGGCCTTCTGAGCACTGGGGCCAGGCTGTGGGTGGTGGCCTCATCCTCTGGGGCCCTCACACTGGTTTCTAGCTCTCAAATCCCAGAGCCTCGAAGGTTGCTGGCAAACCCAGGATGAGGCCCCATTCCCTTAGCCCAGGGGTCCTTAGCCTAGTCAGAGAGGCTGGGAACTCCTGGGAAACCCATTTGAGAGGGTCTGTCCACTGCTCGAGGGAGGAAGGATCTCCTTTCCGGTGCTGGGAGGGCTGTGAGGGTGGAACTAGAAGCCATGGCCAGATATGTGGCCCGTCTAGCCATGCTGGCTCCTCCAGGCCCCATCCCTGCACCACTGCTGGGCCCCACCCATCTCTCTGCTTAGATGTGACCCTCCACAGCTGGCCTCCCTCTGCTGTCATCCCACTCCTGTTCCTACTCCTCCCTGCCTTCTACCCTGGCTCATGCTGTGGCTTCCACTGACCCAGCCCTGGGATCAAGGAGCTTCCTTCTGCCTGGGATTCCCCTCTCCTACGGGCTCTCTGGGTACACTGGGAACCGCTGACTCTCCTTAGAAATGTGCTCCCTGCTATGTCTGGTGCTCCCAGGCTGGGCTTCAGGCAACATGCCTGAACACACTTGCTGGCTCTACCAGGGAATCACCACATTTTCCCCGACCTGCTCTGCCAGCCCCTGAGCAAGTCTCTGCTTCCAAACTTGGTGCCGTAGCAGCGCATGCCAGGAGTCATGCTCATATGCAGCCTGCATGTTCGTGGCACCTCCAGTTCCCTTGCCAGGCACAGATAGTGGCTTTTCTCCTGGCTCAGGTGACAAATATCTTGGGGGAAGACCAGAGCCTTGACTAAAGTAACATGTTCACACATGCATTTTTGAAAAGCAAAATTTATGCCAGGACTTCCAGAAATCTACACCTTGGGCCCACACCAGGGCTGCTTATGTGGCTTAGAGCCTTCAGCTGAAGCGCTAACCAGTGTTGCTCTGATGGGGGATGTGCCCCTCCCCCCCGAAGGTGGCTCAGGATCCTCTCTTTGCCTCTGTGAGCATTTGGCAGAGGCTGTGGAGGCCACCACTGTCTGCCCCAGAAGTGTCACCCTTTTTGTATGACAAACATTTTAAAACATCAATTTTATATCAAACTAGCCTTGGGCATATTACTAGGTTAAAGCAAAATTCACAGAACTTTTTAAGATAAACAGAGATTCTCGAGTAATGTTGCCAAAACTATAGCCCCAGGGCCAAATCCAGCCCGTTATCCTTTTTTAAACAAAGTTTTGGGATACAGCCACACCCTCATTTATGAATGGTCTGTGGATGCTTTGTGCTCTCACAGCAGAGTCGCTGGGACAGAGACAAGTGGTCCCCAAGCCTGACAATACTCACTCCCTGGTGCCCACAAAATATTTGTTATCTGGCTCTAAAGAAATTCCTCCATACTTTGAGTTCCCCATGAGTTGTGGCCTCAGCTAGGTATAGAATGTGGACCAGATCCTGCCTGGCAAAGTT
The DNA here is from genome assembly GCF_011100685.1 of Canis lupus familiaris. NCBI lineage: Eukaryota > Metazoa > Chordata > Mammalia > Carnivora > Canidae > Canis > Canis lupus. The sequence continues at coordinate 2,684,518 of NC_049232.1, forward strand.
CCCACCTTGCCCTGCCCTTGGTTTCTTCATCTTTGAACATTCCACATGCTCCGAGAACCCATAAAGGCCAGCACAGCCCCTAGGAGACAAGGTTCCCCTCACCCTTTTCAGACCACAAATCCTCTGCAGCTGGAGCAGCCCTTTCCTGCAGGCCACACTGCCCTGAAGCTGAGCTCCACCCTCTCCCTGCTCAGACCTTAGTTCACCCCCACTCCCACCCTAGCCTTGCCAGCTCAGTGGACCTGTGAGGTCACTTTGGGGATTCTTTCAAAAGCAATTAAAGGAGCTGATTTAATAATCATTTTTAAAACAGCAGAGTAAGAAGAACAGATTTCTGGGCAGACAGAGCTGTCTCTCCCAGCTGTGTTAACTGCCTATGTTCTGGAAGAACTCCTCAGCCCCCAAAACATCTCTTCTGTGGAGGGCAGTCACATTCCTTAGGGCCACAGAGAATTGTGCTCCACAGACTTCTGTGCTTTCATAGTAGAGGCCATACCCTTTGACCCCCCCTAGCATGGGGACAAGCCTCTGTACAGTATGTTCATAAACAAATTTTGTTGAATGAATGATTTCTGTCTGTGCCAGGATTCCAATATTTTTCCTTTTTTCTTTTCTAATTTAATCCAGAAATTGGCCTGGGTTTACCAAAGCCCTGCCAGGGTTTGCAAACAATCAAAGGCGTCCAGGCTCCATTTCTCACTAACTTCCAAGAATGTTGGGGCCGTGTGGTGATGGTGGGGAAGGCAGTGGCAGGTCAGGAATGTTTTGTGCTGGTCCCCGGGGGAGGCGGGTATCATCTCATGAACTGTCCCTGGAATTGCAAGCCAGCCAGGGTGAAGGTTCTGCCCCAAGTCCCGGTTCACGTGTCTCTGGTTCTGGTTCCTGGGAAAGAGAAAACCAGCTCTGGAACCCGACACTGAAACTGGCTTCCCGTAAGTTGAAGGGAAGTAAGCAGGGTTCTCTGGCAATGGGGGACACATTTGGGTTTGGGCTTGGCCAGAGCACAGGGTGGAAGAACGGGAAGCAGAAGTTCCCATTGTTGCACGACAGCTCCCCAGGCTTTGGGGCATGCTGATGCCATGGGCTGTAGCGAGACATCCTCATGTGTGTCCCACTGGACTGAGAGCATGGCCCTGTGCTCTGCCAGGAGGTACAGCCATCAGGGCCGATGGTGTGTGCTTGAGAGAGGGCCACACTTTCATATGGAGCCAGGCTGGAGGATAGGCCCGGGTGAAGGTGGCTGTGGACAGTAGGGAGTGGTGGGGACTGGGGTGTCGGGAGAGGGCATGCCCCCGGAGATCTCCTCCTGGGTCCTGCTAGCTTGTGGTCATGGAGGAATGTGCAGACCCACTGTTGCCAGCTCTCTTTCTTTCTTTTTTTTTTTTTTTCCATGGGAAGTTGAGAATCCAACTTTTATGGGAAATCTAATTATTTTTCAATGTCAGCAATAAATTGAAATTAAGACCTCACATTGCACAAGTGAATCAGAACACGACCGCAGGACAAGTCTGGCCGGTCAGCTGGTGGATGGTTCCTTCTGGCCTAGAAGAAAGGAGGCGACTGCCTGCCCTGCTGTGTCCTGTGATGGGGGATAATTAGTGCCACCTCCCAGTGCTGGTGTGAGCATGACTCGAGTTAAACACCAGAAAAGTCCTTTGCAGAGTCCTGGGTCTGCAGAGAGTAGCCTGTGGACATGAGCTATTCCTGGCAACATGTTTGTGCATTGGGCGCTCTCTGAACCCCTGATCTAAGTAGGGCCCCATTCTGGGCACTGGGGTACAGAAGTGAGTTGTCATTTTCCTGTGCTCAGAGAGTTTGGAACGTGGGAGGGATGGGAGGCAAGGAGAGGAAGAGTAATTACGTCCTGGTTAATGCAAGCGCTGATTGTATAAATATAGGGCATTCTGGGGTCATGGGGAAGAGCACCTCAGACAAGGGCCACTTGAGCTGCCCCTGAACAGAGGCAGGGGTTAATGAGGAGAGGAGCCTGGTGCATTCAGGTGTTGCTGCAGGCCATAGGAGGACATGTGCAAAGGCCCAGTGGCAGTACCACATCACAGTATGAGGTTGGGCCCAGCTGGGGCATAGAGGGCTGGAGTCAGGCCGGAGATGAGGTTGGCAGAGCCTTTTGCGTCAGACTAAGGGGCATCAAAGGGCTGATGCCTGCGGTGCCGTACTATGACAGGGGAGTGATGAGGTTGTTCTGGAGTCTAAAAAGAGAAACTTCTCTCTCTGAGAGTGTGGGGCTTATGCCTTCTGTTATCAGAAACTTGTCCCCCCATAGCCGGAGGAGATGGAGTTTTTATGCCTGGCAGCCCCGTGTGAGGAGACACCTGATATTCCCACATTGTCCCAGTGGCCCTGGGTGTTCCCTCTCCTGGATAAGCTCACCAAGGCTCAGGGAGGTTGGGTGGTGCAGCTGGGGCATGGCACGTGGGATTCACGTACATGTGGAAGACGGGCCCTCCTTGGCGACCTGGCCTAGGTACCTGTCCCTTTCTTGCCATTCTGGTCTGAAGAGCTAGTGCTCCTGGACCCTTGAGGAAGAGCCAAAGCATATCCTCAACTTGGCTATCTCTTGCTGATTTCCCAACAGCATTTGACATCACTTGCCCTTGCCCCAGACTGTTTTCCATCTACTGCTTTGACTCTCCTGGTTTTTCCCTTGGCTTTTCCATCTATTGTGCCTTCCTGTTTTCTCTAAGATTTGCTCACTCTCTCATTCACCCAATCAGTGGATGTTTAACGAGCACCTGCACCTGCTGGGTGCCAGACACAGCTGCAGGTGCTGGAATGTGGTGCTGAGGAAGCCCAAGATGGGGTGGTGGTCCTGCCTGCACAGAGCCCACATTCCAGATTCCAGGGGGGGCAGGGTGGACAATGGGACAGTAAGTACTTCTCCCACCCCCTGCAGTGATGATGGCGTAGGTGAAGAAAGTTCCAGTTGGGGGAGGTACCATGGTCTGGCCTTACCTGTACCTCTTCTTCCCTGGGGTGTGTGCCACCCCACCCCCACCCCTAGGATTCTCCCCAGCCTCCCTCTCCTCTCTAGGAGGCTGCCTGACAGCTGATGTGGAAGTCTGGGAGCATCTTGCCCTTGGCCTCCCTGGGGGAGCTGATGGTTGTCAAAGCGGGAGTTAGAGTCCCCGTGGACAAGGAGGGCCAGGCATCATCACTCCTCAGTGACAGCTAAAGGCAGCTGCGGATTTTGTCTCTGCAGACTCCAGCAAGGAGGTGACAGCTGAGCTGGAAAAGCAGCGAGTGTGGCACCACACTGGGCTCCAGGTCTGGGCCAGCTTAAGCTGTCACTGCCAGCCTGCTCCCTCAGTGCCAAGCACCCGGGGGATCCTGGGGTACTCTCCTGCCAGAGGGGGGCCTGGTGACAGGTCTCAGGGGGATTAGGAGTTCACAGAAAGGTGTCACACATTTAATGTCAAATTCAGGGGATCTGCTTATGTGATTTGCATGGTCAGCACCCATGCAAAGGGCCCAGCACGTACGAGGTGTTAAGTCAACATCTTTTGAATAAATAAGTGGGTGAATTCTCATAAAGTGACTATGGTCTTACAGACTCCCATGAAAAAACCAGACTCTTCCTGTCCATGGAAAAGATGTCCCGGCAGGCCAGCTGTCCTCGTCCCTTCTTCCTTATGACCACAGCTTTTTCTCCACCGTAGACACTAGATGTTTGAATCATCAGGTCATAGGGATGCATGGTTTTAATTTCAGACTTGCCAAATCTTGCTCTCAAAAGCCTTTGCCTCAATTCCCACTTGTGCTTCAGTGGGTGAATTTCTCAATGTCGCCTAGCCTGTTTCCCCACGGGTAAAACAGGGGTAATAAAGCTCACTTGGCAGAGTGTGGGAGGTAAAGAAATGATTCGAGGAAGCCCATGACACAGGTCTTGGAAGGTCATGACTTACCAATGAGGTGCCACAGTCATTTGTTTGTGACATCTGCCAAACCAGCCCAGCTCTCGTCCTTGAGAAGCTTGGCTCTCATAGGGACACACTCACCTGCTTTAGGTCAGTAGGGTGGATGAGGGCCTTGGCAGCCCTGAGGCACAGCTAGTGCCCTCTGCCTGGCTGGAGAGCCCAGAGTTAGTGCCATTTCACTCAGAGGGAGCCACACTCTTGGCACGACCTAGGGCAGGCTTGGGGGTTCGGTTGGGCTGGGAAGCCTCAGTGGGATGGAGCTGGCCAGATGGAGGGAGCTTGGGCTTCATCCTAAAGCTTTAAGAGCTAACAGGTTCTAGGCCCTGAGAATATAACAGCCACAGATACAGAAGAGCCCTTGGTTCTTGGGGCATAGGTCCAGGGGAGGGAGGGGGCAGCTAACAATCTAATGAACTAATGAGGGCATTCGAGATTGTGATGGAGGCCAAGGAAACAGCCTCGGGGGAGGGTAGCATCTGAGTTAGCCAGCACCCAATGAACATGGGACATGGGCCTGGGGAGCCGGAGACCACCAGGTGTAGAGGCAGGGTGGTCTACACACCCCCTCTCTGCCCAAGTCTGGAAAGGAGATCTCGTGCCTCCAAGAAGTGCCCTGTGTCACATAGTGTGTTTATCTTTTGGGTGTTTAGTCTGAGCCTGGGCCCAGGTGGGTTAACATGTCCCACAGCCTGGGAACTCAGTGACTCAAACAGATTCTGCTGGTGTGAAGAGCCGTGTGCTTCAGCAAGGGCAAAACCACTTCCTACTGTGTTCAAGGAGGCTCCTTATGCCCTGAACGTTGGGAAGGGCACTAAACATGAGTGAATCATTCTCAGGGAGGGCTGTGCTCACAGCAGACAAGCCTGGAAGTGAGTATGATGCTGCCAGTAGGATTGGAGCAAAGCTCCTGAAGTTTGCTGGGAGCTCTGAATTACTCATGAGCCCTGCTTGTGCTGGGGGACACAGATGATGGTCTAAACTGTCCTGGTTTTCTGAGTCTTTTCTGGGTCAACGCCTGTTTGGCAGGGTCCCTCTCTTCCTCCTCATCACATGGAGACCCTGGGGCCCTGGTGGCAGTGGGGACGCTGGCCTAGGGGGTTCAGGTTTGGCCTTGGGCTCTTTACCTGGACTGCTCAGGTGTGCTGGGCCCCACGTGGCCCAGGTCATGTGCTATGATGCCCTGTCCCCTCTGCAGCATCTCCCAGTCCACAGCCAGAGTAAGACAGGAACATCTGGAGCCCACACACACCCGTGGGGTCTGGGAGAGCCAGGCTGCTGCTCAGGTCTGTTCACTCACACCAGCGCCCACCCCCACCCCCTCATTTCTCACCTTGCACTTGGCACTACATTGGGAGCGGACTCTGGTCTAAATCTAAGCAGAAAGCAGGGCCCATAGCCCTTGGGATCTGTTTGACCATAACGGTGTGTGGCGGGTGGGAAGAGGCAGGGATGGGGCACTGTGACCCTGGGTCTGACTTTTTGCCTCTCCTCAGCCACCTGTCTTGACCTCCTTCACCCACCAGGACACTTTCTCCTCCTCTATTGCAGTCCCAAGGGACTTCCTGTGTGTTATGGCCACGCCTCCTCATGATGGCATTTTCCTGCTCTCTTTCATGGATCAAAATGGTGGTAGGGCAGCAGAAAAATGTGAACCACAGAAGGAAGGAAAACGCTTTGTTTTCAGATGGCATCCCGGTGCCCAGTTGAATACAGGTGACAGAGATCACATCACAGGGGTGAAGATCATGCCTTTCAAACTCAGACTGGTGGGGGGAGGTGAGGATGCCACAAGGTCTTGCCACGAGGGCCCCTCCTCACAAAGCTTCTTCTGGACAGGACTCCTCATCGAGTCCCGGGGGCTCTGTGGTCAGATAGTGCCAAGGAGCTCAGGGGAACATCAGACAGACAGGCGATGTCCCTGGACTCTCCGGGGCCAGGGTTGCTGCCAGCAAGAATCAAGATCCCTGCCTTCTCTCTGCTCCTTCCCTGTTAGTGGCCTCTAAGCAGTGGCCTCAAGGGAACGCCAGGCCCTGACCTGCAGCCTCAGCAGAGTCTGCCCTTCCCTGTTCTGTAATATTACCACCTTTCTCATGAGTTGTTGGGCAGTGATGAGAACGTCAGGTCCTACATAGTGCTGTGTGGGAGGGAGAACACCCCTGTGTGGATCTTTCTTTCTGTCTCTGTCTCTGTCTCTGTCTCTGTCTCTGTCTCTCTCTCACACACACACACATGCACACCTGATGGGCCTTGGAAAATGCCTTGTGTGCACTGCTGTCCACCAAGGCCCTTCAGATAACCCAGAGCAGAGCCCCTTGCAGGTCTAGGAGTGAAGCCTGGGAGTGTACGCTATGCCTGGGGGGTTGCTAGATGCTTTAAATACAGTGTTGGGGCCCATCCTGGTGATAGCCTGAGGGGTAAGGCCCAGTATCACCTCCATTCACAGATCAGGACACTGACATGCAAACAGGCCAAGTGCCAGGCCCAGATCACGGGGAGCCCCTGCAACCTGACAGAGAGATAGGGAAGGGGCAGCTCCAGGGGTAATCAGCACCAACAGGGACTGTCTGCTGAGGCACCTTTGCTTTTGGTTTGCCTGGTAAACACTTGTTGAGCCTCCCCTGGGTTCTGGGCATCAAACTGCTTGCCCGGGGGTGGAGGAGCCCTGTCTCTACTCTGGGGACAGGCAGAGACATCTCCAGTCCTAGCACAGTGTGGCCTGTTGTGGGATGGGGGACAGGAACAGTTTGGCCTTCTCTGGAAGAGTCTTGGGGTCTTGGAGTCGTGTGCTTGGACCCAGTGTTGAAGGAAGGCTCTACAGGCCTCGCATTTTTGTTGTACCATCCAGTCAGCCCAGCCCATTTGCATTTCGTGGTATTTTGAGCAGAGAGGTAAGTACCATGTTTGTCCCTGCTTTGCTTGGAAAGTATTTGCTGAGAAACAAGTGGGAAAAGAAGATCTGCAAAGGGCACGTTTGTTCTCACAGTAAGACCAGGCTTTGGCTGCCCTGTTCGCGTGTCAGGAGATTTGCACGGATGAAAATCTCCCTCCCTGGAAGGCTGCAGACCCCTCTGCCCCAGCTTCCTGCAGCACTTTCTTTGTCACCGCCACATGACGGCCCGCACCTTCTCCTGAGGGTCCTCAGAGAGACTGAACTTCTTCCCAGTTATTGCAGGGGTTCCCAGAGAAGTCACAGAACACCCTGTGAGCCCCGCTTCCTGAGGCCTCATGATGGATTTTTCCATGTGTGGCTTGTCCGTCAGTGTGGTGCTGGGTACAACTCGCACTGGCACTTAGTTGCCAAAGTTCAGCTCAGAGGAAAAGGTGTTAAGTTTCTTGAAGGTTCAGCGTGAGGAGTGGGAGGCCAGCTGGCAGCTATGGCACTGCCTGCCCCAGTAGCAAGCCCCCGTCCCTGGACCGGCCTTCCCTTTGCCTGCCCGTCCCCCCATCCTCCCAGCAGAGGAGAAAGTCACCTCTGCCCAGCAGCCTTCGGCCACCTGCCAGGGCTCACCGATGGCCAGGGTAGAACTCTGCCACAAAGAAGGCAAACTTTTACATTATCATGCAGAGCCTGTGTCCTTTCTTGTTGTCTATTCCAGAACAGAAGCTTGGCCGCAGCTTTGCATAAGCAAAAGGCACATTACAGTGTCTTTCCCCAAACAAGAGAGCCCTTGGCCTTGCTCTGCACAGAGAAAGGCTGCGGCTTTGAACATGTTCCCCCAAGGTTTAAAGATTCCAGGATCAATTTCTCAAGACAGGGCTCAAGGACGTTGTCCCGGCTTCCCCTCCTCCCACTGTGGTCTGGGCAGAGGAGAGCAGCCTCTGCGCAACACAAGGGTCCCCAGGGAGGGCAGGGTGTGGGTGGAGACACACTTGGGCACTCAGCTAGGGTCTGGGTCATTACAGGGCATCACCGGCCCCACTGGTCTCACACATTTTGCCCATTTCTTATAGTTTCATGTTCTTCAAAGTCATCCATTCACTCACAACTCTTTACTGAGCATTTACTGGGTGCTTGGCACTGCTGGGGACACAGCAGCAAGCAAGGAGGAAAGGTGCCTCTTATATCAAGTGCACAGTCCTGTCTAGAAGCAGCTACTTTTGGGGGTGCTTTTGGGGCTCATTGTGAGCAGGGACAGTTGTGTTGGGCAAAAAGCATGAGTAGACAGAGGGCCTGGTAAGTGCAAAGGCCCTGAGGTAGGGATGGGCTCTCTGGGCAAGGTGCCTGGAGGCCAGTGGCTGGACCACACTGAGCAAGGCCAGGGCAACCTGAGAAGAAGCAGCAGGGCTTCAATTTTATTTCAGTTGTAGTGAGAAGGCCTTGGCGTGGGTAGGGATGAAGCAGAAGGGTAACTGCCCCCCCTTTCTTTGAAACCCATTTATCACCATGACTTTGTTTTTTCAGATGCTTTTCAGAGATTTCAAGAATTCTGGGGCTGGAGATGGGGAGAGGGAATTCCAGGGATGAGCCACTGCCCAGACAGCTGGGAAGGGCAGCCAGGCTTTGCAGAAGGCAGGGCAGTCGAGGCCAGGGGCTCCCCAAAGTAGCTGTAGGGGAGCATGGGGAAGGCAGCCAGGGACCGATGAGAGAGGGCTCCGAGTGCCAGCCGGGGTGGTGGTGGGGCACTGAGGGTTCCAGGCAGAGGAAGAGGAGGCCATATCTGCTGAGTGGTGACTGTCATGACCAACGGTGCATGGGGGTGTGTGGGCAGGATGAGGCAGAGAGCGCTCCGGGATCCCCCCCAACCGCACCCCTGCTGCTTATCTGAGAGATAGGGTCTGGGTCAAGGGGGGAGTGGGGAAACGTGAGGGAGGTGTTTGGAGGCTGCTTCCTGCCTCCAGTGACTGCACGTCCGTCAGCCCACCGCTCAGCAGCAGTGTTGTCGCCGCGTTCCTACTAAGGATGCAAGTGTTTCACTGGAATTTGGACTCTTTGTTCCCCTTGTCTCGCAGTGGTCTCTGTGGCCAGGCGGGCCCTGCTGGCTTCTAGCATCTGAGCAGCATCCTGTGGGCTCGAGGGCTGGGCAATTTACAGCCCCCTGAAAAGCGGATGTCACCCTGGGGGTGGGACCAGGGAGGGCCCTCTCCTCAACCCTGCCCTGCATTCTCTGAGAGGCGTCATAGAGCCCAGGGCACAGCCCACCGACTTCCTGAGAGGAGGAGACTATGTGGAGCTGTAGCCCCTCTGGAAGGCACAGAGGCTTCCTAGGGGAGAAACCCATGAAAGGCCCACCGCATTTGACAGTGACCAGAGAGGTGGGCCGGGGGTCTCCAGAGTAGGCCTGGCTGCCAGCCTGACCCACAGCCTGGCCTCCCAGCTGGCCACCTGCTGGGGGTGCCCCTCTGCATCCCAGGAGGCTGGGGGGCAGGGTGCACCCATCTAGCCCAGCGTATGAGAACTGGCAGCCAGTGGGCAGCTCGGAAGGCAGGGCTTCCCCAGCCTGGCCCCAGCTCAGTGGCCTGACACCCCCGACTCTGGTAGCCTTGCCGCCGCCCCCAGCAGGATGTGGGCCTCTGCCTCATAGTATGTAGTGCTGAGTGGTGGGGTTCCTGGGGTTCTGGTCATCCCCAGTCCCAAATCAGGAGTCAGGGTCAGACCTACTTAATATCCAAGGACATGGGACCCTTACCTGAGATGAAAGTGGCTACCTTTGGGCATAGTGGCAGGGGTCAGGGGAACAAGAGGATCCCGGGCCCTGATTGGCAAGGTCTGGGCTAGGAAGTGGAAAGGGTCTCTTTCCTCCCTGTGGGGACAAGCATGCACAACCTCACTCAGAGCTTCAGCTTCCCCATTGCTCATGGGATTGACCACCTCTCACCCTGGCCTCTAAGGGCTGTTGGGAGCATAACATGAGCTAATTCTGTGAACTCAGCCCCGAATCCCTTCCAAATATCAAGGTAGGTCTTGATAAAACTTGTCTTCCTAAAGCTTGTAACACCATGGGCTTAGTGCCTACCCTCACATGGTAGGGGGTGAGTCCCCTCGAGGTGTACCCCAGACCAGCTCTTAGAAGTACGGTTAGAGCACAGGCCTTGGAGAGGCACTCTCAGGGTGTTGAGGGAGTCTCTAGCCCCTTGTTTTCTGGGGAGGCTCTGAGAGACAACCCTGAGGCATTTTTCCTTCCTGTGCAGAGCAAAGATGGACTATTTCCATTTGCCAACAAGGGCCTGGGGCTGAGGTGGGCCCCAGAGTGTCCCAGGGCTGTATAGGAGGTGCCTTCCATTCTATTCCACATCTGTTCCTCCCCCCCACTCACCCCTAATCTGAGCCCCACACTTTACACCTCAACTGCTGTAACTGGGCACTTTAATCTACTTTTCATAAAGAAGCCAGAGTCATCTTTGTTAAATGCAGTGTCATTATCTTTTTATCATGACTCCATATCCTCCACTGCTCTTTGAATAGAACTGGAACCCTTCTTACTACGTGAATACCTGTGGGGTCTGGCCTCAGGGGTCCTCTCCCCCTGCTTAGTCCTTGGAACACACTTCACTGCCTCTGACCCCAGGATGTTTGCACATGATGCTTTCTTTGCCAGGAGCACTCTCCCAGCTTTGCTGAGCTAATTCCTTGTCATTTCTTACCTCTGAGATGACATGCCATGTCCTTAGGGGACCCACCAATCCTCACCAGGGCAGATTCACCACTAATATGCCCCCTAGATTCCCTGCCTATCCTTCGAGGTCCTCGTCAGCATTTTCATGATTGTGGAACTGTTTCTGTGATTTCTGAGTGTCTCTCTCTCTACCTCCTGACAGAGGGCCAGGTCGGGGCTGGTTCACTGCTGAATCCACATGCTAACATGGTGCCTGCCATGGAGTAGGGCCAATAACTTTCTCCTGGGTCTGCTGGGTACCTGTAGAGGTCCATGGAGGAGAGGCCAGGCGAGGCAATTCTGAACCCCAGCAGCGGGTGGTGGGCTTCAGCAGGCCAGGGTGGCTCAGTTGGAGAAGTCCCATTGCAAATCTGTACAGGGCTCATTGCTGGGCTGGGGGGTTATATGCATGGCACGATGGACATCTACACATCTAAAGCTCAAACATGGGGGAAAAGGTAGCTTTCTTGAGTTCTTATATCTGATGCCACCCTCACGCTGGGATAGAGAAGGAAATGTGACCTGGCCCATGAGAGGTTCAGAAGGCTTTGGGAAGAATAGTCAGGGCAGAGGGTAAGTAAGCTCTGACTCTGGGCTTGTCTTAGTTCACTCGGGCTGCTCGAACAAAATACCACAGGCACAGTCATCTAAACAACACACATTAGTTCCTCGTGGTTCTGGAGGCTGGAAGCCCAAGATCACGGTGTCAGCCAATTTGGTTTCTAGTGAGGGCTCTCTTCCTGGATTGCAGGCAGCTTCGTCCTTGCCATGTCCTCACATGGCAGTGAGAGAGACAGTGAGGGAGCTCTCCGGTCCCTCTTCTTGTAGAGGCGCTAATCTCACCACAGGGACCCCACCCTCATGGCATCATCTAACCCTGTTTGCCTCTTGAATGCCCCACCTCCGGATTGCATTATGTTGGGGGTTATGAATTTGGGGGAGACATGATTCAGTCCAAAGCAGGGCTGGTTTATCCCCTGCCCTCCTCCCTCGGGGTAGGGGTGGTTCATGGCATAGCCCCCTTGTGTTGGCACACATCTGTCCCAGCATGCTCTGCCCTGGGCAGTGGCCCTCCAGGCTGAGGCTCTGCAGTTGGGGTCATCAGGGCTTGTGCTCTCCTCCTTGGCCATGCAATGTCTGCCCTTCTCTCCTGTAGGCCAGCACCCCGTTGACTCCCTCTGAGGCCCAGCTGTGCCCCCCAGAGCCCTAGGCCAACCTAGGCCAACCTACACACCAGCCCCCAACCATCCTACCCAGCTCCCTGGGAGCTGGCCTCCATTTGGGCTCTCTGAAGCCACCCCTTCTCAGTATGAACCTGTCCCCTCCCAGGTCCCAGACAGCAGAATTGGGCTCTCTCTACTTTTGACTTCTTCCCTAATGTTTCCACCCTCCCTGCCCTGTCTCCCCAACTGGAAGCATAGGCTGGGGATCAGAGGTAGAAGGAGTACAGTGAAACCTAGCCATTCCACCTGGCCTTTCTCTGTCTTCCCTTCTCTCCTGAGCCCTCCAGCTGCCGGAGGACTTCCCACATCACTGCCTTCTTCACTTCTGCTCCATGATTTTTGCTCAAAGCCCGTGAGCCAAATTGGCTGGGCTTGCTTGTGAGACATAAAGCAATACTTTGGAGATTTAAAAAAAAAAAAAAAAAAAAAAAAAAACCCTCTCTTCCTCCCTTTTTAAAAAAGATTTTATTTATTTATTTATTTATTTATTTATTTATTTATTTATTTATTTATTTATTTGACAGAGAGACAGAGCCAGTGAGTACAAGCAGGAGGAGTGGCAGAGGGAGAGGGAGAAGCAGATTCTCCACTGAGCAGGGAGCCCCATGTGGGACTCAATCCCAGGACTCTGAAATCATGACTGAGCCAAAGGCAGATGCTTAACCCACTGAGCTGCCCAGGCCCTCCCCATCCTTTTTTTTTTTTTTTATTTAAGATTTTATTTATTTATTTGACATATATAGAGAGAAACCCTTTCTCTTGTAAGGAAAACTGGCTTTTAGGGCTATTGTCTCACCGTGGACTAAACAATCTAGTTTGACCTTCAGTGCCCTGCATGGGTGTCTGTGTGTAGGGCTGTGCACCCTGCTCCCCTCCATGACTTCATGGGGGGCTACGGGCAATCTGACTTAGTGGTGGTGACAAATACAGTGTCTTACTGCTTTTACCAAAGCTGTTCATTTGTACCTGTGTGGAAATCCAGTGCTCACAGAGCTTCGTGAGATGGGGACTCTTAAACCTGTTTTACAGGGATCCCTGGGTGGCGCAGTGGTTTAGTGCCTGTCTTTGGCCCAGGGCGCGATCCTGGAGACCTGGGATCGAATCCCACATTGGGCTCCCGGTGCATGGAGCCTGCTTCTCCCTCTGCCTGTGTCTCTGCCTCTCTCTCTCTCTCTCTCTCTCTCTCTCTGTGTGTGTGACTATCATAAATAAAAATAAAAAAAAAATTAAACCTGTTTTACAGAGGGCAGGGCACAGCGTGGGTGCGAAGGCACAGCCTCCCCTGGGCCCTTCCTTGTCAGCTGCAGGTGGTCCTTGGGCCTGTGGTTCCTGCTGACACCTCCCTGGTTGTCTTTCAGGTAAACGAAATCTATCATGATGAGTCCTTGGGGGCCCACATCAATGTCGTCTTGGTGCGAATAATCCTGCTGAGCTACGGGAAGGTGAGTGAGCCCGTGTCTCTGATACCGCAGAGCCCCCATTTGCTGTAGGATGAATGGGGCCTCCCTTGAAGCACTGGGCCTCCTCCTCTGAAAGCCAGCACCTCCACACCTGCCCCCAACTGCCCTGTGGTACCTGTAAGAAGCAAGAAACTGTGAGTCACCCCTATATTCTTGATCCCTTTTCACCTCACTCCTTGTTTTAAAACATAGGTTTTGTGATTATTCAGGTGTGGGGAGGCCAACTGATCAAGATATGACTACCATGGAAAAGATGGTTTGTCACCACACAGGGCTACAGGGTGTGTGGCAGCCGGAGGGAGTGGGGAACTGCTGTTTTCGCAGGAAGGGCTGGGTATGGCAGGGTGCACGGTAGGAAGGGGACTGGCCAGTGTGAGTAACTCCTGGGTGACTGGAATGGGAGAGTTCCTTGAAGGAGGTGGCTGGGGGTGTGGACTCTGACTTGGTTGGTTTACATTTGAAAAGCCTGCTCCAGAGTGGTGGCTTAGTGTCTCTAGGAATTGGGGAACCCCTAGGGGCAGTCCCTCTAGGGTCAGCATGGCCCCAGACGTCAAAGCTTCAGAAACTTGAGGTTGCTTTATCCTTCACCTCACCTCCTACCCACCTCTTCCACCTCGTCCTCCTCCTCGTCTTAGCTTCTCTGTCCTCCTCTGCATAGCTCCTGCCCTCAAGGGGGCTCTCCTGCCCTTCCTGCCTCTTCTTGCTGTCAAACTTGGAGCGGTCTTTCCTAGCCACGTGCAGGGGTCTGTGCAGCAGGGGTAAAAAGCTCCTGGAAACAGTGACCTGACACGGAAAGGTAAGGGGGTACAGAGAAAGGAGAGATGGTGAGGAAGGAAGAAGCTTTGTGCCGGGTGGCTCAGAAGCACCTTACTCATGTTAACTCACTGAGTCCAGGGGCCGATGGGGAGGTGGGGCCATGATGATCCCTGTTTCACAGAGAACACTGAGGCTTAAAGCGGTTTGGTGGTGTGCTGGGTGTGTAGCCAGTGTCATTTGGCTCCTTGGGACTTGGGCTTCTTACCCTAGCAGCCAAATTCCAGAACCCATGGTCTGACTTTGCTCAGTAGGTACAAACTCAATCACCAGGCCTGGTAATTAGGTGTAGGGTTAAACTCCTCTGCTCAAAGACAGAGAATCTCAGTCTCCAAAAATAGAATCCAGCTGCACACAACTTACAAGACCCGCGCGGTATAAAAAATGACAGTGAAGGACTCGAATGGCCGGATGAATTGCAGGAATAGTGGATCTTGGGCTCAACTCTCTACCCAGGAAGCATGTTGCTCTGAAGTAGAAGCAGCCATAGTGAGGGCACCAGTCGTGGTCCTTCATGCACCCCATGGAGAACATAAAATATGTCAAAGCAGACTATCAGAACAAGGGAGAAACTGACAAAAACTTAACTGTGGGAATCTTTCATACTCTTTTCAAGACCTTTCATGGTGCGACGCCTGGATGGCTCAGCGGTTGGGTGGCTGCCTTCGGCTTAGGGTGTGATCCCAGGGTCCAAGATCGAGTTCCACATTGGGCTCCCTGCATGGAGCCTGGTTCTCCTTCTGCCTATGTTTCTGTCTCTTTTGGTGTGTCTTTCATGAATAAATAAATAAAATCTTTAAAAAAAAAAAAAAACCTTTCACAGATTATATTTTAAAAGGCATTGAAGTTTCAAATAATACAATAATAATGTGTGAAGTTAAATTAGCAGTTATATCATTTTGTTCTTTGCCTTACAGAACTATGTGCCTTCTTTCTGTGAGGACTCACAGAACGCTTGAAAATTACAAAAGTGCTTTAGATTGTAAAGACAACTTCAGTGAATTTTATAGAGCTAAAACTGTTAGGGCCCTACTCAGTGCCCTAAAACGGGGCAGAGGAAGGGATATATAGACTGGGGGAAAAAGAAAATCCAGTGTCTTTATTCTTTTTTAAAGATTTATTATTTATTTATTTATTTATTCATTCATTCATTCATTTTAGACATAAAGAGAGGGAGAGAGAGAGAGACAGAGACACAGGCAGAGGGAGAAGCAGGCTCCATGCAGGGAGCCTGACGTGGGACTCGATCCCAGGTCTCCAAGATCAGGCCCTGGGCTGAAGGCGGTGTTAAACCGCTGAGCCACCCAGGGATCCCCAAATCCAGTGTCTTTAAACATTTGAAGAACAACCTGCTAGGAAAGAGACCATGAAGAACTGTAGTTACAGACCGCTTAGAACCCTAAATGAAAATGAGAGTGCTAGAGATCAAAATGTACAGGGTATGGCCAAGGCTGCATTCAGGGGCAAATTTGCAGGTGCTTCCTCAGATTGCACAAGAAGGAATGAATACATGTTAACCCTGCATTGAACTCAGAGATGTCAAGACAAGTACCAACAAGGACCACAAGCCAAAAACCTAGGGAGAACAAAAATAAGGAAGCCTTTTCAGAAAAGCAGAAATTAAAAAATTAGGACAGAGAAGTAATTGAAACAATCAAGAAGAGAGCTTTGCAAAGCAAAACATCTGGTGTATGCGCCTAGGAAAGAGAGAGAGAGAGAGAGAGAGAGAATGGGAAAGAGAGAGGAAGCACAAACTAAAAGATTACAAAGGACGTGCATAATGTAACCTACACCAGAATGCTTCTCCAGGGCAGAAGAGGAGGCATTTGGGGCAGTTGCCACCCTCAGGGCCTCTCCCATCCCCTTCCTTCAGATGCCCAGTGCAGCAGATGAGGGGATGCGCATACCCTTCTCCGACTGTAGGAGGGTTTGGGAGGTGCAGCTACAGTTATTTCCAACCCCCTTCCCCTTTACTGCTGGCTGGGGGGTGGGGTGGAATAGGAAACTTCAGGTCACCCCTGGAGGTAGAAAGAGGAGAAGAGCCACAAATGGGTCTGGGACCAGGTGGCAGGATGCATCGAGATTGCCCCCATATTGGTTAAAAAGAAGAATTTGGAAATTGTGAACAGTTACTTGCTTACCGGTGCTAGCAAAGCTTTGGCTCTTATTTCATCTAAAAAGTGTTGACTTCCCAAAGAAGCAAAGCCTTGTTTGTTTTAGCTGCACCCTGGTGGGCTCTGGGCTACATTGTCTGCATCCAAAGCCGTTTTTTCTTGTAGTTATTTTCTTCCCCTTCACTGCTGTGGGCAGTGACCACAGTCTGCTGTTTGCAGAAGCATCAGAATCTGAAGGTGAACAGGTAAGTCAGGGATTTCCTAGGAAATCAGAATATTTCAAAGCCAACTCCAAAATATTTGGAAAACACCATGATAGGTCCCATAACCATGGCAAGAGCTCAAGTTCTCCAGCATTGTCAAAGTTCTCTGAAAATTAGCTCTAAATTGAGAGTCAGATCATCTATCTTTGCCGATGCATTCTTATTCATTTCTATTAAACAAGGATAATACAACACCAGAGAAATCATTTCAGGGCATATACATATATGTGTTCTGACATCCATTCAATTTATTTTTATAGGCAGTGCGATTCCTATACTCAAAGCTGCCAAAAGTAGCATGTCCAAGACAACGTACAGACCTGCCTTCCTTCTAAAAATAGATATAAAAAATCCTGAGGCTTTAAGAGCTTAATTCAATAACACATAAAACGAAACTCCCGCCGCTATAAAATATGATTTATCCTGGGAATAAGGCGATCGTTGGTCATCAGGAAGTCTGTCCCTATAGTTCATCACATCAGTTTGCTGATGACAAAAGCTCCTCATTTAACACATACTTTACAAAGGGTTTCTGTGTGCCTAGCCCTGGGTTGGGCCACTGACACGGTCCCCGACATGTAGTGCTGCCTCTAGAACATAAGTACAGACAAGGAAACAATTATAATGGGGGGGGGGGTGTCAGAGACTCATGGGGGGAGATGTGGGGCAGGCAGGCCTCATGAAGTCAGGCCAAGTGACTGGAAAGGAGTAAAAGGGAAAAGAACCAGCACCCAATGTGCATCTCTGAGACACTCTGTGGATTCCTATGTGCAGAATGGTGGGTGGGAGCCTGGCCAGGGGTTGGGGGAGTGGATGCAGTGCCATTGAAGGGACGACAGAAGTGGGTTGTACTGAGACCATGGCTACAGGCTGGAGTGAGGAAGGCAGATGAAAGGGAGCTTTGGTAGGAGGCCAGATCTGGAGGGCATGGATGCTGAGTTGGTGGGTAAAGGTGGAGAGACCATGGGCCCATTCCTTGGGCAGCCAGGTCCATGATGATGCCTGCCCCTGAGATAGAGAACACAGGAGGAGAAGCAGGATGTGGGAGAGAGAGGCAGTGAGTTCAGTTGAGACGTGTCGAGTGTGAGGTGCCTGGTAGAAATGGCTGGGGTAGGCTGGAGCTTCGAGAAGATAATGAGCATTGCTTGCAAAGGCACCAGTGGAGGTGCATGGAAGTATGCCGAGTGGGGGGCTCCTAAGGAAGAGCCGCAGGAGCCCCTGACACTGAAGGCACGGGCAGAGCAAGGGGTGTGATCTGCTGCATAGGAGCTGAGAGAGGATCTCCTGGTATTCAAAAATCTGTGAAAACAGATGGTAACATGACAACCAGTTTTATTTAAAGGTGGAGAAAGAGGGATCCTTGGGTGGCTCAGCAGTTTGGCGCCTGCTTTTGGCCCAGGGCACGATCCTGGAGTCCCAGGATCGAGTCCCACTTCGGGCTCCTGGCATGGAGCCTGCTTCTTCCTCTGCCTGTGTCTCTGCCTCTTTCTCTCTCTATGTCTATCATGAATAAATAAATACAATCTTTAAAAATAACTAAATAACTAAATAAAGGTGGAGAAAGAAGCACCTGTCCCTAAAAGCATTCTGCATAGCGAATTCTTAGGATGTTCATCAATGTTTACACAGGAAGATAGAGGAGTTCCATAGTCGAATAGGCCTGGGAAAGGCTTACGAATGAACGTAAAATAAGTATTCCTGACAGCAGAATATCTCAGAAGCTTTAGGACAGGAATGTCCTAAAGGAATGTGCATGGTGAATCTCAAGAGATGGATCAGTACATGTAGTTTCTCAAACCTGTTTCTCAGTGGAACCCTTTTGCTTCCATACTCAGGGTTCTGCAGAACTCACTTTGGGAATGCTGCCCTCCTGGAGGCAGTCCCAGTAATGTTGGCAACAAGAAGGTGACTTTGTTACTGAGGTTCTGGAAATTCTAGGCAGTGTCTTTATGACATGGAGCCAGCATCAGAAAAGAACAGATAAAACCGTAATTGTTTGCTGATAATCATATGCCTGGAAAACCCAGAAGGATCCACAGTAAAACTAGAGTCAATAAAGAAGCTTAGTGAATTGGCCAAATATAAGGCAATTCTATAAAAATCACTAATTTTTGCATGAACCCACAATGCTCTATGACTAGGTGTAATAGGGAAAGAAAAGTTCCCTTGAGAGAAGTAACCAAAAATATAAAATACCTGGCCTGGTCCTAACAAGATATACGTATAGGACCCATCAGAAGAAAATTGCAAAAAAATAAAAAAATTAAAAATTTTTTTAAAAGTAAAAATTAAAAAAAAAGAAAATTGCTCATTGTTACTGGTAGGAAAGAAATAAAAATGAAGGCAGAGACAAATGCTGTCCCTACGGGAAGACTGCTTGCGGTAGAGATACTGATCTTTCCCAAATTAATAATTGGAAATCGGATGAAATGATTCTAAGATTCATCTGGAAGCCTAAGAAGCCTAAGAAGGACTGGCTGGGAAAACCATGAAAAGTAAGCAAATAAAGAGAGATTTACTCCAGATATCTTGTGAAATGAAAAAAATTAAAATCATACTGTATCTGCATAAGCACAAACAGATCAACCGAATCAACTGTGTAGCTCTGAAAACACTTCTATAGATAGCATGTGATAAATATAAGTGAAGTGGTTATTATTATATGTCATAAATAAATGTAGGACTGATAGGAATTTAATATAGGGTAAGTTAAATATATGATAAATATAGGCCAATAACACATTTGGCTGTTTAAACCACAAAGATCAAGAAGGAAACATTGGTTACCCAGGACTCCCTAAGCCTAAGTAAAATAGAAGGAATTTTTAAGGGGAAGACAGATATATTTGAATACTGAAAATACAGAGCTTCTGTCAAGAAACAATTAAAATACAAAGCCCAGGCATGGAAAATACTTGCAGTATGGTATGGCAAAGATATCCAAATATATGAAGAGCTCTTACAAATCATAGGAGAAACAGAATTGGTAGTATATCACAGTATGCAGAAGAAGAATACAAAAGGCCAAAAAAAAAGGGAGGGGTATTTAACTGTACTATTAAATGAATAAAACAATTTATTTACCCTACTTAAAACATCAATGTGTTAAGATTAGAAGGAGAGGTTTAACTGCTGGGTTGGGTAGATGAAGCAATATGCTTTTCTGGTATGAGTATAAATGCAGACATTTCTAGAAGGGAATGTGACAATACCACTGCCCTTAGAAAGGTCCTTCATGTTTGCCTTTATTCATTCCTTTCTATGACTCTAGCCCAAAACAGTTGTCAGAGCTGTGGGTAAAGTTTTAGGAAGAAGACAAAGGCCATGGCCTTATTTCTAAGTATTAACAATGGGACAAATTTTGAACTGTCCACTAATAGGGGTCTAATCAAATAAACTCTAAGATGTCTATGTGGTACAATATGGGCCACCAGGAAATCCCATTTTCAAAGCATCTTAAAGAGCACCGAGGGGGCACCTGGCTGGCTCAGCGGTTGAGCGTCTGCCTTTGGCTCTGGTCATGATCCTGGGGTCCTGGGATCGAGTCCCACGTCGGGCTCCCTGCATGGAGCCTGCTTCTCCCTCTGCCTGTGTCTCTGCCTTTCTCTCTGTCTCTCATGAATAAATAAGTAAAATCTTAAAAAAGAAAAAAGCACTGAGGAATTGTTATGGCCAAAAGTTAACTTTGTTTGCTTTTTGGGGGAAAAAAAAGAGCCTAACTTGCAGTATGATCTTACTTTGTGTTCAAGTATATGCAGAAAGCACTGGAAGGAATACATCAAAGGTAACTAATACTTCTCTCTGGGCTAGTAGGCCATGGGTTTTTATTTTCTTCTTTGTACTCTACTGAATGTTCTTTTATTTTTTTAAGATTTATTTATTTACTTATGATAGACATAGAGAGACAGAGACACAGGAGGAGGGAGAAGCAGGCTCCATGCAGGGAGCCCGATGTGGGACTCGATCTCGGGACTCCAGGATCGCGCCCTGGGCCAAAGGCAGGCGCGAAACCGCTGAGCCACCTAGGGATCCCCTCTACTGAATGTTCTTAATCTATCGTGATAAGCATGCTTCTTTTATAAACAAAATAGTGCATTTTTAATTATGAGAAAATGGTTTACGTGTTTTAAAAAAGCATTTAAAAATGATTGAGTCCAAGTGATCCCGTTTAACTGAATGCACCCGAGTAGGGTTTCCAGTGGCATGCCACAGGGCTCTGTCATGTCCAGCGTTTTGTTTCTGATTTAGGAGGACATAGAAGAGACTTCCTGCTTTCACGTGGCACCTCATCTCTGTAGTGGCTTGGGGACAGGTAGGGAGGGGTCTGTCCTTGTGCCCTCAGGGTCACTGTCTTACCCTTCCCGTGGTTGGGCCCAGGGACTCTGCCACTTGCATGCTTAGGGAACCTCTGAGCAGGCCATGTGGAATGCGGGCTGCCTCAGGTATGCGGCCCTACCTGCAGGTGAGGCCAAATCACCTCATGGCCATGGCCAGTCTGGCTCTGCCTCTTACATGCTGCCTTGGGGGGGAGGGGTCTTCCATGTGGGCACCCCACCCTGAATCTCCCATAGGCAGAGTGGAGAGGAAGGGGAGTAGGCACAGACCCCATGGTCAGGCAGCAGCATGCTCTTCCCAGGGACATATGGGGCGGTGGGCAGGCCATGGGGCTGCCTGGAGGACTCGACTGGCAAGATGAGTGGCCGGAGCTCACCTGGGCAGTAGAGCAGCTTCAGTGAGACCAGGACCAGTACAGGGGGAACCAAGAGGCGCCCAGCCTCCCTGACTTCATGCTGTGAAGGAGTTTAGGAACTTTAGAAAGGAGAATCTGGAGGGGGTTACATGCTTTCAGAGCCAAATCCAGAAAGCGCCTACTGCACCCCAGCCAGGGGCTTAGTAGACTGGCCTCAGACCCCTGCCTGTGACATTGGAGGAGTCAGGATAGAGGACACAGTAAGATGTGGGGGATTGCCCAGCCCCAGTCCCCTCGGCCTGGCCAGGAGGGACAGTGTGCTGCCTGCCTTTCTGCTGGCCCCTGGGGATCCAGCTGGGCTGACAGGTCTCCTGTAAGCAAAGCTCACCCCACACTCTGCCCACCTTCTTCCCCACCCTGCCTGTCCCCTGGAAGCCCCTGGGCCCAGGTCAGACCCATGAGGCTGTGGTGGAGGTTTCTGGGAGAGGCTGGTGCCCATCGGGGCCAGTGTGGCCTGGAGGGTTCCAGAATGTGATGGGGTCTGACTGATGCTCAGTCCTCCTTTGGCTGGTTGCTGGGTTGAGAGGGTTTCCAGGGTGTGGCTCTCGATTTCCCAAGGGAGGACACTCTGCAGCAGTGCAGGCAGAGAGATAGTAGAGGTAGGAGGACATGGCTGGCCAACCACAGGGGAGCTGACACTGCACAGGTACCCCAACGTGAAGGGACGGGGTGGAGGCCCCCACCTGCTGGTCCAGAGTTGCTGGAACAGGGTGTTCTGTCCTGGGGGCAGAGCATGAGGAGCCCAGGCACCGCACAGCATGCTTAGCTATGGGCTTCGGTTGTTTGAAGTAAGCACAGTCATAGGCCACCGGACTCAGGGGCAAGGGTTAGAGGAAAGGAGGGCCTGTCCCACGGACCTGGAGCATTTGGCCAGCACGGAAGAGGGACCATCTGTGAAGAGCAGCCATAGGGCCAAGGTCGCTCGCTGAGCCAGACACACAGAACACCCCAGGCCTGAAGGTCTGTCACTGACCAGTCCCATAAGATACACTGAGAAGGAGTTATTAGGAAAGGAAAATGTGACAAATAATATAATAAGGTATACAAAAATACCAGCCCAGACGTTTTATTATTAAATTCCATTCACATAAAATCACACCAGCAAATTGCTCATTTCAGTACTTATCTCATTGGGGACGGTTACTAGTGTGTGTCCACCGGTCGCAGACCCCACTCTGCACAGCACCCTCCCGGTGGGGGCAGGGTCCTGTTTGGGGTCTTTGGGGGCATACTGGGGCAGGAAGAGCAGGCCCTGAGTGCTCTTCCAGGGGTGGAGCATGAGCTCCCCATGAAGTCACAAGTGAAACAATCCCATTTCAGAGTGAGGAGCATCTTTTTTTTTTTTTTTAATTTTTATTTATTTATGATAGTCACAGAGAGAGAAAGAGAGAGAGGCAGAGACATAGGCAGAGGGAGAAGCAGGCTCCATGCACCGGGAGCCCGACGTGGGATTCGATCCCGGGTCTCCAGGATCGCGCCCTGGGCCAAAGGCAGACGCCAAACCGCTGCGCCACCCAGGGATCCCCAAGTGAGGAGCATCTTAAAGGAAATAGAGCAGGAGGTGGCCCCGGATGGAGTGGCCAGGCAGGTAACTGCCCAGCCGGGGTCTGAGGAACAAGAGGTGCAGCATCCATGTTGGAGACAATGAGCTCTGCTTGTTCAGGGAGGAACCGGGCAGGGCTTCTAGGTTGGGGATCTGGAGATGGGGTTTGGCTCCTCTGGTGAGCTGCTCTTTAGGGAAGTCCTGTTTCCTATCATGGAGCAAGGCCCCCATACCTGGAAGGATGACTGTAGCCAGGACACCTATAAGGAGAGGGACTGGGCTATGCCCCCCAAGGTCTGGGGACTCTTGGCAGAGGGCTATAATGTCAAGGCAGACTTGGGGCAGGAAGTTGGGCATGTATTCAGACATTGTCATTCATACCAAATTATGATGGAAACAGACCAGCTCCCCTGGGCCTGTCCCCAGACCCCAGGAGGCTCCGGAAGGGATAAAATCAGCACTTACACGAGTGACATGTTGTTTGTCTTCCAGCTTATGAGAAGCCTCTGAGTTATCTCAAGTTTTTCCTAAAACAACATTTTTCTCCATTTCTTAAAAAAAAAAAAAAAAAGAAAAGAGATTATCTTATTTTATACAATATGCCATCAGCCAGGGAGCAGAACATCAGCAACACTTGAGGGTTGCATAGCAACTGGCTTTTCAATTGATTTTTTTGAGAAGGCACCAAAGCTACTGAACTGTTCTCATTTTACATATTTCCTAGGATGATGGAAACCAAAGCAAATGGAAATGAGAGACTCAGGGACAGTCAGGAAAGAACATAAGGTGTCTGGTCGTGAAAGACCCAAATCAAGACCAAGCATGGAGTGCTCCTAAGGAGGGAAAAGGTCTTAAGAAATTCTAACTGAATCCCTTAGTTGAGGCAAGAGAAGAGAATGCTGGGGGTGAGGAGTCTGTGTCCCAGGGCCTAGTGCCACCATCCCTCTTGCTGTGCTCCTTGGCCGTTCCTCACCTGTGCAGCATAGGGGATTTGGTATGAGGGGCAGCATAGGGGATTTGGAGCACCTCCCCAGAGTCTGGGCCCCATTTCCCAACCTATTGGTGGTTGGCCCCTGTCATTCCAGCCTATCTCCTGAGCCAGACCAGCCAGGGTCCAGAGAAGCACAAGGATTTGCAGGGGCTGGACCCTATCTTTTGGAGGCCTTGGCTAAGCCTGGGAAGGTTCCTGCTGAGAATCCCATGCTGGCAGCTTGGCTTTCTCTGGAAATAGCTTCCCAGCCTCCGGGAAAATGCCTGGAGCATGCCTTAATGGTATGGGAGTCCCAGGCAGAGAAAGAAGAGGCTCGCATTCTAGCCTCAGGCCTGTTGCCTGTCTGAGATGCCCATCATGATGAGTTCTGAACTCACTTCACCCTCACAGAGAATCATCCACGGGGCAGGTGCATGGCAACCCCCACCTGACAGTGAGGATGCTGGCAGGCTGTGGAGGTCACACTGTGGGGAACTACTTTGCTCTGGGGAGGCTGTGATGCAGTCATTCCACTGGCTCGGGTGTGCAAGCCCCAAGTTTCTTGCCCTTTGCTCCCCTCCAGTACTCCCCCACATCAGAGGTTCCCCACGGCCAATGGCATCAAGCAGGTAGAGACTAGGATGCCGCTGAATATCCTAGAGTGCACATGACAGTCTCTACAACAGAGAAGTACCTAGCCCCCCAGTGTCAGCCGTGCCAGGTCAAGAAACATGCTCTCTGCTCACCTGAGCCCAGCACGCCCTGCCCTTTTGCAGGTGTGGGCTCTAGGCATGCTGTCTGGGGCAGTTAAGAAGCCTGATCCCCTGGAAAATGAACTGCAGGCAACTCCTGAAGGTGGGCTGGCTTTCCAAAGGACTGGCGCCATACCTGCATCCTCATCGTTGTTGCCACCACAGCAACCAGGACAAGGAACATTTGTAGGTGCTAATTGTCACCGACAGAAGGCCCTGTGCTCCTGGCTCTGGACTGTGGTTGTACCCATTCTGCAGATGGGGAGCTCAGCATAGGGAGGTAACTTGATTAAGAACACGCGCGGATGAGAGATGAGTAGGTCTGCAACCCTAGGACTCATACAGCCCGGGTGAGCCCCACCTGTCACCTCTCCGTGTCCTGGTGAGCTACAGGATAGGTCTGGGGTCTGTGGAGCTCCCTCACATGTGGCTGCACCGGTATAGGTGCCCCACAACTGGGTGCTATTCCAGGCTGCTAGATCAGCCTCCAGGCTACTGGTCCAGTTTTCCTCCTGTCTCCTTGACTCGAGGGAAGAACATAAATAATTCAGTTCATTCAAGGGCAAACAATGGAAATGTCAGAGAGCAATGATTGAAATAACTTTTGAACAGGTCTTAATTGGCGAATTTGGGATGTGGCCCCAGAGGTTGTCTCTGGCCTTCAGAATCCCCTTTGCCCGGTGCCTGCCTGGGCTTAGCGCTGCAGCCAGGCCTCAGGGTGTCCTGCCTGCTGGCGAGCCAGGCACCTCCATTCTTGTGGCAGTAGCACCACCTGGTGGCCACCTTGGGGACCTGCCCTTTGCGTCCCCCCAGCTCTGAAGGCCCGGGAATAGGACACTTCAGATTGCAGCGTGGCTTCCAAGCCCACCTCCACCTCTGTGTAGTAGCGGGACGTGGGGCTGTTTATTGGGTTGTCTCTGATGCGGTTCCTCCACTGGATGATAACAGCACCTATATCTTAGTCAATTGTACAGCTTAAACTAGGTGATACCTGTAAACCTGGAGCTGCCCCCCAGCAGCCCCCCAGGGGTGGAGAAAAGACCCCTTCCACAGTGAAAACAGCACAACCATCACTCCACTGTGATTCACTCTGCACAGCTGGCACCCACGGCTCCCCCTGGGGGAGGAGCGTCCCATCTGTGAGGTCTTCGAGCTAGTGCTGTGGCCACCCACTTGCTGGGGTCAAGCATGGTCCCCATCCCTGCATAAGTGGGAACAGGGGAGTTGTCCAAACAGCTTTTCCTAGAGAAACCCCATGCAGAGGCAAGCAGGCAGCCAAGAGACAGGTGCCTTGAGGTGCTGGGAGGAACGCAGGTGGCTTAAGCGAGCTGGGTGTGAGAACCTTTCTTAACTGAAACAGGCAACTCTCACAGTCTCTCTGGCACTTTAGAAGGGATACGGATGGCAGAAATAGAGGTGTCCTCTCCTTGCTGGGAGGAGAGTCACAGCTCACATACTGTGGTCTGTGGCAAAGACAGGGCAGGGTCTGAGGGGCCCCAGAGAGTGGGACCCATCACAGGGCTGTGCGGATGTGGCTGGATGGTTGCAGCAGGAGGAACCACCAGAGTCCAAGAGACCCACATGGGCTGGCCCAGACCCTCTCCTGGGCCCTCTGCGTGGACATCTCTGTCTGCCAGTCCTCCAAAGTTCCAGGAACTTGTGGGAAGGCCAGGGGAGGAGCTGGTGGAAGAAAGGCTGAGCCTGGGGTGCAGGAGACAGAGGCTCATGGGAGGTTGCTTTGGGGGGTTTCTCCCCAAAAACCTGCTTCAACCTGTCTGGTCCTTTTGAGCTTCTGCTCTTTTGGCCTCACTCTGGTCCCAGGCCAGCCCTTGTCAGGGGTGAGCAGAGCACTTGGACTGATCCCCCAGGCACTACACCCAGATGAGTGGGAGACAGCCCCAAAGCAAAACTGCCAAGTTCTTCCCAAGCAAGCAAGCCAGGTGGGAGAAGATAGTCCCTTGATTGTCTCCCCAGACTCCATGGACCCCACAGTTCCCCTACAAGCTTGCAAGCCTCTCCTCCCACATCCTGTGTAGGCCCCCTTGTCACCTTCCACCAAAGCCAGAAGCCTCTTCCTCCCTGACCTGCCAGCCCCCATACCTCTCTTGCTCATCTCCTGTCACCCTGTGATCCTGAATCAGCTGATATGGCCCCTGCAATACACCCGCTCCACACTGTTCCCCTCCCGTGTTCCCTCCCTCCTCTCTGACCCAGAGGCCCTGTGCCTGCCGTGGGGCACAGGGCACTATCAGGTCACAGGCTGGCCCCTGCGTACCCACACCCTCCTGAATGCTCCAGGCCCAACAAAGATAAGGATTTTGGTCCTTGTTTCCTTTGTGCCCATCGTAGACGGGCCAGAACGTTGAGAAAGTTGGGACATGGGCAGGGAAATAGGATGTGCAAGCAGCTCTGCCTCTTGGGTGCCTGAAAGCTGATGTCACCCTCCTCTTCCATCTCTCAGAGTGCCATCTGGGCCGCATGCTCCCAGGGCCCAACACACTACCAGTGTTTTCTGAGATCTGCCTCCCCGGGACCACTTTGTCCTGGCACAGCCCTTCCCAGCCCTTCTCTCTGCCCCCTCCCCAGGGAGTGTCCTCAGAACCCAAAAGCTGAGAGGAGGGGGTCCCAGACAACCTCTGCTCTGGTGCCTGCAGCACAAGCCCCTGCAGGACCGGAGAACACATGGCAGGCTGCCTTCTTGACACGGGCAAAGACAAGGCTAGAACAAAATGCAAATCAATATTTCAATAAATTATCCTGCTGCAGCAGCAAAATCATTCCGGCTGCCAGAGGGCCTGGGATCCTGGGCTGAACCATAGGTATTTCTGGGAGGAAGGAGGCACTTGCCAGGGTCGGGCCAACCAAGAAGGGCGTGTTGTAAAGGAGGACCTTTACTCCAGGGTTCTCAAGCCAGTGACCTGGAGGATGTGTTTTGTTTTGTCCACATAACTTACTTTCATTGGAGCCAACATTTACCCTGAGGTGGGCTTACTTTGTAAAATCCAAATTTGAAGATTGACCCGAGAAACCCAATCTGGCAGCTCCGGGCCCCCATTTCTGCGTACCCACAGTAGCTGGGCACTGAGTGCTGTCGCCCCAACAGTTGTACACGGGCTCCTTGCTTTCCTACGGTCCTCCCTTGCCACTGATCAAGCCCCCCACTTTCTTTATCAGGGTGGGAAAATTTTTCTAAACTGACAAAACTAAAGCTAGATTGGTTTTTCTTACAATCAGTCTGCCTCACTCACTGATTTACATCACCTGCCTTGCCCCTGTCAGCATTTAGGTGTACACCACCTGCCCAGCATTTCCCACAAGCCCACTTCCTCAGCATTCTGGCCTCTCTCTCGTCCCCCACCCTGCTCCTCCTCAGCCTCTTTCTTTCAGCCTGGCTCCTGCCTTTGGTTCTGTCCCTGGCCCTGTGGTCCTTTATCTGCTTTCTGGCCCTGAAATGGGTGTGTCTTTCTGGCTAGACTTTTGACTCCTCCTCAAAGATGTGGCCAGAGTTGTTCTCCCACTGGTGTGGGGCAAACCAGCTGGACCCTGGAGACCAGCCGCAGGCTTTTATCTGTCAGCCACTGCCCCGTGGTCCCCTAAGGAGGAAGGAAGTGTGTTGCTCAAGACTTGCAGTAGCAAGTGATAATAACACAGCTCAAATTGACACATGAGATGCATCTGTGACAGGCAGCCTCTAGGATGGCCCCTGGTGACCCTGCCTTTTCATATTCATACTCTGGCATTGTCCCCTCCCCTTGAGTGTGGGCAGGACCGAGATTCCCTTAAAAATAGACTGTGGTTCCTATCTTGGATATGCACTGTCTTGCTTTCTCTTGGGTCATTCATGTTGGAGGAAGCAGCCTGTGGTAGGTGAGTGCTCTGGAGTGTGGCAGTAACCCTTGGTCCTGTAGCCCAGGAGGAGCTGAGTCCTGCCAGCAGCCACATAAGGAAGCATGGGAGCTGGTCCTCCCCAGGGGAGCCTTCAGATGAGACCACAGCTCCAGCCTCGGCTTGCCAGCAATCTTGGGAGAGCCCTTGATCCCGAGTACCCAGCTAAGTTGCTTTTGGATTCCTGACCCACAGAAATTGTGAGATAATAAATGTTTGAAGGTTTTCAGACCATAAACAGGTTTGGAATAACCTGTTATATAGTGACATAACAAACAGATCCTCAGCAGGCTGACCTCGGGCCTGGGTGAGCCAGGTGGTCATGTGAGGACGCGGAATTGACCCTTCTATAGTCTGGGCCCTGCTCTCTTTCTGGGTTGGCTTCTTCCTCAGGTGAGGTCTATTCCCGTGGTGGCAGGGGCGGGGGAAACTCGTACCAGCAGCTCCTGACTCAGGGTCTCACATACCTTGGCCCACTTTGGTTATGTGTTCAGTCTGAGCCATCACAGTACTAGGAAGATGTGGTACTGGGATTAGCCAGGCCTGAACTCTCCCACCACTGAGCCTGGGGTTGAACCCAGATGAACAGAGGGGATGTTTGACTGGAGGGGGACTGGGCTGCTATTGTCAGACAAGTATAGGCAAATGTAACTTAAGCCCACCAGGGCCTTGGAGGGAATCGGACTGGAATTACCCCAACGTGTGGAACCCTAGGACCCTGAGGGCAGACCAGCCCATCATGAGGACTAACCTCCTGACCTATGGGCTGGAAGACATAGCCATAGAGGAAACAGAGCCTCTTCCATTGGAGGTGGCCTGGCAAGACTGCTGAACTACTCTGTCGGCTTTGTGAGTGGTATGCTCACACTCCAGTGGGGCCTCTGTGGGCATCCTAGATGAAGTGCTCATTAGCAGGCTTGTAACTTCCCTCTGATTTGAACTCGGGCTGGCAATCTTAAACTCAAACTAAAAGCACAGGCCCCAAATTCTAGCACTAAAGCATATCTGCCCATGAGAGTCTTTTCCTTCTCCTTCCACACAGAACTCTTTCCCTAGAAGGGAGATTCTCTCACCTGATTCCTTCTTCAGAGCTGGGACCTCTCAAGTTTTTCTAGAGGCAAGCTACTGTCTGGCAGGGGCTCAGGCTGACCTGCAGGCATCTGGCTTAGATGAGACACAGATGCAACACTCTCTCTGCCCCTCCTGTGTCAGTCAGGGTGGGCAAGGCTATGCTTTGGGCTTACAACAGATATTTATTTCCTGCTCCTGTTCTGTGTTCAGTGTCACTGTCACTTATGGCCTGGTTGACAGAGCAGCCACCATCTCAACATTGCTGGTTTCCATGCCAGCAAGGAGAGATCTCTGCAGGGTCTCATGTGAGCAGTTAAATACTCCGATCAGAAAGAGGCACAAGTCACTTTTGCTCAGACCTCACAGGCCAGAGATAGTCACACTCTCTTCCCAGTCATGATTGGGGCAGTAATGCACCTCCCTTCCCCTGCTACAGCTTCTTATGGGCTGTCCATCTTTGTGCCTGTGTCCAGCAGATTCTGGTCCCCACATCTCTCATTCCACTCTGTGACTTCCTTCATTAGGACTCACTAGATCTCGTTATGTCAAGCTCTCTTATCTACCAGGTGCTCTGTGCTTGGGACTTGGGAACTAGTGCACCATCTTGTAAGTCATTGACTTGGATCATGCATGAGAACCCTGGCAGTGACTAGTCCTCCCTGGCCATGAGTTATTCTTCCTTCTTCTGGAACAGCCTGGCTTACCAACAATACCCTTATCTACTCTTTGCTACTTATATTCAGGAAAAAGAATATGTGGCTATGCTTGATGGGTGTATTAATGCCAGGACAGAAACAGAACTTCCTGCATACATGTCTACTAAGGAATGAATATCTCTACTTTATGGACAGATGGATCCTTAAAGAGAAGCACATGCTCAGGACTCTGTGTAGAGAGAACTATTCAGTGGTGGGAGTTTGTCGTGAGAGGAGTGTATACACTGCCTGGTATGAGGACAGCAAAGAGGAAAGGAAAGCACACCCTATTTAGGAGCCTTGCTTTGGGGAAAATATGGTGTATGTTTTGTTTGGGGAGGCAGTTTAGGATAGGGGTTGAATATAGATCTTCAGGTTTCCTAGCTGACTAGGATTTCCTAGCTTGACTAAAGGCAAGTTACTTGACCTCTCTGAGCCTCAGTTTCCTGCTTGTCAGGGTGGTTGTGAGGACTGAATGAGAACTTCTATCTGCTGCAGTTTTTTCCCTCCATTGTGTTTGTGTTGTTTTCTGTAATTCCTTCAAACAGGGGGAAACATAAGGCTCCCTTTCCCTTGTTGGGCTTGCACATTACATTGAGAGTTCCATCTCTCCTGCCCTGGATCCTGCCAGAACTGTGAGCTCTTCAACATGAGGTCCACATTGCATTTGCCTCCTGTCCAAGGCCAGCATAGAGTAAGAGCCTGATAGACTGCAGGAACCCTGGAAGCAGCCTAAGTGGGATGGACTGTGTGAGGCCTCAGATGACCTCAGAGCTTGCTACCACATCTTACCTGAAAAGTGTGCAGTGGGTGTGGAAACCCAGGCAGGCGTGTATGACTGGGGAGCCTTTCATCTGCTCAGAAGAGTGGAGCCAAGTGAGAGATGGGTCCCCAGGGGGACTGAACTCAACGCTACCTGGACCAAGCCCCCAGTAGAGGGGGTCTGTGCACTACAGCTGGCTCATCCCCATCCGGTCCTCCAAATGCTAATCCCTCACTTCTGTGTCTCCCCCCTCCTGCAGTCCATGAGCCTCATTGAGATTGGGAATCCCTC
Source organism: Canis lupus familiaris (assembly GCF_011100685.1). NCBI lineage: Eukaryota > Metazoa > Chordata > Mammalia > Carnivora > Canidae > Canis > Canis lupus. The sequence goes on from NC_049232.1 coordinate 2,715,639, forward strand.
TCAGAGCCTGGAGAATGTCTGCCGCTGGGCTTACCTCCAACAGAAGCCGGACACAGGTCATGATGAGTACCACGATCACGCCATCTTCCTCACACGGCAGGACTTCGGGCCTTCGGGCATGCAAGGTGAGCCTCACTTCTGCAGGGGCACAGAAAGGAGGAAGGCTGGGCATGAACCACTGGCCCTGGTGAGGGCCTCTGGCAGCCTTAATCTAGGCTGGGAAGGGTGTCAGGGCAGAGAGAGGCTATGGCCATCTTAGCCAGTAAGGGGCTGTGTAAGTGCTGGTGATCTCCTGACTCATTGAAAACCACCAGGGCCTCTACCATTTCCCCCAGGAAACTGCATCCCTCAGGGGGAGAGTAAAAAAAATCAAAGGTGGTGAAATGAGTAGAGCCTGGGGCTGGCAGCCTAGAGACCAGACAAGATCCAAGGCAGGGTTATTTGCTTCCCCCCATTTTTAAAAAACAAACTTGAATAATTTCTCTACATTTAGAAGTTAAGGCTTTCACTTAAAAATTCAAACTATATAAAACTGACAGATCTAAAAGAAAAAAATTGACAATGCCTGCAAGTATAATTGAAGATTTTAACACATTCTTAAGTAACTGATAAAACAACGGGTAAGAACATAGTTAAGGTTAAAGAAGACTTGAATGAAGAAACAAACTCACCAAACAACTGAGGAATACGTACTTTTGATGAGTGCAACATTAAACCATACCAAAGCAGACTATGTGAGGCCATCAGCAAATCTCAACAAAATACAGAAGATCGAAACCGCACAGAATATGTGTGGCCACACTTATTGTAGATCACACTGGAAAAGAAGGGTAACTAGAAAAACTATGAATGCTTGAAAATTAGACAACATGCTCATCAGTAATCTGTGGTTCAAAAAAGTAATGGTAGAAATTAAGAATATATTTTTAAACCAAATGATGACACTATGACATATCAAAACTCGTGGATGTAACTAACAATGATTAAACTGATATTTGTTAACCTTATTTCATTAGAAGAAAGGGCTGAAGAGTCAATCATAGAAATGCCTATCTCAAGAAATTCAAAAAAGAACAGTTAACTAAACTCAACAATAATAGAAGGAAAGAAATTATAAGTGTAAGAAATGGAAAACATTTGTAAAGAAAATCAATAAGACCAAAATTTGGTTGTTTGAAAAGCATGAATTAGAACTGGAATGCCTCCAGCCATGCTAGTTTAAAAAAGAAAGGAGGAAAATACAGATTTACTAAGATGAGAAGTGTAAAATAGACATCATTACAAATGTTACTTTAAAGAGGTACTAAGATAATGAGAAGGTATTTTGAACATCATGATGTTGATAAATTTGTTAATTTAGATGCAAGGTACAAATTCTTTGACAAAACATAAAATCTGAGAAAAAAAAGGAAAATCTGAGTAGTCTCATATCAATAACAATACTGAATTTATGATTAAAAGCCTTCCTTCAGAGTAAATTCCAGGGCTTGATAGCTTCAGCAGAGAATTTTTCCTAATTTTTAAGGAAGAGTAATATCAATCATACCCAAATCTCACAGAATGAAAAAAGAAGGAACATTATTTCCAACGGATTTTATGCGGCCTGCTAATATTAATACAAAATCTGAGATGGACATTACAAAACAAACATATCTCTCCCGTGAGTATATATACAAAATCCCAAGCAAAATACTAGCAAATCAAATCCAGTGCTATATATAAAAAGCACTATATGACAGTGAATTTGGGCTTATCCTAGGAATGCAAGGCTTAACATACGAAAATCAATCATTGTAATTCACCAAGTTAATAGAACAAAGGAGAAAAGCTTATAGAATCATCTCAATTGATTCAGAAAAAGTATTTGACAAAAATCAATATCCATTTATGATCAAATGTCTTATTGACTAGGAATAGAAAAAAATGTTCTAAATGTTGTAAAGGATACTTACCAGAAAAAAAGCTCTAGCAAACATCATATATAAAGGTGAAATGTTGAAAGTATTTCCTTTAGACCTGAGAATGGGTCAAGAATACTTGTATCACCACATCTGTTCAACATTATAGTGCAGGTCCCAGCCAGTGAAATAAGGCAAAATAAATAAATAAATAAAAATATAAGGGTCAGAAAGAAAGAAATCAAATTCTCATTTGAAGATAATATGCTTGTGTATGTAGAAAACCCAAAAGAATCTACAAGTAAATTATTAGCATTATTGAGTAATTTTCTGGATATAATGTCAACATAAAAATCAATTGAATTTCTGTATTCTAACAGCAAAAAAAATAAAATTTAAAAACTAGTACCACTTAGAATAATAAAAGAATAAAAAATAGCAAACATCTAGGAATACGTTTAACAAAAGGTATCCAAGATCTGGACCTGAAAACTACAAAGCATGCGTACAGAAGTTATAAAAGATGAAATCATTGAAGGAGTATGCTATGCTAATGGATAGAGAAACTCACTATTGAAAGAAATCAATTTTCTCCAAACGGACCTGCAAGAGAACACAAGTGCACTCTAGAGCAGTTTAGATCCAGCAGAATAGTTGGAGGATACCGACAAGTTGATTCTAATGTTCATCTGGAAATGCAGTGGGCCCAGTGCTCCCAAAAATACAGGAAGTAAAGAGTATATTTTGATGCAAGGGTTGACAAATGTACCATTAGAACAGAACACAGAGTCCAGACTTGAACTTACCCATGGGTAGACGCTTGATTTATTGTGAAGTGGACAGGAAAGACGGTCTCTTTAACAAATGGTATCAGGTCAGGCAAATATCCCAACTGGGGGAAAATTCCCTTCCTTTTTTTAACTTAATTTTTTTTCATTGAGATATAGTTGACATATATCATTATCTTAGTGTTAGGTGTAAAACATAATGATAGGATATATGTACATGTTGTGAAATGATTGCCACCATAGTCTAGTTAATATCCACCACAATACATTGTGTCAAGATTTTTTCTTGTGGGGATCCCTGGGTGGCGCAGCGGTTTGGCGCCTGCCTTTGGCCCAGGGCGCGATCCTGGAGACCCGGGATCGAATCCCACGTCGGGCTCCCGGTGCAGGGAGCCTGCTTTTCCCTCTGCCTGTGTCTCTGCCTCTCTCTCTCTGTGTGACTATCATAAATAAATAAAAATTAAAAAAAAAAAAGATTTTTTCTTGTGATGAGAACTTTTAAGTTCTACTCTCCTAGCAACTTTCAAATACACAAGATAGTTACCGTGACTGTTGTTTCCATGCTGTACATTATATCCTCAGATCTGATCTTATAACCAGAGGTTCATACCTTTTGACTCCCTTCACTCATTTTGCCCACCCCTCACCCTCTGCCTCTGTAGCTATGAGTTTGGCATTTTTTTTTTTTTTTTTAGATTCCGCATATACATGAGATCACAGGGTAGTTGTTCTCTGCCTGACTTCTTTCAATTGGCATAATGCTCTCAAGGTCATTCCACGTTGTTGTGAATGGCAGCATTTCCTTTTTATGGCTGAATGATATTCCAGTGTGTGCATACACCACATCTTCTTCCATATCCGTTCATCCACTGATGGGCACTTGGGTTCTTTCCATGTCTCAGCTATTGTAAGAATGCCGCAGTGAACATGGGGCTGTAGATAGCTTTTTGAGTTAGTATTTATGTTTCCTTCAGATAAATACCCAGAAGTAGAATTGCTGGATCACAGGTAGTTCTATTTTTAAATTTTTCAAGGAACCTCCATACGGTTTTCCACAGTGGCTGCACCAAGTTACATTCCCACCAACAGTGCACGAGGCTTCCCTCTCCTCCTCATACTTGCCATTCTAACAGGGGTGGAGTGATACCTCATTGTGGTTTTGTCTTGCATTTCCCTGATGATGAGTAATGTTGAGCATCTTTTCATGTACCTGTTGGCCATCTGGACATCTTTGGAAAAATGTTTATTTAGGTCCTCTGCCCACTGTTTAATTGAGTTGCTTGTTTTTGCTATTAGTTGTTTGAGGTCCTTATATATTTTGGATATTAACTCCTTATCAGATATACAATTTACAAATACTTTCTCCTATTTTGAGAGAGGATGTCGTGGTTAGAGGCAGCAAGAAGGGCCTTCTGTGGTGCTGATACAGTTGTATTTCTTGACTGCGGAGGTGGTTACACAGGTGTGATCCCTTTGTGATGATTCACTTGTTGTATCTTATGACTTGTGAATTTTTATGGATGTATATCAGACTTCAAAAGAAACAGCTTTTAAAAACTATATAAAAATATATTCAGAAGAGTGGACCCATTTTACCCCATTCCCATTTTCTACAGATACTCATTTTTATTAGTTTCTGATTGATTGTTCTAGTGATTCTTTTATAAAAATAAGTATATTTAGGGGCACCTGGGTGGCTCAGTTGGTTAAGCATCTGCCTTTGGCTCAGGTGATCATCCCAGGGTCCTGGGATCGAGTCCCACATCAGGCTCCCTGCTCTGTGGGGAGCCTGCTTCTCCCTCTTCCTTTGCCTGCTGCTCCCCCTGCTTGTGCTCTCTCCCTCTCTTTCTCTCTCAAATAAATAAATAAAATCATTTAAAAATACATTTATATAATGTACATGCTCATTACATCCACCACTTTACTGGCCATGAACTTTTATACTTACTGCCCTGCATCTTGCTCTACTCTTTTAACCTTTAGCTTCTTTCTGCTGACCACTTGCTCATATTTGCATAACTAGGGAGACTTCCTGAGTGACCCTGATCAGAGCCCAAATCAGTTTATATTAACAAAACATCTCTCTGGCACTGCAGCTGTCCTCTTTGCCACATAGATTGGCACCACAGTAGGATTCAGTTGGGAACACAGAATGTAATTCCAGATCCTGCTGAGCCCAGAGTAAGGCTCCTACTTAGAGTTGGTGCCTCTTCATTTTGAGGGGCTGCTAGCATCCTGCAAGCCTTACAGCAGTGAGCTAGGTGACAGAGTGCCCTTTTGGTGCTTTTGTCCAGGTGACAGCCCTTTTGGGGAGCAAAACTGTTCCATAGGGAGAGAAACCACCATAAGTTCTCTAGAGAGTGACCTCATCCTTGTTTCAGCTAAGGATGGCCAGACATTTTTTTTTAAGCTTATACCATGAAAAAGACCAAGATGCAAAACAAAATTGGAGAACTGACTCTAGAGGAGGTAGAGATGATTTAGAGACTGGGGGAGAACTTTTAAAAAAAGTAATCATTCCCAGAATGTTTGAGGAAATACATCCATAAACCCAGCACAGGTTGCTAGGAATAATTGGAGAACAGCAAAGAATTTTTATGAAACTAAAGATATAATGGATAAAATAGAAAATTCAGAAACTGAAATAAAAAGTCAAGGAAGGGATACCTGAGTGGCCCAGTTGGTTAAGTGTCCAACTCTTGATTTCAGCTTAGGTCATGATCTCAGGGTTGTGAGATTGAGCCCTGCTTCCGACTCTGCACTCAGCACAGAGTCTGCTTAAGATTCTCCCTCTCCCTCTCCTTTTGCTCCTCCCCTGCTTGTGTATGCTCTCTCGTTCACTGTCTAAATAAATAAATAAATAAATAAATCCTTAAAAAAAAGTCAAAGACATCCAAAAAAATTAAAATAGAAGAACAAAGACATAGAGGCTCAACCCAAGAGGTACAATATTTATCTAAAAGGATTTCCAGAAAGAAAGAACAACAACAAAATAAAATAAGTAGGAAGGGTATAAAGAAAAATATAAAGACACTTTTGCAAACCTTCAGATTGTAAAGACCCATGTAATATGCTAGGTAGTGTGAATATGTACATGCAGGCTTTGCATACAGTGAACAAAGAGATCTCAAAGTTTGACTCTAGGACACTGATTCCACAGCAATCATCTTAAAATCTGCAGAGCAAAAAATACTTTAAGATACAGATTTTCTTGTTTATTATAAGGGAGAAAAGACAGTGGTTCAATTACCATGCTTTTACAGACAAATCCAGCACCCACACACCCTGGGTCACCAGGCCCCCTGTCCCTTCTTCTCTCTTCTTCCCTTTGAACAAATTGCCTTGGGATCTCCCCATGGGATCTGTGAGAAGTGAGGCTAGGTCAGGGTTCCTAGGGCAGAGGCTCCTTGCTTGGTGGGTCTCTAGGTGATATCTTAGCAGAGACCCCCTTCTGCACACACAGCTCTGTACGCACTTCTTTATCTTGTCCGGGAGCAAGTGGCTAGGCTCTTTTCTCTGGTTTTCCTCAGTGTTGGGTGCAGTCTCAGTCACATGCCCCTTTCCAGCCTACCCCTCCTCATTGATGGGAATGCTATCCTCTGTCTTCCTTGGAGACACCCAAAGAACAACCCCACTCCGTGATCAGATTCAGCCCCCAGGGGGATCAGCTGTCCCATAGGACAGCCACCTGCAGGCCTTCTCACCCCCCTGCTTGGGCTGTACTAGTACATTCCTCAGTCCTCCCCTTGGTCCCTATGTGTGTCTCTATTTCCTGACTACTTTGGGCCACATAATGTAACTGGGTCGGCAAAATGCACTGTGTCTTCTCACTATTACCTGTGAATTCAGTGGTTCTTCTAAGCCACTTGAGTGGGGATGGGGCTGGGCTGGCTAAGGGCAGGGGGGGTCCTTGGGCATCTTATGTCAAAGGGATGTGGCCTGCTGCAGCCACCCCTGCCCACTCCCACTCCCCACCCTCTGCCTCTGGGAGTACCTTGCGTATGTCCAGCTCCTTTCCCTCAGACCCCTGGAAGAGGGGAATCCTTCAGAAGGAATGTGGCTCAGAATCTCCTCAGCCAGAGTGCAGATTCACTGGCTGAGAGGAATGAGGGCCTCGTTGTCTGCAGCTAGTCTACTCTTCAGTCCTCTTGGCCCATCCTGGCTACATGACAGCCGGGCAGAGTGGCATGCCGGCTCTTGTCCCTGGGCTCTGCCCTTGAGCAGCTTCCTGGCCACTCTCACTGCTCCCTGTGTTTGCTATGGAAGCGGGTCTAGCTAGGGTTTCGTAGGACCCAGAGAAGCCACGGAGGACCCAGAGAAGACCCTCTAGAGGGGGAATGGGCTCAGGGACCAGGGTTCCTATGGGCAGTAGGAGGAGGTATAGAAGGGAGGTGTTGCTTGGGGGCCAGAAGGACACTCAGCAAAGTGGGAGGTGGGAGGTGGCATGAAAGAGAACAGCAGGCAGGAAGCTGCCAAGGTGGCAGGGAGTTCTAGCAGTTGAGACCTATGCCTGAGAAACTGATCCTGGCTGCAGGGTGGACATTGACAGTCAGGGCTGAGGCCTGCCGCCGGGGGTGTATGTCACCTGAGCTGTGCCAGTTGGTTTGGCTCATTTGTTCTGGGGATGGTAGGAGGCAATGGGGCCAGGGCCTAGCCATTCAGTCATGGCTCTGGGCCCAGGAGCTAGAGCCGCACTTTGCCTCCTCCCAGGCTATGCTCCTGTCACTGGAATGTGCCACCCTGTCCGCAGCTGCACTCTGAACCACGAGGATGGCTTCTCCTCAGCATTCGTGGTGGCCCATGAGACTGGCCATGTGTAAGTGGCTTCACTTGTTGCATGGGGAAGATCATGGCTTGGTGGGGAAATGCCCTGTATGAGGAGCACTTGGGATGTGAAGTCCTGACCCCAGCACTGCACAGAGCAGGCCTGAGGTCCAGGTTCTACTGAGGCAACAAATCAAAAGACCAGTTGGGTGTTGGTGGCCTTCTAGGCATTATGCCATTCAAGCCCCTGGGTGTGGGGCCTCCTTACCCCATTTACACATGAATAACTGGGGTTTTGAGGGAGTCTGGCCCAGAATTAAAGAGCTGGAGGTGGGGAAGCCACAACTCCATCCAGGTATGTAGCCCCCAAGCACCCCCTGAATTTGGGGAAACCGCAGGGCCGCTGGATCTGTGCAGGGACGTGAGTACATGCTGCTGAATGTGTGGAGGTTCTCGGGCCTCTGCCGTGTGCTCCCACACTGCCCTGGCTTTCAGGACCCAGCTGGTGGAAAGCCTGGCTCAGGGCAGACCAGAGAAAGGAAAGGCACGGGGAGCCGCTGGGGAGGCTGGGGTGGCCCCCTGGCTGCCTGGCAGTGCAGCCCTCCCAGGGGAGGGTCCAGTGAGGCTGCCTTGCCCCCGGCCCCTTCCCGCGCAGGCTGGGCATGGAGCACGACGGGCAGGGCAACCGCTGTGGCGACGAGGTGCGGCTGGGCAGCATCATGGCGCCCCTGGTGCAGGCGGCCTTCCATCGCTTCCACTGGTCCCGCTGCAGCCAGCAGGAGCTGAGCCGCTACCTGCAGTGAGTACCGTCCTGTGTCCGCAGGACCACCCTATAGCCTGGGCCCTGGGCTCAGCTCTGGGGCGCAGGTGCCCCCGATGTGCCTGGGCCCCACCCGAACTCAGGTTCAGTCCTCCAGCCTAAGGTGTGGGGAAGGGAAGGGAGAGCCAGGAGGTTAGTGTTTGTGGCAGGCGAGGTCCCATGGTTAGGGGGCCCGGCCTTGGATGGAAAGTGGGCACCCTTAATGCAGCAGCACCCTTAATGGGGTCCCTGGGTGGCTCCCATCAAGGAAGAGAGAGGCAACAGGGCTGAGGGCTGGAGTGTGCAATGGGCCTCGTCCCATGGCTCGAGAAGGGCCTAGAGCTGCCTCAGGGGCTGTACGCTCCCCCTGAAGGCTGCTTGCAGCACCCACGTGTCCCCTCACAGCTCCTATGACTGCCTGCGGGATGACCCGTTTGCCCACGACTGGCCGGCGCTGCCCCAGCTCCCCGGGCTGCACTACTCCATGAACGAGCAGTGCCGCTTTGACTTCGGCCTGGGCTACATGATGTGCACGGCGGTGAGTGTCAGAACGCCTCTGGGGACCCCTGCCCTGTCTGGCGAGCTTCTTAGGAGGTGGCTGGGGTTGGCATGGCTCTTGAGGGCAGGACGGAGCAGGCTCTCCCTCTGTACCCGCTGCCTCTCACTGGCTCCGGCCCCCAGTGCCTACCTGGCCAGTCCAGATGGGGTCCTAGTAATAAGGGGCTGTGACTGGGAGGTCACCAAGGGGTGGGGGGAGGGCTGCTGGTGAGGCCCCTGTGCTGCCTGCAGAGGTGGGGAGGCCTTCCCCAAGGAAGAAGTGAGTGTAAAGGCTGAGTGAAGGAGAGGACATTCCAGAAGGCAGGAATCAAACGTGCAAAGATCTAGAGGTGAGGAAACAGCATAGAGAGGAGCAACCACTTGTTACTGGGGTCTGGTGCCAGGGCAGAGCCAGCAGCAGGAAACCCGCGCATCAGAATTGACTGTACCTGCTGATCAGGGCCCACCCTGTCCAAGGCAGTGTGGCAAGAGCATTACTGTCTGTTAGCATCTGACCTAATGCTGCTCTCAACTGCAGGAAGGAAGGGAGGAAACAAAGTATTCCCATTTTACAAATGAGGAAACTGAGGACCTAGGTAACACGCCTAAGGCCACAGAGCAAGCAAGTGGTGGACTCGGGTACTGATGCAAGTGGTCTAAGCTCTTGCACAGCTGCCTAAAGAGCTTGGTGGGCTTGATTTTCATTGCCACAGGGAGCTCTAGAAATGTTTAAAGAGGGCGGTAGCATGGCCAGGTCTGAGTTTCAGGTGGATCCCTCAGGCACAACCTGGAGGAAGGGCTATGGATATAGCAAGCATAAAGGCCAGAGAAGAGGTGACTGTGGCGTCCAGGGAACAGAGGCCAAGGCTGAAGCAAGACAGGTACAGGGGGGAGGGCTTCAGGAGGTAGAGTCCTCAGCCCAGGGTCTATAGGTGTCCTTGAGGCCCTGCAGTGACAGCCCCTCCCTGCCACTCGTACCCAGGCCAGAGGGATGCCCACGAAGCCTTCCTGCCAGGTACACTGGCTCCCAGCTGTCTGTCCAGGCTCCAATACAAGTGCAGGGGCCAAAGCCTGGGGGTTGGGGATGCCCCACTGCCGGAGAGACATGAAGCAGCCGCTGCATTCTGGAGGTTGTCCCAGCCTCAGAATCACGGGGAGCTCAGGGCACCACACAGGCCTGTCCTGGGCAGCCGAGCTGTGCCTGACTCCGCCCTGTCCAGGAGGACCCTGGGGGACAGGGTGAGGCCCCTGGAGGGTCCCTGCAGTGGGAGGCAGCCTGGCGAGCTGCTGGTACTCTCTTCCAGTTCCGGACCTTCGACCCCTGCAAGCAGCTGTGGTGTAGCCACCCTGACAACCCCTACTTTTGCAAGACCAAGAAGGGCCCTCCCCTGGACGGGACCATGTGTGCACCTGGCAAGGTGAGTCGGAGCAGAGGGCAGGCCGTGTGATATGCACGGGCTCCAGGGACAGGCACTGCAGCACGGGTGGGGAGAGGCCTGGGGCCTTCTCAGGGGACCCTGCCTCCTTTCTCATAATGCTGCATACGTGACATCCCAGACTCTCTGCACCCCTCTACTTGCAACACACTAGTTTTTCTTTCAGAGCAAACCTGGTGTCCCACAGCTCCTCTCTGTGCTTCAAGAGGAGCTTGGGAACCCCCTCATCTGAGGAGCAGTTTCAGGGTTCCCACAGCCTTCTTTCCCCCCATGGACACTGTGAGTGAGTGGGTCACCTCACTTTAAGGCCAGCATTGGAGGCTGTTGGCCACCGGGTCCCAAGGCTCAGCATTAGGCTTCGCCTTTCCATCCCTGTGGCCTCCGTGTATGCCCCCTGATGGGCACATTGTCCCTTGAGGCAGCTCCATGGCTGCTCCTGGCACCTGCCAGCCACCCAGACCCACTCCTCATCCTCCAGCAGCTTGACAAAAGGTGGGCTTTTCTCACCATGTCTTTTCAGCCAAAACTCTGGGCTTGATTCCCATAGGCTCATATAAGATCGCGTGCCTGCTCTTCAGTCAGTCGCTTGCTGCGGGCTAGCTTATGTAGGTGAGCCTAAACCTGCATGACCACCCACGAAGCCCCAGACCTGAGTGGGGAGTGCAAGGGGTGCACATCAGCACGCGGGCCCCAACATCAGGCCCCCCAAGTCAAGGCCCCCAGGCCATCTGGGCATGAGGTTCTTCCACGCAGGTCTAAAATTCTGGCTAATTTTAGTTCCTGATAGACCTTAAAGATAGAGGTTCCCAGGCTCACCCCTGCAGATTTTGGTTTGAGATGAGGATGGGGAATTGTGTTGGTTTTTGTTTTTTTATCTTTTAAACTATGGTGAAATTTGTACAACATAATATTTGCCATTTTAACCGCGTTATACAATTCAGTGACTTCTCAGTATATTCAGTGTCTTGCAGCCATATCATTAGGTAGTTCTAGAACTTCTTCATCACTACAAAAGGGGAGCCTATTAAGCAGTGACTCCCTGCTCCCCTCCTGTCTCCTGCCCCCTGGACCACTAATCTGCCCTTCTGTCTCTGTGGATTTGCCCATTCTGGAATTCTAGAGGAGCAGAATCAGACAGTATATAGCCTTTTGTGTTTTTAAGGTTCATCCACTGTAGCACATATCAGTGTTTTTTTCCTTTTGATGGTTGAGTAATATTCCACTGTGTGGCTAGATGATAGTTTGTTTATATGTTCACCCACTGATGGACACTTGGGTTGTTTCCAACTTTTGGTGCTTGTGAATAGTGCTGCTGTGAACATCTGTGTACAAATTTTTGTTTGAAGATCTGGGAATTGGTATTTTTCAGGGTGAGCCTAGGTGATTGAGCCGTGCCCCCAGACTCCATGAACCGTTAGAAGTTGGAGGTGAGATGTTGTTAGTAATGTGCCAGGGACCTCATAAAGCCAGAACTGACCATATAGCCCTCCTCCCCACAGAAGTTCAATGGAGGGCACAGGGGCTTGGAAGCATTTGCCACAGCTCCTGTGACAAGCTCAGTAGACACTGAACTAGGGACTGAGCCTAGCTCAGCATGGCTTCTCACCCCACCCTCGGTCCTCACTTTCGGCCATTCCACCCTGCATAGGCAGAAGGCAGATGGAGCAGGAGTCTGGCCTGAACAAGTGTAACCACCAAGGGATCCCAGCCACTGGGAGAAGGTGGGCCAGGAAATGCCTGCATTTCTGGAATGCCAATTGCCCTCCCTTCTCTTGTGGGGCGGGGAGGGGGCAGTCTGGTGAGGAAGGTGCACAGATATAGCCAGAGTGCTTCTTACAGAAACCACTGACCTGGCCATTGCCCTTCATTCATTTTTTTTTAAATTTCTTCATTCATTCTTTTTGGTGGCATGATCCTTTATTCATTTAGCCCAGTAAATACAATTATATTTTATTTGTTAAAGAGTAGAGCTTTGCTGAATGTGTTTGGGGGCAGAGCTGGGGCTGGGCTCAGCCTGCCCTGGTTCCCAAGAGCACAGAGTGAAAGCTGTCCCACATCAGGAATTCTTGGTGTGTGAAGCTGTGGGTGGAGAGGCAGGGGGAGAAGCATGGGCACTTTCTGGGGGCTTATCAGACTCCTCTGCCTCTGTGTGTTTGTTATCATTTAATATGCTACTCATCACTGTGTGATTTAATACTTGGGAGGCAGCCATCCCTTACCTTTCCCTTTCCAGAAAGAAAAGCCACAAGGGCAAGGAGAGAAGGGAGTGAGGATGGAACAGGAATGAAGGACTCCTCAGGGATGAAGGCTATGATGAGTCAGCTGCCCTCCGGGGGGCCCCCAGTAGGGGGTGACAGAGTTCAGGCTCAGGACACAGTGTGGCGACCTGGGATCCTTATCGTGCATACTCTCCAGCAGCTCATCCCAAGCGCATTGTCCCCTCTTGTCCTCCCCAGCCAGATTGTTCTCCTTCTTACTCAGTTTCATGTATTATCCACCATCTCCCAAAGAGAGCAATCCGTATCTATATTCCACACACAGGGATGACCTGGAGAGAGCACACACAAGAACCACCTGCCCTCCACTTTTTGGTTTCATGCTCGTTTGCTGTCTGGCCCTGGGTCAGACACAGTGGGGGCCAGGTAGGCAGGGGAGGTCTGCGACACCTTTGGGGTTCAGGGCCCCATGCCTCAGAGAGATGAAGCAGAGAGGATCAGGGTGGTGAGGAAAGAGCAAGAGCCGGTGGTGCAGAGCTCTCCCATGAGATCAAGAGATGGGTTTGGCTGAGAGAGGAGAGGGGAGCATGTTGCCCTTGGACAGAGAAGTGGGTAGTAGGCCTGAGCATCAAGCTGCTTGGTCATCTCACATCCGTATTTATTCATCCATTCACATCCATCACATGTGTCCGCCTCCTCTGCCTCCTTCCGACCTCACCATCTGTGAGGGTTAGCCATGAGCATGAAGAGACAGCTGTTACATGGCAGTGAGGATGGGGCCAGGGAGTGGCCTGTCAGGGAACTCAAGCTTCCCTGTCACTGACCCCACTGAAGCCGCAAAGGTAGGGAGAAGTGAGATGAGAAGTCCAGGTGGGAGATGATACAGAGCAGGAGCCTGGGGAGGAAGGCCAGTGAGGGCAGATGAGATGGGGAAGGGTGGTGCTTTAAAATACAGCATATTAATATAAAATTTGAGGTGGAGTGAGACCAACAGACCAGAAGATGATTGCCAGTGAAAAAACAGTTTCTCACAGATCCCGAAAGGAAGGGCTACAAGGTGCCACGTGTGGAAGCACCAGGATGGGTCAGGGGGCAAAAGGTGGGGGCGACTGTGCAGAAGGGGAGGTGGGTGGACAGATGGGGTAACTGGGTGATAAACATTAAGGAGGGGCGCATGATGAGATGACACTGGGTGTTGTATGTTGACAAATTGAATTTAAATTAAAATTTTTTTTTTTAAAAAAGGGAACAGGCGACCCAGGATAAGCAGGCTTAGAATTGGCCAATGTTACACATATAATATCAGTGGGCTGTGGGCCAGAGGGACTGCCCTTAGTCCTCTGGTGCCTGCCTCTGGGGTGATTCCGGCAGGGAATGCTGGCCTTGAGAATGACAGTCTGACAGAGGAAACCCTGGATTGGTTGGTTTGCATTTAAAAATCACACTACTGTATGAGTTGTTTACTATTACTCTAGAGATTGGCTAATCCTGGGAGGGGCAGGCACTTTAGGGTCTTTAGGTGTCAAAGCATTAGAATCCAGAAAACAAAAGACATAGTGACCCCACATGGCTCTCCAGGAGGCCATGGTGATAGCCAGCTTCTGTCTCTCCCTGTTCAGTTTGCTGGCGACAGGCATGCCCAGGATACTGTGGAGCAGGGTCAGGTCCAGCACAGGGGGCACTCCCAGGTGCCTCTGCTCTGCAGGCCAGGCTGGTGGGCTCACACAGGGTCAGGGCAGAGGGTGTCATGCAGGCCCAGGGAGGAGGTCAAAAATGACTCCTGCCTCAGTGTATCTGTTGGCAGGAAAGAGTCCCCCATTTGCTCTCACATTTGCATGTGGCATCTTGGGGAAGTGATACCCACCCTCAGTTTTCGCGAATTCCATTTCAGAAACACGTGCCCCATGTAAATGCCCTGCAATGCTCCTGTATAAAGCTTCCTATTTCCCTGCATAGTTGAGAACTGGCAGGCAGACATAGTGACAGGGATAGCTCAGAATCTGTACCTGGGAGTTCGAGCCCTGGGTGTCCTTCCTCACATGGGACCTTGAGCCATCCTTTCTCCCTCCAGCAGGTCACCTAAGTAAGTGTCCAAGTCACTTATCCTCACAGCTCCCTGCTCGGGACACGCTGGTGGGTGGAGGAAGGTTGAGGATCTCAGTGGTTCAGAAATGCTAAACATGCACTTCTCTGAAACAGGGCAGTCCTGCCTCAAAGGCTTTCAGACAACCCAGCAGAATTCCTAGCCTGCTGAGGTGCGTCAGCGCGCTCATGGTACTTATCCCATGAGGCAGCCCATCAGCCTGTTGTGGTCTCAGAATTCACTCAGGAGAAGCAACTTTATGCTTTTAAATGTTCAAGCCTCTCTGTTGCATGGAATATTTGTAGGCATTTAAACTTATGTTTATAAAGCATTTTAAAAACATTACACATGTTTGTAAAAAATAATAACCCTAGGGCGCCTGGGTGGCTCAGTTGGTTAAGCGTCTGCCTTTGGCTCAGGTCATGATCACCAGGGTCCTGGAATCAAGTCCCATGTTGGGCTGTCTGCTCAGTGGGGAGCCTGCTTCTCACTCTGCCTCCTGCTCCCCCTGCTTGTGTTCTCTCACTCTCTCTCTCTCTGTCAAATAAATAAGCAACATATTTAAAAAAATAAAAAAATAAAAATCAGCCATTCAGGAAGAAATAAACCAAAATATTGGAAGGGTGGCTTCTGGGTGGTGGATTTAAGGGTGAGTTTCCCTTCTTTTCGTCTTGCTTGGTGTTTTCTACAATGCATGTGTATTGCCTCTGCTCATTTGGACCTGAGCCTGTGGAGGAGGTGGTCCTCCTCACACTGTGGGCGTGTGGGATGTCAGAACCCAGCTCCCTATTTCCAGACTTGGGACCGATGTGTCCAACAGGGACAAGGAGACCACTGTCTGGCCTCCTCCATTCCTCCTGGTCCTTGGTTCCCTTGACCAGCAGTGACATGGAGGTTGGGTCCCAATCCTAGCCTTCAGAGATGCAGGAGCGCTCACTCTCCGGTGTCTTAATCAGTTCGGGCTGCTGTCAAAAAAATGCTACAGACTGGGAGCTTAAACAGCAGATATTTATTTCTTACAGCTCTGAAGGCTGGAAGTCTGAGATCAGGGTGCCAGCATGTTTGGGTTCTGGTGAGGGTTGCAGAATCCTCTTTCTCACATCTTCTTAAAAAGGCACCAATCTTAAAAGAGGTTTTACCCTCATGACCCATCACCCCCCAAAGACCTCCACATTCTAATACCATCACATTGGTGCTTAGGCTTTCACATATGGGTTTTGGGAGGACACATTCATTCTTACCTGGGCCTTCTTCCTTGCCTTGTACCACCAGCTAGGGGGCCAGCAGCCAGCATTTCTGTAGGTTCTTCGCCTCCCTTCCATGGTTAAGTGAGGGGCACTGTGGGGTGAGAGATGAGGTAACCATGGCCTGGAAGGACATGACCAGTGTCACCAGTGGCCTGCATGCAGCCAGGCCTGCCTGACCCCAGGCTTGCCAGCTGTGTAACAGCCTTATGATGATGGAGCCATTGGCCACTTGCCCAGAGCCCAGAAAGGGGAATCCAGAGAGTGGCAGCCTCTGTCACACCTCACAAGGGCTCACACTGGTGTGAAGGCAGGACTGGGAGTCCCTGGGTGGGTTAAGGAAGGGCAAGAGGTCTGTGTCAGGAAGAAGGAAGGAAGGAAGGAAGGAAGGAAGGAAGGAAGGAGCAAATAGGGAGGAAAGAAGTGAGGCAGCCTCCCGAAGAGAGTTGTACACAGGGATAGGGGAGGCAGGAAAGGGCCCTTCTGAGAGATGAGATCCAGGACAGATGCCTGGCAGTGACTTGGGCATGGAGGTGGCATCATGGCTCCCTTGGAATGGATTCTGAGACAAAGATCCGATTGCAGCCATCTTTCTGGGGAGCGCTTACAGGAGGATCACCATCTATGGGGAGAATGAGGCATCAAACAGCAATATGGCCACAATATGGGTGTCAGGAGACCCTACCCAAAGCTCTGGGCTGGCAGAGCTCTGAAGCTATGCCCAGCCTTGACCAGTAGTTGGTTATGCCTGTCCCCAGGAAAGAGGCATGACTCTGGGACAGGAAGCACACTTTGGCTGTGCATGTCCTAAAGAGGGACTCAGTTGTGAGCATGAGCAACCAACACACTTCTTGGCTAGGGGGAGTGAGAACCTGAGCCTGGAGGGGGATTTCTTCTGGCATCCACTGCACTGGATGTGGGGGAAGGAAGTGGGGTGATGGGTTTCCTGAGCAGAGGCATTCCCAAAAGCAGGGAGGAAAGACAGTGTGGTCTGTTCAGAGAGCAGTCAGCAGCCAGGCACCTGGCATGGTGGTGGGAGATGAAGCAGGAGGGGTGAGTAGGGAGCTGGTCATACAGGGCCTTTGATACCAGGCTAAGGAGCTAGTCTGAATCCTACAGCGTGGGACCCTGCAGAAGGTTTTGAGGAGGAACAGAGGTAAATTTATCATGAAGCTTAGGATATATAAACTCCGGGCTTCTCACTTCCACAGGGCCCCTTTCAGGACCCCTCCTGTGTTCACATGGTCATGTGTTTTCATAAATTTTGCAAAAGTATATTTTAACCATAAGATCTAGCCAATTAAGATCACTTCTCTTTTCACTCCCTCTCCCCTTCCAACATACTTCTTTCACTGGCATTAGAGTGGCAATAGGTGCTTTGTGGCTTTGGCTAAGGAGAAATTGCATTTAAGGTCTACTTATTGGCTTATTTACATGGTCTCAGTATCTTTCATGTACAGCTAAGTTACTGTAGTTGTCCAGGGGTAGGAATAATGTCCAGAGGCATTCCTACCACCGCCTCGCCAACTCATTCAGCGTCACTGTGGAGTATGTGCTGTGTGTCCCCTCTGATCATTGGACAAAAGGAGCCTCAGCTGGACCTAAGGTCACTACAGCTTCCATACTGACGATAGTTTGTTTGCTTTTGGGGGTCTGTCTTGCAGATGGGCTCCTTTAAACACAGATCCTACTTGGACGTCTCTTTAAAAAGGCTAAGTGTAACCAGATGGCCTGCTTGTTAAAAAGCTGTCCACGCCTCACAACATATGTACTACAAAATATAAAGGTGCTAAAATAAAATCCCAAAGACCAGGAGAGAAATCTGAGTGCAAATGGGATGCAAAAAGTTTATTTGAAATGTTGATGAAGCTTGAATATGCCAGTTTAACTGCAATTTTGAAAGTTGTTCTGGAAGGCTTCAATAAAATAAGAGAAATGACAGGCTTCTGATTCAAATAGATGGATAAAAGTACCTTCTTCTGTCATTTTCAAAATTATGTATTGAAGAAAATTCAGATAAAAATTAATAGAAAATGAAAGGGAAAATGGAGTAAAGAAATCAGGAGAAGTAACACCGAAGTCAGAAACTTAATTGTAATAAGAAAAGGGGGATCCCTGGGTGGCGCAGTGGTTTAGTGCCTGCCTTTGGCCCAGGGCGTGATCCTGGAGACCCGGGATCGAATCCCACATCGGGCTCCCGGTGCATGGAGCCTGCTTCTCCCTCTGCCTGTGTCTCTGCCTCTCTCTCTCTCTCTCTCTCTCTGTGACTATCATAAAAAAAAATAAAAATAAAAAATAAAAAATAAAAAAAGTAATAAGAAAAGGTCTCAGATCAAACCCCAAAGCAGCCATTCATTAGGAGGAAAAGGTAAATATCATAGGGAAGTAACAGGTTCTTGAAATATTTGACAATCCAGTTAATGAAGGGGAGTGAATCTGATGAACACATGGGAGAAGCATTTAAACTTCTTCCTGACTTGACATGAAATGTTGACAACATGAAAGACAATCCAAAGCTCAGAATGTTGCCCCTACAATAGTCAATAGCAACTTACTGAATGTTACATTTAAAATCAGGCTCTAACCAAGAAAACTTGAAATGCCCTGACATCCACATCAGGAAACAGACTAGATAGCAGTTTCTCCAGATTTGATTATGTGAAAGTTCCTATGACACCACCAATACCTTCTCTAAATTGCCAATTATTTAAAAAAGAAAATATGTCCCTCAACATGCTAGAGCCAGAGTTAGCAAGCTGTCACACACAGACCTAGGCCACCTGCCACCTGGCTCCCCGCTCCCCAACACCTTTACTAAGATGTGATTCACATTTAAAATTGCCCATTTAGGGGTGCCTGGGTGGTTCAGTCAGTTAAGCGTCTGCCTTCAGCTTAGGTCATGAACCTGGGATTCTGGGATCAAGCCCCCGTGTCAGGCTCTCTGCTCAGTGGCGAGTTTGCTTCTCCCTCTCCCCCTGCTTGTCTTCTCTCTCTCTCTCTCTGTCTCTCTCTCTCTCAAATAAATAAAATCTAAAAAAATAAAATTGTCCATTTGAAGTGTACAATTCGGTGGTTTTCAGTATATTCACAGAGTTGTGCAACTATCACAACACTCAAATTTTAGAACATTTTGGTCACTCCAGGAAGAAGTGCCATACCCATTAGCATTCTCCCTGGTTCATTCTCTCCCCTCAACCCCTGACCAGTCCTGAGCAATCACTAATCTACTTGCTGTGTCTGTAGATTTGCTTCTTCTGGACATTTCTTATCAATGGAATTGTATAATATGTGTCCTTTGTGTCTGGCTTTATTTAATCAGCATAATGTTTTCAAAATTCTTCTGTGTTATAGCACATGTCAGTACTCTCTTCCTTTTAGTGGCTGAATAATAATCCATTGTAAAGATATACTGTGTTTTATTTATCCATTTATCAGTTGATGGTCATCTGAATTGTTTCTTCTTTTCAGCTGTTACGAGAAATGCTGCTGTAAACATTCCTGTGCAAGTTATGGGTGGATGTGTCACTTTTCTTGGATATGTACCTAGGAGTGGAATTACTGAATCTTACGGTAGCTCTGTGTTCACATTTTGAGAAACTGCCAAACTCCTTGCCAAAGCAGCTGTACCTTTTTTACATTCCAACTAGCACTGTATGAGGGTTCTAATTTCTTTATATCCTCTCCCAAACTTGTTATCATCTGTATTTTTATTGTAACCATCCCAGGGGGTAGGAAGTGTCATCTCATTATGGTTTTGATTGGCATTTCCCTAATGACCTGTGATGTTGAGCATCTTTTCATCATGTGCTTAGTGGTGATTCACACACACATGTGTGATATATAAGATATATATGTACCTTGGGGGGGTAAATGTCTATTCATATCCTTTGCATATTTTTAATTGAGTTATTTATCTTTTTATTATTGATCTATAGGAGTTCTTTATATATATTTGTATCCCAATAAGGGATGCGCAAAATGGTTTGTGACCTTTTTTTTTCTGTTTTGTGGTTTGTCTTGTCAGTTTCACGACAGTATCATTTTATGCACAAAAGGTTTTAATTTTAGTAAGATCCAGTTTATCTATATGTTTTTTTCTTTTGTTGCCCGTGCTTTTGGTATTGTATCTAAGAAACCATTGCCATTAGGTCAAGAAGATATATTTCTGTACTGTATTCTGAGGCTAGCCCTTACATTTAGGTTTATGATCCATTTTCAGTTGACTTTTGTGCATGGTGTGAGGTAGGTGTCTGACCTCATCCTTTTGCATGTGGACATCCATTGTTGAAGAGACTTTCTTTCTTTCTTTCTTTCTTTCTTTCTTTCTTTCTTTCTTTCTTTCTTTTTTTTTTTTTGACTGTTCTCTTTCTGTTGAATCATATCATCTTGTTACCCTTGTTGGAAACCAGCTGACCACATGTAAGGGTTCATTTCTGACTCTGCATTCTTTGCCATCAATAGATTTGTCTATCCTTATGACAGAGCCACATTGTCTTGATTACTGTAGTTTTGTGTTAGACTTTAAAGTGGGGAAGTGCAAGTTGTCTTACTTTTTCTTTTTCAAAATTTATTTGGCTATTCAGTCCTTTGACCTGTCAGAATGGCTAGAACCCAAGACAAGAAATAACAAGTGTTGGCAAGGATGTCTGTATTTTAAGAGCAGTTTTTCAATTTCTGCAAAACTCCAGCTGGGATTTTGAAAGGATTACATTGAATCTAGAGTATCAATATATTAACAATATGAACCATAAATACAAGATATCTTTCTTTTTATTTGGACATTTAATTTATTTCAACAGTATTTTTTAGTTTTTAAGGTGCATGTTTTATACTTCCTTTGTTCAATTTATTACTAAGGTTTTTTTCTTCTTTTTGATGCTATTGTAGATAGATTCTTAATTTCACTTCCACTGTATTATAGGATAAACTCTTCATAGAAATACAATTGGTTTTTCTGTATTGATCTTGTGCCCTGCAATCTCACTCAGTTTCTTTATTAGATCTAATAGCTTTTTAGTGGATTCTTTAGGAGTTTCTATATGTAAAATCGTGTCACCTGCAAACAGAGATAGTTTTACTTCTTCCTTTTCAAACTGGATGCCTTTTATTTCTTTTTTTTTTGGGGGGGGGGCTACTTTTCCTGGCCAGAACTTCCAGTACAATGTTGACTTTGTTCTTGATCATAGGGGGAAATCATTCATTCCTTCATCATTAAGTATGATATTAGCTACAGGTAGTTCTTCAATGTCCTTTATCAGATTGAGAAAGTTCTCTTCTATTCCTTGTCGTGTGTGTGTGTGTGTGTGTGTGTGTGTGTGTGTGCATGTGCACATGCACGCCTGTGTTTTCAGGAAAGGATGTTGGTGATTGCCAGATTTCATTTTTTGAGTCTCGAGGCAATCATACAGTCTGTTATTTATTTT
This sequence comes from Canis lupus familiaris, assembly GCF_011100685.1. Taxonomy (NCBI): domain Eukaryota; kingdom Metazoa; phylum Chordata; class Mammalia; order Carnivora; family Canidae; genus Canis; species Canis lupus. The sequence goes on from NC_049232.1 coordinate 2,736,827, forward strand.
GTTAATATGGTTTATTACATTGCTTGATTTTCAGATATTAAACCTGGCACTCCTGGGATAACCTGGTTGTGGTATATAATCTTTTCATATGGGTTAGATTTGGTATGCTAGGATTTTGTTGAAGATTTTTGTGTATTTTCATAAGAGATATTGGTCTGCAGTTTTTTTTCTGGCAGTATCTCTGTCTGGTTTTAGTATCAGGGTAATACTAGCCTCATAGAATGAATTGGGGAATTTCTTTTTTCTCCCATATTTTGGAAGAGTTCATGAAGGAATGGTATCAATGTTTTTTTAAGTGTTCAGTAGAATTCACTAAGGAAGTCATCGGGGATTGGGATATTATTTGTGGGAGGTTTTTAAACACTCATTTAATCTCTTTACTTATTATAGGTCTACTCTGATTTTCCACATCTTATTAAAGTGGTTTTGGCAGTCTGTGTTTTTCTAAAAAATTGTCCATTTCCAGCACTCTTTGTTTATTTCATGTGGATTTGGATTATTATTTGGTGTCACTTGCTTTCACCTGAATAATTTCCTTTAGTATTTTCCTATGAGGCAATCAGATAGCCATAAATTCTCTGTTTTTGTTTGTGTGAGAATGTTTTTATTTTAGCTTCATTGTTCAGAGATAGTTGTATTGATTATCCTTGGTTAACACCACTGCCTCTGGCCTCCATTATTTCTGATTAAGCGACAGCTCTTGATTTTATTGGGCTTTCCTTATACACGATGAGTCTTTTTCCTCTTACTTCTTTGGACATTTTCATTGTCTTTCATTAATTTGACTATCATGTGTCTGGGTACAGATCTCTTTGCATTTATTCTACTTGGGGTTTGTTAAATTTCTTGGGTATATAGGTTAATTTTTTCCCCATCACATTTTAGAAGTTTTCAGCCATTATGTCTTTGAATATTTCCCACTCCTTTTTGTCTCCACTCTTCAGATTGCAGAATCGTGACTGATATGTATTCAAGTTTCTGGACTCTGTCTTCTGTCAACTCAGATCTACTGCTGAGCCCTGGGTGAACTTATCGTTCAGCTTTTGAACTTTTCAACTCCAGAATTTCTGTTTACATTTTTGTAGTAGTTTTTCTCTCTTTCCTGATGTTCCCTATCTGGTGAGACAATGTCCTTTCCTCTCCTTCAGTTCTTTAGACATGGCTCCCATTTGTTCTTGGAGCATATTTATAATAGCTGTTTTGAAATCTGCCTGCTAAGTTCAACATCTGGGCCTCCTCAAAGGTAATTTCTGTCACCTGCTTACTTTCCCTTGTGTGGATCACACTCTCCTGTTTCATGTCATGTCAGAAATTTTGGTGGAAACTGGGCATTGGAGACAATACATTGAAGAGACTCTGGATATTGATGCCCTGGACGTTGTTGTGCTGTTGTTTGCTTGTTTATTTGTTTAGTGACTCGGTCACATTGTTTGCATAAACTATATTTGTTTGACCTGCAGTGTGCAGCCATTGATACTGCCCACCGGAGGTCATAGCCTTGGGCCTGTGCATCCGCACCCTGACCACACAGCCCCCAACTCCCACCCCAGGACAGGGGTGTTAACCACGTTCTCTCTGTCTCTTTCTCTGACTTTCCTGGTAGGCTTTTTGGCTGTTCTGCCCCTACTGGTCACCAAATCACTAGCTGCTGATTTGGAACTCTGTTCCAAATAAAGTTGGTCCCCTTAGGGAAAGCTATGGAACTGGCTGTTCTGCCTCTGCCTCTGGGAAGACCACTGCTCCACTGCACTAGGACTAGGGTGCAGTGTGGCCCACTTCTCACAGGGTGGCATCCTGGCTACAGGTGGGTCCGTCAGTGGGGATGGTAGTCCCTACTCTTCTTGGTTTTTTCTTTTTAAGACAGGACCTCTGCCCTACAAGCAGGCCAGGGAAAGGTCTGTCCAGGTCTAGGATTCTTAGCCTGACATCTGGAGTAGAATCTTATATCTGGGGTAGAATCTTCACCCAGCAATGGGAGCCCTAGTTCTTTTGGCTCTGCTGGCTGGAATTGACTTTCTGCAAGACAGTGTTGTGAGTTGGGAGGTGCCAGTGACTTGCCCTTCCCAGGGTCAAATTGTAGCCCCAGACTGGGAGCAGGGAGGATAGATAGCTCCATTTTCTAGGCAGTAAAGCTTCTGCCCGCCCTGAGTTGGGGGTGGAGGGGGAGGTATAGGCAGGGGTTATGGCCCAAATGCCATAGACTTTCACGTTTCTTTTTTTTTTCTTTAAAGATTTTATATATTTATTTGAGAGAGAGAGAGAGAGAGAGCAAGAGCACGCACAAGCAGGGGGAGCTGCAGGCAGAGCGAGAGGAAGAAGCAGGGTCCCTGCTGAGCATGGAGCCTGACACAGGGCTCGATCCCAGGACCCTAAGATCATGACCTGAGCTGAAGGCAGATGCTTAACCCACCTGGGTGCCCCAACTTCACTCTTCTCACCAAGATTTTGTAGATATCCTTGAAAAAAATGTTCCCCCATCTGTTGTATCAACTTTAGGACAATTTCTAGATACTTTAAGTGGTTGTTTTTTAAAAATAATTTTCACCAGTTAAATGGTTATCTTACTGAGGAAGGAGTTCACCAAGCTCCTTATAGGTCCACCATAGACGTTTCCATGTGCTCTCTGTTTCTGTAAATAAAGTTTTTGGGGATACAGCCATGTTCATTCACTGATGTTGCCTGTAGCTGCATTCATGCTCCAGTGGCAGAGGTGAGTAGTTACAAAAGAGATCATGTAACCAAAATAGCTTCCGGTCCTTACAGAGAAAGTTTGCAGAGGAATGGCTGCATTATCTTTGTGTTCTCAATATGAGAAACAGACTTACAAAATGACATTCTGAAACTGGATAGCTCCCGGGGTGCCTGGAATCCACCCAGCTTCTTCGCATGTACCTGTGGCGAGGCATTACATGAGGAGGGGATGGACAAGTTTGCCATCAGAAGTGCAGGAAAAGTTGTAGCAGCTGGCTAATTTGAAAAAAAAAAGAAATCATTGTACTCTGCTTTTGGTTGTGTGCACAGTATTGGTCCATTGTTAAATTTTTAACTTTTTGTGATGTATTTTCTTGTTCTAAATCAATATTCCATTTTATATCTAATGTGTTATATTTTGTAATCTCCTTCCTAAAGCTGTGCTAAGTTGTATGAGTGTCCTCCCCGTGGGAGGCTGGGGAGCAGTGTGACCAGATTCAAGTGGTAGGTCTGTGTTCCCTGAGTGCCAATGTTCTGCTCCCTGGGTTCATGAATGCTTACCATGTCAGCTTGCCACCTGACCTTCATGTCCATTATATTTCCTTTAAACGTAAATGGGTAAGTCCTGTATGTCTCGGAAGTCACTGGCCTGACCTGCCAGGTGGTTCTTTATGAATGCTGCTTCTTTATGAATGTGGCTTCACCTGGAGACACGGTGTGGGGTGCAGGGCAGCCTCTGGCTGAAGGGACAGCAGGCTGGACAAGACGTGGAGGATGGCGGGTCGCCAGGTTGGTGGTCAGGGGGAGCAGGCAGGCCAGCACCTCTCTGGACCTCTCAACGGGGCTCTGAATGCCTAGGGGAAGTGCAGCCTTCTCTCCCAGAGCCTCCAGGGCTGAGCACACATCAAGGGAACTGCAGGCTGAAGAGTATGGGGCATCTGAGTGGCCCTGGAACAGTGAGTCATAGGAGTGACCTTCTGTCTTTCAGCATTGCTTTAAAGGACACTGCATCTGGCTGACGCCTGACATCCTCAAGCGGGATGGCAACTGGGGTGCTTGGAGTCCATTCGGCTCCTGCTCACGCACCTGTGGCACAGGTGTAAAGTTCCGGACCCGCCAGTGTGACAACCCACAGTGAGTTGGGCCCACTGTTTCCCACCTTCCTGCATGGTAGCTGAGGTCCCTTAGGCCCCTCGCTGTCCCCTCGCTGGCTGGCGCTATCCTGCTGGGCCTCCGTGGCTGTATACCACTTCTGGAGAGGATGCTAGCACAGAAGACGCGTTCCTGAGAGGAAGCAGAGACTCAGAGAGGCAAGGATCTTGCCTCAGGTCACATAGCCTGCTGAGGCAGAGCCAGTCCTGAGGCTTGGAAACATCTCCTGGGCCGCTGGCCTGGAGCCGTTCCCCCCGACCTGGCCTGCACCCTGCTCTAGACATTAACTTGCTCTGCCCTTCTTGGTCAAGGGCGTGGAAGACAGAAGGTGTGGCAAAGATGGGGAAATGTGAGTAAGGAGGAGGGCCTTCTTGGGCTCCTGGATGCTGGGAAGCTAAGCAGGGGAACAGCTGTGTGCAGTCAGTCAAGAGGCAGGGGCAGTGACCTGCCGCCCGGGGTGTGTATGGTAGAGATCGCCTAAGGAGGCTGCCCCCATGCCTGCTGGGCTCCCATGCCCAGCCATGCTCCCCCTCCTGCCTCCCATGGGGGCCCAAAGCCCTGTGCTGTGCTGTTCTTCCCTGGTTTCCTTTAATCCCCCCATTCTACCCCACCCTGTGACTATCTCTCAGGTCTGTGCCGCGGCCAGTCCTGCCCCTTGCGTCACTCAGCGCAGTGCCCATGGAAAGGGAGGGCGTGCAGTCAGAGCACCTGGGCCCTGGGCCTCTGCAGCTCTGTGTGACTCAGGTGCATCAGCAAGTCCCCCGGGGTCTCAGGCAGGCTACCTCATGGATTTATTGTGGGTGCACGTACAGGAATGTGAACGGAACCCCCCACAGATGACCTTACTCCGGGAGGCCCCATGGCTGCTGGAAGATGTGAGGCTTTGTCTTTCTTTCTTTGACTTGTTTGGTATTTTAAAGATTTTGATTCATATGAATATACAAAAAAAAAAAAAAAAGGAAAAAAAACAAACCTGGAATTTAAAAAAATGAAAGAAAATCCTATGTCCAGCTTCCAGATTGGGCACCACTGCAATGCCAGGCCCAAGTACAGGCTGGAGGGCAATGAACTACTCAGGCCACCCCCTTCATGGGACAGCCCGACCCAGCCATCTTCACTCACCCCCTCTACCCACATGGACCTTGTCGATATTTGGGTTGGGGCTCTAAGCCCTGAGTCCTAGGCTCATCACCTTTCCTTGGATCCCAGCACAGCCTCAGCAGGATTGTGTATGACTTAAGAGACACATGTGTTTTTCTCTAGTTTCATATCAACTTCTCAAAGGAGCCTGTGACCCTAACATTTAAGCCCTACAGGTCTCTGAGGCTCTTCCAGACCACCTGGGCTCTGGCCTCTGCAGCAGTTCCCATGCCCTGCTTGGCCAGGCCCTGAGCTGGCCCCCAAGAAGCCAGAGGGGGTCAGCAATCTCAGCTCTGGGGAGAGAGGTCAAGTCTACAGTGGTCAGGAAGGGACACAGCCCTGGAATCTAGCGGTGGGAAAGCCCAAACCTCAGGGACACCTGTGCTTGGGACCAGCTGCTCTAGTCACTCCTGGAGAACACTTCTCCTGCTTCTGACCAGTTCTCACCTGAGGGCTTCAGGCCCCATTCTGGTCAGGTGGAAAGTACCCTGCCCCTGCTCCGCTCAAGCACCCCTGCCTCAGGATGAGATATGAGATTGACAGGACAGGAAGCCAGAACCACAGGGGCTCTGGGGTGCTGGGTGAGGCTGGCAGGGTTCCCATCCGTGACTTGATACCTGGCATGCAGCAAGCCTCAGTACCTGTGATTAGTCTCTGCTGCCTCTTCATGTGCTGATGGAGTGACTTGGGGCCAGGCTGCAGATCTGGCCCAGCCCCCTGACATCCGGGCCCTGAAGGCTGATGCCCAACTCTGAGCCAGAGGGTCCATTCTCAGGCCTGGCCCTAAGGGAGCTCATGCAGGCTTGAGGTTGGGGAGGTGGGCTCCATGTTCTTTTGTGCTTCCATGCCTGTGTGTTCTAGGGATTTTTTACCCCTCTGCCAGCCCCAGCCTCCTTGGTGGCAGCAAGAGACAAGGACAGCAGTGACAGGAGCTGTCTGTTCACGCAAGCCATCAGGCCCAGTGCCAGCACTCACCTCCGCATCAGCAGGGGTCTGACAGCACCGTTGGGGAGCCATGGCAACTGTTTATTTACACCAGCATCAGTGGGCAACCCGGGCAGCTGCAGGGCCCTGAGCATTTCAGAGCTCCCCGGCTTCACAGAGCCTCCTTGTCAGCAACCCAGGCAGGCCCCACAGACCTCCCCTTCTGTGCGTTTTCTGGGGTGTGACCACCAGACTTCCCACCCTCCTGTTGGTAGCTGTGGCTCCCTGGACTGAGCTCCCTCTGTGTTTGCTCTCCCTACTTTGTACCTCTAAAACTGCAGGCCGTCTCATCTCTAAGCTCCTTACTTGGTCTTCCTCGCCCACCTCCCCTGAATTCTCCAGCTCACTTTCTATTTTGGAGTTAGCCTGGGTTTCCATTGGAATCAGCACGCCTCCTTCCTGCTGTTTCCCAGATGGTTGCTGCTCCCCACACCTGCATGCTTTCCTGGTGATGCCCTGGTCAGTATTGTCATTCTCTGCGGCCCCATGGGTGGTGGCCCTTGTGTGAATCTCAGAGCTGCTTCTTTTCATCCACTCCATCAAGCACTGAGGCTTCTTTCTCCAGATTTCTTTTTTTTTTTTAATTTTTAAAATTTATTTGAGAGATAGTAGCTGCAATGGTAGAGGGAGAAGCAGACTCCCCACTGAGCAGGGAACCAAATGCAGAGCTCAATCCTAGGACCCTGAGATCATGACCTGAGCTGAAGGCTTAACCCACTGAGACACCCAGGAACTCCTCTCCACAGATTTCTTGTATCACCTTTTCCCACCAACTTCCCTCAAGAACATGGCACTGGGGCAGGAGCCTCACAGAAGCTACCCTTTCCTTGTCCACTCTGCTGTGCCACATGTGGCCACACTGGCCACCCCTGTCACGTGGGCAAAGAAGGACCCTTGCCCAAGTCTTCGGTGGGGGCTCAGATTCTGCTTGGTGCTGCCATGCTGGGCAGATGGTGACAGAGACCCCGAGCTCCCCCTGGGGTGTGGTCCACTATCCCACGTGCTGGAGGCACCTGCTGGCCCATAGCTGGTACCTTTTCTGGCCTTTGCTATGGACCTAGTGCTTTGTGGATGAGCACTGTTCTTAGTGAAGTGAGGGAATTAGGGAAACTCAACCCCAAGCCTCTGAGGTGGGGGAAAACCAGTGAACAGAGTGTCTGCTCTGTTCCCGACCCCTGCTGGGAACTTGTGCAGCGGGATCCTGCTGGTTTGGAACTGTTCTTTGAGTTCCCACCGTGTGTCAGGCACAGGCCTAGGCCCAGGTGTAGAGGACTCGCCCACCTCTATCTTTTGATTAATGTCCCAGGAAAGGCCAAACCTTAACTCCCAGCCATGGCCCACTGTTGGTTCAGTCACAGCAATGGGAGCTGGGGGTGTGAGTGCTTGGTAGGCCCAGAGGGAGGAATCACTAACTCCTCTATACTTAATACTCTGAGTTCCTGGAGGCTGGGTCCCTTCATTCTGCAGAGCTCCATCCCCACACCCGAGACTGAGGAATCCCCACCATCCCAGTTGGCACCCCATATGCCAGCCTCTTCCTGTGGCACCAAGCTGCAAGGCCTTCCCCCTTTTCCTCCAGCCCAGCCAACGGGGGCCGCACTTGCTCAGGCCTTGGCTACGATTTCCAGCTCTGCAACTCCCAGGACTGCCCTGATGCCCTGGCTGACTTCCGTGAGGAACAGTGTCGGCAGTGGGACCTGTACTTCGAGCACGGCGATAACCAGCACCACTGGCTGCCCCATGAGCACCGGGATGGTGAGCCCCCAGGGACAGAGCGGAACAGGTGCTCGGAGGCTGTGCCAAGGCTGTGGGCAGGCCAGGGCCTGCACTTTCCTTGAGCAACCTGTGGGCCACACCAGGCTGTCAGCAGAGCCCACCCTAGCCAGTGTGGCTACAGGAGCCCAGTCCTGGAATTTTGAACATACAGTTCCAATTCCTGCCAGGCACTGGGCAGGGGTGGGTCACCAGGCACAAGCCTACTGTCCTCTCTCTGTCACCCGTGTGTGTTACACCAACCAAGAACCTGCTGCATGCCCAGCGTGTGTGGTTCTAAGAGTGGGTGCCAGAGTAGACAGGGTCCCCCTCTCAGAGGGGGGTTGCCATCTGGAGGGAAGGGCCATCAAAGTCTCTGGGATCTGCACCAACATCAGCCTGGCTCTGTTGGGAAAAGCTCTTCCTAAATCCAGTAGCCTGGGGTCAAAGGTAAATACTCCAAGAGGGTTGTAGTTACCTGCCCCCTTTCCCTTTCTGTCCCAGGGCAGGCATGTGGGGGAGGGGGCAGGTGAATCCTAAGAACAGTCTTGCCAACACCCTGCTGCTTCCCTTCCAGCCAAGGAGAGATGCCACCTCTACTGCGAGTCCAAGGAGACCAGAGAGGTGGTGTCCATGAAGCGCATGGTGCACGATGGCACCCGCTGTTCCTACAGGGACGCCTTCAGCCTCTGTGTGCGTGGGGAGTGCAAGGTGAGTGTTATGGGGCCAGCAGAGTGGTGGGAGGTACTGCAGGGGCATAGGGGCCACAGGCCAGGGTGTCCGCTTCTTGGGGTTATTGGGCAGCCTTGTTGAGGTTGAGCATGAATCAGCACCTGTACCAGGGCAGGTGTGACCCCTTCCCTGTGCTAGTGGTGTTCACACTTGAGTGTGTCTGGGGGACACCCAGGAGCTTGGGCCCCCACCGCAGAGATTCTGATTCTGTAGCTCCAGCCAGGCCTGGGATCAGGAATTTGATGTGCTCACTGGATGATTCTGCCGCATGTGGTTCACAGATGACCTGCTGTGAAGTGCTGCACATCCTTGTGCTCCGCTGGGCTCTGGATAGCTTGTTCTTGATTAGGGTGGCCCAGGATCTCCTTGGTTCAGCTCTTTATAGAAATACCCTGCTATATTTTCCATTGTTATTAGGTCTTTGGCTTCAATCTTAGGCTGTCAGAAGAAACAACGGTGGGCTAACCTTGGCATATGATCATGGCATGAGCACAGGCCTGCCCTCAGCCAGGCTCCCTAGAAACACCTGGAAGCCTCCATAGAGTCTGAGTAGGCAGGACTGATTGTAGGGTCAGAGAGGCTGACTCTGGTCTTGTTTCCCTGAGAGACGAGATCTTCAGGAAGTCTGGCAGATGCCATAGGTACCCCAGAGAAAGAGTGAGGCCAGAGGAGCAAGGAGGTGGGGTGCAGGGCCGCTGGACTTGAGCTCAGGGCTTCCTTCTGCTCAGAGGACAGTAGCCGGCAGCCCGCAGCCCACGGTTCAGGAGGCTCCTCCAGATGCAGCAGCAGAGGGCCAGGAGGAGCCGCTCAGCCTGAGTCTGGCAGGGAGGCCAGGCTACAAAGTCTAAAGTCTGCTCAGGTAGTGAAACCACATCAACCAGGTAGCAGCGTTGCCTTTGTTCCTGAGGGATTTTAATTTATGGATATGACCAAGTGACAACCCAGAGGTCAATGCCACTAAAGGAAGCATGCGTTACTTATGTTTCCTGAGAGAAAGGCTCACCTCGCTATGGAGGGCCACATGGGGAAGCACCATGTTTGGTCGGGGGAAAGAAAACCAGTGTTTATAGGGGTTTCCTTGCAAAAGGCAGGCAGGGCAGAGGAAACAGTTGAGGACTGGCTAGTATAAAGGTGTGAAGAGTGCAGGCAGGCTCCAGGCTGGAAGGGTGGCACTGCTCTCCTGGTACCTGGCCCGGGTATGACTTGGGGCAGGGGAAGCATCAGATGGTGTGTGGGAGGCAGATAAAGGGGGTGATTGGGGAATTGTTGGTTTACACATGAAATGTGCTCCCAGACTAGCCCTCTACTACGCCCAAGAGCTGGCACGAGGAAGGGGCAGCCTCTCCCTAGCCAGCAAGTGCTTTAAGATGTCAAAACACCATAAGACACAGAAAAATTTTAGAAACATGACCAACACAAACTGTGAGCATGGGAAACATTTAGTAATAGAAGTAGCTTAAGTGGCAACTATGATATGGCTACAAACATAATGGAGAAGCCAGAGCACTAATTTACCATCTCAGTGGCAAGAGCCTCACTCCTACCATTGACAGTTGAAGAATAGATTAAGTATTTTCATTAATTAATGGTGATTTTGAAGGAATAACAGTAAGATGATAGATTCTTGCATCATTGGGAAATATAAATATTTACATTTGTATGTCATCATACTGCAGAAGTTCCAAAGTGAAGGAGACAGAAAGATTGGACCCACACAAAGGACGTGGGCAGTAGTAAGATGATGTACTGAGTCCTCACAATGCATGAGGATGTGCAGCCCTTCTTTTAAAAGAATCTCATACTAGGTCAAAAATCATGTCCAAGTGGTTGCTGTCAATTAGGGAATATGAAAACAACGACTCAGGAAGGTTAAAAGTGAAATGACAGCAGAAGATGTGTAGAATAAAGATGCACGTGTGCACATGTACTCTCACACACCCCGAGAGCAGAGAATGAAGAGTATTAAGAATTAAATGAGGCCAACAGGGTCATTTTGTTTGGATAAAGGGCACAATCCACTGCCCTGAGAAAGTAATAGTGTGCTATCAAATATGTGATCCGAAAATTGCATTGAGAAAGGCAGAGATTGAAATAGGCTAGCATCTGTCCTGATCTGATGACTCACCCGTAGGATTTCATAACAGATGGGAAAAGAGGCAAGCAGGACCTAGTTAGCTATAGGCCCCTCCCCTTGGGACCACCTGCCACCTGTGCCAGCGTCTCCCACCTGTGCTTGGACCAAAGCAGAGTACAGCTGTCATCCCGCTCTGGTTGTGGCCTTAGTGGGCAGCAGCCATGCCAAGCCACCTGCGGACATGAGCCATCCCCAACCTAAGCAGTCAACCCCAGTAGGATCTCAGGCAAGATTTCAGGCCCACACAAGGACCCTGGTGTTCATTAGCTTTTTCTATTCAGCTTAGGAGCATTTCCTCCCTGGTTCAGACCACTGGATGTTAAAATAATATCTCCTAAAGGTCTGTAGACCCTTGCCAGGGGTGGAGGCTCCCTGGGGAGCTGGGGACAGTGCTTGCTTGGGCCTGGTAGTCATCCCACCTGATGAGCCACCCAGCAGCCACCCAGACAAAACTGCTCTTCTAGATGTCAGGCAAGGTCCTGTCCACTATGATTATTAGACACACTTCTATTTCAGAAAAAACAAAAGATGACAAACAATGTGTTTGAGAGGGAGAAATGGTGACAGGCCATTTTAATTTCTCTCAAGTTCTGACAGATCAAGTGGTTCATTTATGCTGTTTTCTGTGACTCTCAGAACAAAGTCTCATTTAGAACAAGTGTCTTAAGAAAGGTAGCATATTGCTTCATTTTTCCACTGTCTAGATATCCTCCTTCCATTCCAACCAGCTGAATTTCTAATTCATGTTTTGGGTTGTAAAAAGGCTGCAAGCCTTTTTAGAAAGAGCTTATGTACCAGTGAACAACTTCCAGATTAGAGCTGATTCTCAGTTAAGGCGCATGATCTCACGTGGGCTCCAGAGTCCAGGCGTCTGGGAGAGCGCCTCCCAGATGTTCCTTTGCTCCCTGGCATGGGTACCCATCTGCCTACTGCTCCAAGGCTTTTTGCTTTTGGTTTACAGTGTCTGAAACTGAGCACTAATCCCCCTCAGGTGAGAGGCTGGAGCAACCCTTCTCCCAGGGAGTACACTATCCTGGCCTGAAAGAGGGTTCTCCTCCCCCCTCTCCTCCTCTACAACACCTCCAGCCTTCCCTGATGAAGGGAGACTGTGACTGTGCTTATGAGGACCATCTCCTCCCACCCCCAGCAACAGCCCCCACAGGCCAGGCTGCACTGAAAACCATGTCACAAACGTGGAAACAAACTCAGAGATCGAGCAGTGTGTCCTCAGACCACATACTTAGAAAAGGGAGGTGCATGCTTTGGCTCAGGTTTCTGCACTTTTAAAGACCAATGCTTTTGTTTGGTCCTCTTTTTTCCCTGGTAATTTCCCCCCACCCCAGGAATCATTAAAATAAAAATTAGCATGTTCATTTCATTGATTGCTTTTCACCCTGCTCACTTCCAAAATTGGTTCAAAAGGCTTATGATTACACAGAAATAGATAAGACCAAAGATCATCAGTGTCTATCCACACCTTCAAAAATGATTCATGAGCCACTCCTCTGTAGCCCCTGCATGGTCCCTGCCCTCAAAGGGCCTTGTAAGACAAAAGCCAGAAATCAAAGAGCAGAAGAAGAAGTGGATTTCTCCAAAGGTAGGTGATAGGATGACCTTGAAAGGACAATTGGATCTGAGCTTCTTGGCAGCCTCAGCAAAACGGGAACCCTGTGTTGCTGTGGTGCACTCTAGGACAGGTGGAGGGAGCAGACCAGCTCAGAGGACAGGCTGTCTTCCTTGGCTGAGCTAGAACAAAGTGGCCTCGGGCAGCATGCTCAGGGCCATCGTCCTGCAGGAGCTCCTTTCGTGGAGTTTCCCTGGCCCCAGGAATGCTGTGCTGCCAGAGCCATGGAGAGTAGAAGAACCTGAATTTGTTACTACTTTGCCAGGTGGCTTGGGGCAAGGGAGCATCCCTGGTCAGTGTGGAATAATTTTGACACTGGAGTGGGTGATATTTAGAGGATTTGTTGAAGGAATGGAGGCACAGGTGTTCTCAACAACTCTTGTCACCTCCTGCCCCGGCACCCCCGGACACAGACTAAAAAAACTGAGCTTTGGGTGGGAGCCCCAGACAGGCTGCACCACATGGCCGCCTAGGAGAAGGGTAGAGGCCAGGGCTGATTCACAGCCATCAGGACAGTGACATCTGTGTGCCAGGCCAAGCTAGTCTCGCAGGCGGCCCTGATCAGGCTGTGCAGAGCCCTGTGAGGTCACACTGTCCAGATGAGCAGATGAGGTGCAGTGAGCAGCAGTGGCTGCTCCGTGGGTGGGCGCAGAGTCTGTGTTGCTCCAAAGCCCTGTCCCTCCGTCTGCATTGGGAACCGCTAAGGATAGTGTGGACCTGAGCTGCAGAGGGAACAGGTGGCAGGGCCCTGGGGGCACGGATCAGGCCAGGGCCCAAGTGGGGACAGCTCTCAATTATGCACTGTACCCCTTCCCTCTGCAGAAGGTGGGCTGTGATGGAGTGATTGGCTCCAGCAAGCAGGAGGACAAATGTGGCGTGTGTGGAGGGGACAACACTCACTGCAAAGTGGTCAAAGGCACATTCACACGCTCCCCCAAGAAGCTTGGTGAGTGAGCCCCTCCCTCCGGCCCCTGGTGCCTGAATGTCTGCAGCACCTCTGGGAGGAGGGCGGGGACATGACTTGCTGGAGTATCATAAGTCAGGTATAGTTTGAGCCAGGCTCCAGGGTGGATGGGGAACAGGGAGAATGGAAACCAGGTTTCCGGGGTCAGGGCAGAGAATGCCGACATAGAGGGGGCCACGGGGCAGATCTTAGCAGTTTTTTTGAGGGCAAGGGCTGCATAGGTCACCCCTCTCTTGCCTTCCAGAGCTTCCCAGTAGGCCTCTGGGCTCTGGGTCCTTTGCTTCTTACCTCTCGGCTCCTGCTGCCGTCTGGTCCCCAGCCAACCTGGGCTCTGAAAGAACAGCTCTCTGGGTGGGCCTGCAGTGACTTTCACCTCTGTCTGAAATGAGGAGAAGCCACTTTGGTTGGTCTCTCAGAAGGCCGTGACCTTCACTCAGACCTGGTGCCAGGGTGCGAGGCTGACCCTTCCCACGGTTCAGGAGGCCAAGTGGTTTGCTAAGGGCCTCCCTCCCAGATATGGCATCTTAGCTTACAAGCTCTGGCATGGCTCCAGGGCCACCCTGAGGGTTCCTGTCAAGTTTTCAGTGGAAGAGGCGGAGGGCACAGCTGGGATTTGAAAGGAGCAGAACGGCTTTGGCCATCTGGGACGCAGTACCTTTCCCATCGGCCCTTGTCCAGGTGGGCAGTTCAAAACCCATGAAATGTGGAGCCCTCTGGAATGGCCTTTGAGGGCGAGACCCCTCTGTGCATTGTCTGTGTTCCAGTGGCCTCTTCTGTCTCATTTGGCTTTGTCTCCCCACATCCCAACAAAGGTTACATCAAGATGTTTGAGATCCCAGCAGGAGCCAGACACCTGCTTATCCAGGAGGCAGACAGCACCAGCCACCACCTGGGTGAGTCTCTGAAGCTCAGCAGTTCCAGGGATGGCGGCAGAGCCCAGGAGTCAGAGGTCAGGCTGGGAGGCACAGGTGCAGCTGCACCTCCCCTGTCCCTGGCTCAGCCCACCTGGAGGGTCTTTCCTGGGTTCACATCCTGATGGAGAGAGAGGTCAGGGGCCGCTGGGGTCAGAGGGCTGCTCTGGGAGCAGTGTGGAGGGACATGCGTGTAAAGCTTGCCATACTCCCAGCCCACAGACTGGTGACTGCCTCCCCGTCCCCCATCTCAGGGCCAAGGAGGAAGGCCCCTCTAGCCACTGGAAGGCAGGCAGAGTCCTGGGCAGCAGCCTACTCACGGAGAAGGCACCCGGGCTGGCCTGTGGTTGGTCACAGACTGTATTTGCATATTTCCAAATTAGTTTAGTTTTAAATTCAAGAGATTCTTCCTGGAATATAGATTTCTGGAATCTCTTGCAAATGTGGATGTCCTTAGTGAACATCCTCCCATGCGGTGGCCCCTGCCTGCCTGTGGGACTGTGCTCTCCGAGACTGCAGGACCCCTGGGAGGCCTTCACCCATCCTCGCCCCCACCTCCCGCAAGCACTTGGGCCCTCCCTCCTGGATAGTCATGGGCTGACGTCCAAAGTGATGTGGGGGTGGGGGGGGGTCACTACGGAGATCCCAGACAAGGCTCTTCTCCCAGTTTGGGCCCCACCTTCCTCCTTGTGCCCTGGAGACTGGGCTGGGTCTGGGACTCCCAAAGTGCCACTGTCTGGCACCCCCACCAACACGCAGCTCTTCCCTATTTTAAGAGGAAACTTTATACTGCTACCCAAAATGCAAAGCCAGTACCACTTGCCTTAAATGGAAAGTAAATGTGAAAGTTGATTCCTAAAGGGAAAGACACTTGGATCTAAAGTTTCCTGTTGAAGGCTCCAGGTCCGAGGCCTGATCTCTGCATAAGAGGAGGCAGGGTTGGTGACCAGTTGAGGGTCTGGCGGCCCCTGCTGAGGCTTTCTCTGAGGGGCAGAGAATTACAGGAGGCCCGTGCAGGGAGCAATTTCCATATTCTGTGAGCCCCATCTGGGGCCCTCCTAAAATCGTCCAGCAGCACCCACAGTAGCTGCCTTCCACACTGTGGGAAGCAGGAGGCTTCCTGACCAGCTTCTTGATTCTTGGCTCCTAGATACCTGCTTATCCAGGGCTATTCCCTGTGGTCCATGAGAGCCCCTGGTCAAGCCAGGCCTCTGAGGATATGTGGGGAACTGATGGGGCTCCAGGTTGGGGTGAGGAGACCCTAATTTTTAACTGGACGTATGCTCACCCCATGGTGGGAAGCCTCACTCCAGCCCTGTGTCCCAGTGTCCAGCAGATGGCCTGCACCCAGGAGGCTGGGGTGCAGTGTGGGGATCATTGGCTCTAAGTGCCTGCTGATGACTCCAAGTAGACTGTAGGGAGATGGCCCAGGGTCTGTGGGGGCAGATCCAGGAAAGGGCCCTGGGCAGTATAGTTCCAGCTGAGCAGCAGAGGGTGAGACTGGCTCCTACAGTGATCTGTGCCGTCATTGGCATGGATGGGTCCCTAGCAGAGGGTGGCTGGGACAGACAGGGGGAATCTGTTCCTCACAACCCCCTCACCAGTCCAGACCTGTGGACCTGCCAGCCTCTCCCTAACATGCCAGGCTTCTGCCAGTGACCGTGGTAGGAGTGGCTGTCTTCTGCTGTTCTTAGCCGTCAAGAACCTGGAGACGGGCAAGTTCATTTTAAACGAAGAGAATGATGTGGATCCTAATTCTAAATCCTTCATTGCAATGGGTGTGGAGTGGGAGTACAGGGATGAGGATGGCCGAGAGACACTGCAGACCATGGGCCCACTTCATGGCACCATCACCGTTCTGGTAAGTAGAGGCAGGGACCAGGTCTGGTACCTCCTGGCTGCCCAGAAGGGCAAGCAGCCACTGGGGAAGAGATCCTCCAGCTTCTTGGGAACCCTGGGCCTCCCTACATCTGTCAGGCCATTCTCTGAACAGGCCTCTGGCCTGCCTTTTGGACGGAGGGTCTCCATCGGTGTCACACACGGAGTCTCTGGGCCCCGGGGGACCTCAATCAAACTCTCCCCTCTGAGGGTTTCAGTTTCCCCCCCAGATGACATTTTCGGCCACCTTTCACCATGTCTGCTCACGGTCATCTCATCCAAATCCTGCACTGCCCCAGGAGTGAGTGACAGGGTTCAGGAGGTTAGACTCCCAGACCCAGGTCATACTGGACTTTGTCCCTAAGTATGATTAACCCCCAGCCGTCCTGAGTCCAGGACCACTCCTGGTGATGAGAATTCAGAAGGGGCCTCATTTTGTTTTCTTATTTTTATTAAGATCTTATTTTTAACTAATTTCTAAACCCAATGCGGGGCTTGAACTCAGAACCCTGAGATCAAGAGTCGCCAGCTCTACTGACTGAGCCAGCCAGGTGCCCCTGGGGCTGGGTTTTCTAATCGCTTTTTGAAAGTTAATTTCAGTTGCATAAGTAGTATGTTTTACTTGTGAAAAATAAATTTTCTTAAGATTTTTATTCATTTGAGAGAGACAGAGAGAGGATGAGCTGAGGGAGGAGAAAGAGCACCAGACTCTGCTGATCAGGGAGCCCAACGTGGGGCTCTATCAGGAGTCATGACCCGGCATGACGAAGGCAGACGCTCAACCATCTGGGCCACCCAGGTGCCCCTATCTGTGAAACATTTAAAACACTACAGAGGAGGCTCAGGGGCCTTTAGCTCCTCCGTGAAGGCGAGTGCCCCTGGTTAGGTTTCGGCACCTGAGCCCAGGGCGTGCCCCATGGGGCCGGCCTGTTTCATCGGGGACTTCTCGCCCCCAGGCCGATGCCATCGGCCTCAGGGCCTGCTGTTTCTGTCCCGGCCTGCAATTTACCTCCTTGCTGAAGTGAATTTGTAATCACTGGTCAGAAGTGGTGTTTCCACGGCCATTCACAGACACTGCAGAGCAGTGAGAGATTTGATTCATCCGATGGACATGTTCCCCCCCCAGGGTTGGAACAGGGGGACACTCTGCTTCTGTTCTAGTCCCGTGCCGTAAACGAGGGTCCTTCTCCCAGTACGTGAGGGGCCACACTTTTCACATTTTTATGCCGTTTGGGGGGATGGTTTGCTGTTTGGGATGACCCCAAGTGGAGTGCCGGGTGCTGTTGGGTGTTCCTGAGCACAAGAGGTCGTATGTTGTGCTGGGCAGAGAAGTACACACACTAGATGAGCTTCATGCAGGCCAGAGTTAGAGCACGCGGGCCGGAGGGGTCAGTGTTAACGACTCAGCAGTAGGAACCAACGGGGCTCGAAACAGAAACACATGTAAAATAAGATTATGTATTGACGGTTGATGAAAGTATTCTGACTAGAGGCTCACAGGACCCTCGCCCCACATTCCCCGCGAGCCATGGTGCCGTACTGGTGAATCCAGATTTTTCAGGCCCTTTCTAGAACATAACTACGGCAAAGAAAGAGAGCGAGCAGTATGTGTGCCCCGGGGTATGTTTCCTTTTTTAAAAAAGATTTTATTTATTTATTCATGAGAGACACAGAGAGAGGCAGAGACAGAGGCAGAGGGAGAAGCAGGCTCCCCATGAGGAGCCCAATGCAGGACTTGATCCTGGACTTGATCCCAGGACCCCAGGATCACGACCTGAGCCAAAGGCAGACACTCAACCCCTGAGCCACCCAGGCACCTCCCGGGGTATATTTCTAAACCGACTGCTAAGGAAGGATGGATGGTGGGGCAGACACCTTCACAGCCGTCTCCGGGCACAGGTCATCCCACAGGGAGATGCCCGGATCTCGCTGACATACAAGTATATGATCCACGAGGACTCGCTCAACGTGGACGGCAACAATGTCCTGGAAGACGACTCTGTAGCCTATGAGTGGGCCCTGAAGAAGTGGACTCCCTGCTCCAAGCCCTGCGGTGGAGGTGAGGGGTCTTCTTACAATTGGGGCCCCAGAGGTGGTCGGGGCTGAGCTAGAGGGGTCTTCTGAGCAAAGGGATTCCTGAGCCCGTGGTGCCCTACTGACTGCCTGGCCTGTGGGATGTGCCAGGTGTGAGCAGACTGGCCCCACGGGCAGGAGGCCGAGGCAGCGACCCACCTGGTGGGGGACAGAGGGTGGGCAGGAAATGGGTGCTCAGGGCAGCAGGCCAGAGGCTGCCAGAAGGGCAGGTGGGGCTTGCATGTACAGCATGGACCTGCGTCAGAGCAGGAGGGAGGGGCTGACCTGGCAGGGGGCTGGTGTGAGGATGGCTTGGGTGCATTTCCACAGCCTCCTGAGGCAGGCATGGGGAGGCTCGGGCCGTGCTGGAGACCAGTAAAGGGGCTCCGTCTGTGGAGGTCCCTCCCATGCTCATTTAGAAAGGCTTCCCCAACCCTCCTGGGGCCGGGCTTTGTGCAGAGGTATCCCACCTGCCCTGGACCTCACTGAGTCTACAGTTGGGTGGGACATACAGACGGACAGGTTCTGGTCCGCCCCACATGGTCACTACTCCTGGGGGGCTGGAGGAGATAAGAGGCAGGACAGACCTCCCTCAGATGCCATGGGGACCCCCACACCTAGGAGACAGAGAGGAGCTTGCCAAGGAGCTCCTCTCAGTGGAGGAGACCCATCCCATGACCTAGGCAGGTGGACAGCTTCTTCTGCAGCGCTCCTACCTGGGCAGATGGCACCCCCAGCCTTCCCTTGAGCCTCCTTGGCCCTCTGGATTTCAGCAGCATGTGTAACTGACTGTCCCTTCTGTGTATCTCTTGGACCTATCTGCTGTTCTGTCTTCCCAGTCCTGGCACCAGCCTAGCTCCCCAGCTGGGGAGGTTTTGTGTCCATTGTCACCTCCAGAGTGACCCCTTAAAGGTCCCTTCCTGGCATCTTTTCCTGGTGTCATAGTTTTAGCAGCTCCCTCTACTCCTGTGATAAAAACAAGAGTCTCCTCCTGGCCTCTGTGGCCTAGGCAGCTTGCTAACTTATCCCACTGCACTGCTGCCCCCACCCCTTGCCCACCAGGCCCTGGCCACACTGGCATTAGGTGCTTTTCCAGACGTCCTCAGGGCCTTTGCACAGGCTGTCTCCTCCCTGGGAGCCACTCTACTGCTTTCCCACTAAACCAGCGTCCCTCCATTCTCTGCTTCCTAGGACATCTGTAGATTCCCAGATTAGACCAGGCTATCCAGCCACATTCTCTCATGTCTCGCTCACTGGCCTGGGGTTTGGATTTTTTTTTTTTTAAAGATTTTATTCATTCATGAGAAAGAGAGAGCCAGAGACACAGGCAGAGGCAGAAGCAGGCCCCATGCAGGGAGCCCAATGTGGGACTCGAACCCAGGACCCCAGGATCATGCCCTGAGCCAAAGGCAGATGCTCAACCACTGAGCCACCCAGGCATCCCAAGCCTGGGATTTTGAGACATTGGAGTCGTTCATATACTGGGCTCTATAATTCTCTCTCTAATTCTCATGGGGGCTGTCCCATGCATGGAAGGATATTGAGCAACATCCCTGGCCTCTATCTGCTACATGCAAGTAGCACCCCCTGCCCCAACCCAAGTCATGACAACTAAACATCCTACATATTGCCAGATGTCAAAATCACCCCCAACTAAGGACAGCCTGTGGTGGGAGGAGCCTTGCAGGCCATGTTTTTGTGCTAAGCCACCTCCTGGCTCATTCCAGGGCCTTGGGGCAGGTTAATTCAAGGTAGAGCACATGGCTGAGTGATGGAAGCCACTCTTCCCTGACCCAGGAAGCCAGCTGAGGGGCCAGGGAACAAGGTGGCCACTCTCCTTGGCCTCCCACCTTGTTGGGCCTGGAGTGCTGGGTGGGTGCTGGGCTGGACATCTCAAAGGCCTGGCCCTGGCACACTGCCCCCCCGCCCCGGCCATCCCTTTGGAAGGATGGGGAGCCAGGGGCTGAAGCTGCCCGTGGAGCCACCTCTCCAGGCCCTCTGCCCCCAGAGGGACCGCAGTGCCCCATGAGCCCCCTCGAGCTCTCATCTTCAGGCTCCCAGTTCACCAAGTATGGTTGCCGCCGGAGGCTGGACCACAAGATGGTGCATCGAAGCTTCTGCGACGCCCTCACCAAGCCCAAAGCCATCCGCCGGGCTTGCAACCCACAGGAGTGCTCCCAGCCTGTGTGAGTGCCTGGGGCTGCCCCAGCCCAGGGTCCCACAAGACGGGGGAAGGCAGACCCCTGGGGCTCCTGTGGAGGGAGTTGCAAGATCTAGGCCCAGAGCGGCTCCGGGCCTCATGGCCCCTGAGATGTTGGGTGGGTTCTTTGTCCCTCCCCACATTTCATGGAGTCTAAGATCCTGCAGGCTGTGTGGTGTACTGAAACAGCCACATGCATCTCAGAAATGATGGCACGTGGTAACGCCCAGATGGGAACGCTGGGGCTCAGAGGGTACTGAGCCTGTTTCTGGCCCATGGTCAGTGTTTCCCAGGCCACTTGTAGTGACAGCCACAGCCTTGACCCCTCCAGCCCAGAAGGTTTGGCAGGGCTTCATTTCAGGGCCCAGGGCCCTGAGGTGTAAGTAAGCACATGGGGTCTGAGTGAGGATGGGCACCGAGGCAGTCCACACTGCTGCCTTGAAAGTTTTGTGACAGCAGTAGCAGCTGAGGGCCAGAGGCAGAGCCACAAGCCTGAGTGAGGACAGACATCCTGGGCTCTCCATGTCCCTCCCCCATCCCCCAGGGTCTCCAAGAAGTGGAACTGTCACCTGCAGACCTTGGACAGAGGCAAAGCCAGGCACTAGGATGTCTTCGTGACACTAGGGAAAGAGGCCCTGGAGAAGCAGGCTGCCTTCTCACTGTATGCCTGGGCCACAGCCAGGCTGGCTCTCCAGAGTGACTGACCTGTCGCTCTGCCCGCACAGGTGGGTCACAGGTGAATGGGAGCCTTGCAGTCAGAGCTGTGGGCGGACAGGCACGCAGGCTCGCTCTGTGCGCTGCGTGCAGCCACTGCACAACAATACCACCCGTTCCGTGCACACCAAGCACTGCAACGACGCCCGGCCCGAGGGCCGCCGGGCCTGCAATCGTGAGCTCTGCCCTGGTCGGTGGCGGGCTGGATCCTGGTCCCAGGTAAGTGGGCCCCCTGACTCCCTAGCCTCATGCCCTCAGCCTCTAAACCAAGCTGGTGTGGGACCAAGGTGGTCAGGGCATTCCACCTTGGTCTGGATGCAGTTCCTAGCCCAGGCCACGTCCTGTGGGTCAGGCCACAGTCAGTATTCCCTTGAGAAACCAAATGGAACATGTCTTTATTCTGCAGGGCAGAGGCTGCCGTTTGCTACAGAAGCCTGGAGTCCTAGGAAATCGAAGGCAGCCTGGGCTGTCATCCCTGAGGGCAGAGGGGTGATCTGGAAGGCCAGCTAGGCTGACAGGAGGGAATACAAGCAACGGAAGGCTTGTACTTGGCCTGGGAAGAATAGTGAGGGCTGGAGGAACAGTCCAGGGGGCAGGGCTGAGGTGACATGATCACTGACATCCAGCTCACAGGCCTGGGGGGTTGAGGTCCCCAAGGCCAGCCTCAGGCTCATTGATTCCCTGGAAGTCCTTGTACTCACAATTACAGTGTATTTCAATGAAAGCACAGAGTAGAATCAGCAAAGGGGGAAAGTGCATGGTAAAGCCCAGAGGAAGCCAGGCACAAGCTTCCCCTCCCGGTGGGGTCCCAGGGATACATTTGATTCAGCAACAGTGTGAGAGGACATACACGAAATACTGCTAACCCGAGAAGCCCATGTGAGCCGGGGGTCCAGGGTCTTCCGTGTGTGCTGGACACTAGTGACTGAAGCAGGTACTCACCGTCAATCACACTGTTGGTATAAGCTGCCTGGACAGGCTGGTGCAGGGTGACTCGAGGCCTCAGGTGTGCAGACACACTCTCCCCAACAGAACATTCCATGAGCTTGATCCCCAGGAGCTTCCCCCACACTGGTCCTGAAAGCAGGCCTTCCTTGGGACTATGTGGGGTTTGAGCAGCCCAGGTCTGCTGAGGTAATCCTTTTCTACGATATATAAGGTGAGGACTTGGATATTCTCCTGGCGGGCCTGTGCTGAGCCATGAGCCAAGCCAGGAGTGTGGGTGTGACAGCTCTGGGCCTGTCCCCATGCCGTGAGGCAGAGGGGGCACCAGGTTGAAGGGGCAAATGAGGGTGTTGGTAGCATAGAGCCTTGTGTCCAGGGGTCCTCTGCCAAGACCTCCTGGACTCAGTCAGAGCTTTCCCAGTGGCTCCCAGTGCACAGCAGGTTTTCCTGGGCCCTAGGTGGGCTTCCTTCGGCCAGAGAAGGTAGATGCCCACTGAGAACCTGGAAGTGTCAGGCCCTATACATTTGCTCTAAGTCATAGGAACTCAAAGAGATAGGCATGTGCATCTCCTCTTTAGAGCCTCAGGAGATCGAGGTGGCCACTTGAGGCTGGGCAAGGCAGGACAGGCCTCTAACACGTACTCTTCCCTCTGCCCCTCACCACCTTCCACGTATTATAGGGTCACATGTGTGGGGACCTCTTTCAGTCCCAGCTGACCACGGGAGGCGGGCCCTGACTGGTGACTCTCCACCTGCAGTGCTCGGTGACCTGTGGCAATGGCACCCAGGAGCGGCCAGTGCTCTGCCGAACGGCAGATGACAGCTTCGGGATCTGCCAGGAGGAGCGGCCTGAGACAGCCAGGATCTGCAGGCCGGGCCCCTGTCCCCGTAAGCCATCTGCTACCCCCACTCCCAGTGTACAGTGGGCTCAGGGCGAGGGGGGCTGGGTTGGGCAAAGGCAGCTCTCCCCACAACTGGCCAAACCCAGCATCTGTGAACTGGAAAGAGAAGCCAAGGGTTGGGACCTTTTCTAGTCAATAATAGAAGGAACTCAGCCATGACTGCCTTCCGGACTGCTCACCGTGGATCTGGGAGACAGAAGCAGGTTCATAGTGACCACACGGTGGGGCTCAGCCAGATGGGGTGCCCAGGCCCATGCAAGTAGGGGGTGCCTTGTGAATGGGGGTGCCCATGGAAGCAGGGAGTGCCTTGTGAATTGGGGGTGCCCATGCAAGCAAGGGGTGCCTGTATGTATTAGGGGTGCACATGGAAGCAGGAGGTGCCTGTATGATAGGGGTGCCCATGGAAGCAGAGGGTGACTGTATGTATAGGGGTTCCCACGGAGGCAGGGGGTGCCTGTATGTATAGGGGTGCCCACGGAGGCAGGGGGTGCCTGTATGTATAGGGGTGCCTATGTGAGCAGGGAGGGCCTTGTGCCCTCTGAAGAGTACAGCCAGAACACTGTCTGCATGCAGACACCTTGCCAAGGGTCAGACGTGCTTCACTCTGGGTCCCAGGAAATCCCACTCTAGGATTCTGGGATACTCTGCATTGTAGACCCCACCCTGAGTTCCATCTACTGTGGAGGTTGTTCAGGGAGGTCAGATGTGCCCACCCAGCCAGGCAGGGGGATAGATCCAAGATGCACTTGCTCCCCATGTTCCTGGGGAGCAGGGAGTGGGGAGTGCTGGGAATAGTGCAAAGATGAGGAGGCGTGGCAGGGCCTCGTACTGAGTAGTTAGTAGCCAGGACCCAGGAGGCATGGCAGTGGGGGAGGGCAGGAGGTGGCCCTGTACTGGGCTGCTGGGGCCTGTCTGTCCCGAGGGTCCTCGAATGCCACGCTGGGGAGTCAGAGCCCTCCTGTTGCCCTGGGATGCCTCAGCAGCCACAGCCCCACCTCTCCCCTCTAGGAAACATCTCTGATCCTTCCAAGAAGAGCTACGTGGTTCAGTGGCTGTCCCGACCGGACCCCGACTTGCCAGTCCAGAAGACCTCGTCAAGTAACCGGCCCGTTTATAACTCTGCCTCTGCCCTCCAGTGCATGCCCTGCGCTCTGTGGAGCTTGCCATGGGCTTCCCTCCTCTCTTTCTATGGAAAACTTCCCTGACTCTTCCTGAGCACTCTCTCGGTTGAATCTGATTTCTCCCGGGCCGCTGTGCTCGGCTGTCTCCTTTGGCGCCTACCCGCCGCTGGGCTGGGAGGGCCCACCTCGCGGAGGCATGGCCCCGGGGCACCAGCCTCTCATGGGGGGCCGGGACCTGGTTGGTGATGGCGTGTAAAGGGGCAAAGATCTGTCTTGGTGCTGGAGGGGTCAGAGGCCAGAGTGCAGATGTGACCACTTGTCGGGGCCACATCCCTCCAAGCTGGAGCTTCAGGTCAGAAGTCAAGGGGGAACCCGCCCATCCCCTTTCAAACGCTGCCCGGTAGTGAGGCGAGGCCAGAGGGGGTCTGGGGCATGCAGATTCCGGGGGACGGGCATCAGGGGCTCCCCAACTGCCCCTGCTGTTGCTCCCGCTGCTGACTCTGTGCTGAGTGCGTCTTCCTGACTTGTGTGACTGTGGCCTGCTTCCTGTGGCCTTTGCATCCAAGTTCCACAGCCCTTGGCCCCCACTCCCACCCCCCCGTGCCGCGTCCCCTTGGGGGCTCGGGTCAGATGGAGGCAGCAGAGGATGTGTCCCTCCAGTGGGACATTGGGACACAGCGCCACCTCCACTCTCTTGTCCATTAGCTCCAATGGCCTTTTCTCATTGTGTGCACATGACCCCATCCATAGAGGTGAGAGAGTGAAAGAGAGAGAGAGAGAGAGAGAGAGAGAGAGAGAGACTGTCTGAATGGATGTGGCCACCTACCAGTGTGAACAACTACAG
Source organism: Canis lupus familiaris (assembly GCF_011100685.1). Lineage (NCBI taxonomy): Eukaryota > Metazoa > Chordata > Mammalia > Carnivora > Canidae > Canis > Canis lupus. The sequence continues at coordinate 2,761,588 of NC_049232.1, forward strand.
AATTACCTCAATTTTTATTGCTTTTTTGCTTAGATAAAACTGTAGAAAATGCCTTAAAGTTGAAAGGTAACAGAATCGGCTGCTAAAGTCCAGCTTCAGAGCGGGTGTGATCCAGGTGGGAGGCGGGGCAGCCCCGCCCAGGGTAGGTGGTGGGGGGAGGCCATCGGGCTCATCCAAGGCTTCTCGCAGCTGGCAGCCTGTGCAGCGGGGAGCCCCGGGCATGCTGGCTCCAGCCCACTCTGCTCTGCAGACAGGATACCCCCTCTGAGGCCCCGCAGCCCGTGGGCACTGACTGTTTGCTGAGCCCCCTCCCGGGCGCTCCCCCCACCCCCACCAACGGCGCTGCCTTACACAGAGGGCAGCACGCTGGGCCTGTGTGCCCCGGGTCCCCTGTTGCAGCCCCACTCCACCGTGCCACCTGCTAACAGCACCTTGCTGCGCGCCACCTCCTCCCTGGCTCTGACTACTGTTATGTAAATACTTGATGTGTCACCCGTACTAATTCTCACGACTGTTAACTTCCAACTTTGATTAGGCCACGCAAGTGACTCTGCCTCTGGGAAGGTGCGGTACGGTCCTGGGCATCGTGCTCTCTGTCTGTATGCACTTTGGTTTATCAGGGATATTTTATTAGCGTTTTGTACGCATCTGATGACGTAATACATAGGTTCCCATTGTTGTCGCTTTTCCAGTGTTTTTATGAGACAACTTTAGTGTGTGCCAAAGTGACTGTGGAAATGACCTTTTCTCCTCACTAACAATGGAAAGACTTCCTGTCATGCATCCCACAAATAAAGTCAATAAAAGTTCCGTGAAACTGGGTGCTCGGGTTTGGCATGCTGCTGGCTCCTTCTCTTCACCTGCGCGGCTGGCGGCGCTGCCCAGCTGCCGGTCCCTTCTGTCTCCTTAGTGCCTGGGTTTCTGCTGCAAATGTGACTACTGCCCACCACCTCCCCCCACCCCGCTGCCCAGTGTAGATATGTAGGCCCCTCCCCCAGCGGGGGACATTCCCCTTCCCCAGGCATTTTTCAAAATCTGTTTGTTTGCAGCAGCCCATGAAGACACTTCATCCTGATTTTGACTGGAATTGTGCTAAACAAGCCTCTTGTGGGACCATCTGGGTTCTCTCCTCACACGTGGAGATTTTACCATCAGGAACGGGACCCAGAGTGGGCTTCTCCCCCTCTCTGGGATGAGTGGAGTGGGAATGTGGGGTCAGTAGCACAGACAGTGCTGGTCCTGGTCCCTGTGCCCTGTGCCACCATCGGGCCACTGCCCTGGCTGCTGGCACTGCTCTCAGCCTTAGGTGACCTATCCAGGGAGGGGAGGTACCTGTCTGGTCCAGGTTGGGGAGGGGATTCTGGTCAGGAGAAGGTCAAGTGGCAGTGGCTCTGGGGACCTGGTGTGTGCATTCATGTGAGCATGTGCTCAGCAGTGCCTGCCCATGTCTCCTGAGGCCTCACCTCAGAAGCCACAGGGGGCCTGGTGTGTTTGCTCACCTGGCTGACAGCAAGTCAGGACCAGAGAGGGAGTCAGGGCCCAACAGGGCCCTTCTTGCTGCTGAGCTTTTCTCCTCCCATTCCTATAAAGGGGATCCCATGCCAAGGAGGAGGGAGACCATGAGAAAGGATGAAATGGGGCCACCTGGCATCATGGAGATGGGCTTCGGGGCACAGGGCCAGGCCCCAGGTGCCAGCCTACAAGGGGGGGTCATGGTAGCATGGCTGAGCTCACGCTGTCCCGAGCTCTGGTCCCGGAGAGGAATCCCGGCTCAAGGGATACAGGAGACCCAAACAACAACCCCTGACAGGGCTGCATCCACGCAGTGTCGCTGCCCAGATGGACTAGAAGGAATCCCCGCTGAGGGGGCTCCCAGGCCAGAGCTGCAGGCAGGCTCTCAACACCTGGGGCCAGCTGAGTACCGGGCACTGGGCACCAGGGCATGGGCTGACAGGGGTCCTGTGCTTCTTTATGCTGTGGCATGACCTTTGGAGAGTCAAATGCTTCAGGAGGCTCGATTGAGGGAAAAAAGAACCCAGTTTCCTCCATCCCAGTGTTTCCTGAAGCGTGGGACACAGGGAGGTTTCAGGTGGTGCATAAACATGATCTGAGCTCCTAGGAGCAGCCCTCCCTAGTCCCTTTACCCCTCATGGCACCCCGAGAGGAAGCCTCCCTGGGCAAGGGGCCAGGTCTCCCCCACGCTCGCTTGCTTGCTTGCTTCTCTGCAGCTCAGAGCCGTGCAGGCAGGAGTGTCTCCCTGGCATTCGAGGGATGAAACTTCAACTTAAAACCTGTCTGTGTTCTGTTAGGGTCACCTTTATTGCCTGCTGTTACTTTCCCGTGAATGCTGGTAGTGTAAAGTATTTTTCTGAAATAAATTTTAAGTTTAAAAAAAGGAGTTCATTTAAAGGAAGAAACTAGTGGGCAAAGTTAGAACACGGGTGATATTTGGCTGGAGCCAAGATTGTGGGAACGGCCCGCGAATGGCTTCAATTTGTGAGAATGGGTTTGCTCTCAGTGATTTGTTTGCTGGAAGGCAGATCTCACTTAGTTCATTGCTACTGGAAGTGGCTAAAGGTCAAGTATTATGAAACTGAATTTTTCTCTTGGTGTAGGGATCCTCTACCAGTCGGCGCCTCTGGACACATCAGGGGCCCTTGGTGGTACAACTCCCTTCATCTCGGAAGGCTCTACTCAGCAATAAAACTTAAACATACCCAATTGTTGGTGTTTTGAAGAGTGGTTGGGAATGATGACTTTGAAATTTGTCTAGGCTGGTGTTAGCATACCCAAGCTCTTGGCCTGTGGCTTTCTTAATTATTCGTTCATTCATTCTCGTTTTTAAAAACCTAAAGCGATGTAGCCACTGATCAAAGGACGCAGGGCCTGGCTCACCGGCTGTCACCTGCCTGTAGCAGGGAGATGGACTCTTATTCCTGACTTGCCCATGTGTTCAGGGACATCTGTCCAGTGCTTTCTGTGTCAGGCTCTGATCATGGCACTGGGACAGCACCAAGCACCTGACCACGGGTCTGCAAACTTTCCTTAAAGGGCCAGGTAGTAACAGTCAAACCTTCTTTACAAAACCAGGTGGAGGCACAGACTTGGCCCACATGGCACAGCAGGCTGACCCCAGGGAGAGGTTTCGCAGAGATCTTGTTATTTGCATGAAGGAGAAGGCACAGGAGACAGGAGGGGCACTGGTCTGTAGCAGGGGTGACCCCACTCCCAGCAAGGCTCCATCCTTGTCCTGTCGAGGCCCGTGCCTCCACCCCATCCCACCCCAGTGGTCAAAGCCTGCAGGGAGACGCCGCTTCTTGTGTCATCACAAGTGCCCTTGGGTCTCTGGAGGGGTGTGATCAGTGGTTTTCACACAGTCACCTGGAGGCTGCCAGAAAGGGGAGGAGGGCCAGGGAGTGCGGAAGGGAGCAGGTGGGGCTCTGAGCGCTCCACGCTTCAGACAGGACCACTCCAGGGTCTTCTGTATCATATACTGGGCACCTCGAAGATTTTTTCTGAGACAACATTCTACAAGTTTTTAGACCCTGAAAGCCCTGCCTCAGGATCTTTCTGTTTGATTTCCAGAATCGGCCTTTAGCACACGGCCACACACATTTTCCCCTCCACATCTTGAGCCTATTTCTCGGTCTCTAGGCTAGGAAGGCCAGAGCTTTTCCTGCATAGCTGAGCTGATTTATCACTTCACACTGTACCTCATGCATTCAGGCATGTTTCCTTATTTGGGCCACTTAGAAGCTCAGAGCCAAAGCTAGGTCCACCTCTGGTGGTACGTGCCTCTGCGTGTCCTCACTTGTCATGTTCCTATTTTAAACTCCATAATTTCCCTGTTTTGAACTTCCTCAGTTATTCACATGTGTCTTTTTCATATTTATATATTTATGCTTTCTCCAATTCACTGTTCTCGTCTCTGGGGATAGAAGGGTGCCCAAATAGAGCTTAAGGCTCTGCCCTTTGGAACTTGCTAGAAAATAGTCAGGCAATAGACACCTTATCTAATAATTAAAGTGTGAACTTGCCAACTGGGATAGAGTGCTGGGAATAGGAGGACCTCCCAAGGGTAGGTGGGCAATGCTTGCCCGAAGATGTGTTTCAGCTGAGCCTCAAGGAGGAGAGCAACTGAAGGAAGAGAGAGGGAGTGGGTATAGTATGTGCAAAGGCCCCGTGGCCAGAGGGAACACAGTATAAAGTAGGGGGTCCAAGGCCTGAGTGAAGATGGAGATGTGAAGGGGCCAGATCCTCACCCTGCAAACAATAAGGGGCAATGCAGGGCTTCAGTCAGGACATCTTCGATTGAAAAACAGCATTCTGACTAAAGCAGGGTAGTGGACAAGAAGGAGAAGGAATTGAGGAAGCAGAAAGGAGGCTCTTATCACGGTGCAGAGCTTAACCCCATGGAGATGGGAGAGAGAGGGGATCATGGACATACCAGGGAGCATCTAGGACTTGAGGTGAATGGACAGAAGGGCGGGGTGGTGCCTGCGGTTTGGCTTGCGCTCTGCAGAGGCCATTCTGTGAGACAGGTGGCACCAGCAGAGGCCCTGGGCTTGCATGGGATGTGTGGAGTCTCAGGCACGCTGGGGACCACCGGGCACAGTGGCCTGAGCAGGCCATTGTATCCTAGAGTCTGAGGCTCTGGAAGTTTGGGGTCAGTGTCCAACCACGCAGGTCATCAGCCTGGAAGGGGAGGTGACAGCCTGGAGCAGCGGGCAGGCAGCAGGTGCCGTCAGAACCTCCTGAAGGAGAGGGCACCTGCTCTCATCTGCTCCTGCGGGAAGTTTCTGTGGAGACAGCACCTTGTGTTGCGCAGAGTGACCGCATCTCACATGGTTTCAACCCCTGGCTGCCCTTCCCTCCCCTTCCCTTCCCACCTGAATCCTTCCTTCCTCTCAGTAGGAGATGGGGTCACGGGCAGGGAAAGGAGCACGCGGCAGCAGTTGTGCAGGGAAGGTTGGAGATGCTCGCTGGGGAGGGCAGAGGGTGGCTGAGCACAGACGCCGTAGGGAAGCTGGTGAGGGGGATTTATGAGGGACCCCACATCCCTGTTCTGCTGTCACATGACCCATTGGGTGAATTCCTATAACTCATCTCAGTTTTTGTGTTGTGTTGTCGAATGAGGTGGTGGGGGCCAGGGAAGGGGGGAAGACATGGGAGGAAGACAGCGAGGAGAGTCAGAGCAAGAGCAGGAGGGGGCTGTGCGGGTGGGACTGCCATGACCCTGAGCCACTGCCCCATCCTGCCTACACGTGGGGTTCTCTCCATGAACACGGCACAGCGCTCCCTTACGGTTCCCTATAACGTTTTTCTCTTGTCCAGCTTACTGTATGGTAAGAGAGCAGGAGGTAATAGGCATACCGTACAGGATCTGCGTTAGCCGGTGGTGTAGGCGATCGGTCAGGCTTCCCGGCAGCCTAGGCTATTAGTAGTTAAGTTCGGGGGCGTCAGCAGCCCTATGTGGATTTTCAGCTGCATGGGGGGTTGGCGCCCCTCAACACAGGGAGGGCCGGGGTCCACTTTGCTACAGCCGCGGCCAGAGCTGGAGCTGGGCCGAGGAAGAGAGCTGTGCGCGCAGGGCCGCCGGGTCTCCGGGGAGCCATGCAGGCTAGCCCGCCGGGGGAAGGAGGGGGAGGCCTGTGTGCAGGCCCCAGAGCACGGAGCCGTTTGGGGGCTGGCCAGGAGCGCAGCGTGGAGGGTTGGGCGCAGGTGCAGCCATGGCAGGACACGAGGCTGTCGGGTAAGTGGAGGCAGGTGGAAGCGAGACGCGTCCAGGTGAGGATGGGAATGCACCGTGGAGGAACGTGGTGAGCCCACGACCACGGCTTCGGGATTCGTTCTTTCAGGTTGTAGACACTGGTTCCTTCAGGTTCGGTTTGGTTATAGTTGCTGCTTATAGATTATTGTAGGGCCAAACTCTGCTACAGAATTTCACTGGGGTTACCACTTGGGTGTCAAACAGGGATCTGACGGAGTCCCGTGCTTTAAGACGAGCTGGAATCACTCCCTAAGAACAGACACGCCTCGATTTCGTCTCAGACTTTGAGAGATACAGAAAATCCTGGGGGCCTGCCTGGAGGCAGGGAACACTGCACACTGCTTGTGAGGCAGCTCTGTGCCCCGGGTCTGCTGACATCAGAACCACACGGACTTTCTGTGTGAGCTCGCTTGCCGCTGTGCCGTCTCTGGGCTCTTCCACACGCCTCCTCCTGCTTCCTCTGGGGGCACCAGGTCCCCCTTACCCTGTCCTTTGGTTATTTGTCCCACTTTTCTTTTTCAGAGGGCCGCTGCCAAGGTGACAAGTCAATGTTCTGTAGGATGGAAGTCTTGTCTCGCTATTGCTCCATCCCAGGCTACCACAGGCTGTGCTGCAAGTCTTGTAACCTGCACGACAACCTCACCGATGCAGACGACGGAGTGGAGCTGCCCCCCGGGAAGCTCAACGACATTGAAGAGCTCGTGCCCACCCTCCCAGTGCCCACTCTAGTCATGGAGGTGCAACCTGTGCCAGGCACGCCCCCACGGGTGCCCCTCAATGCCTCCCGCACCAACAGCACCGAGGATCACCCGGATACCAACGCCGTCGACGTGCCCTACAAAATCAGCGGCCTAGACGAGGATGTCCAGCCACCCAACCTGATCCCTCGACGACCGAGCCCGTATGAAAAGACCAGAAACCAGAGGATCCAAGAGCTCATTGATGAGATGAGGAAGAAAGAGATGCTCGGGAAGTTCTAATAAAATGGAAAGATAGCATCAATAGCATTTCCCCCCCTTGCTTATAGATATATTCCATGGGATGGCAAATCATGGAGATGAAGGAAAAATTTCTGATTCCAAAAGGTTTTGAGAAAACAGGAGAATGACATAAACATCTATGCATATGGTTGTGAGCATGTGGCAGCAGGTTAGCACATCTGTTTGTTGGCCAGCTCTGGAATGTTCCATGTCCCTTGCTGGGACCAGGTGTTGGGGTAGAGAGCAATAGAGAGGTTCTATGAGTGCCGTGAATGAGGGAGGGCAGGAGGCTAACCCAGAGAGAGGAGACACATGCCCTGAGCTCCTGAGCAGTGATTGGCCATCTTCCTTTCCTTGGTGGTGATAGTCCTTCTGGAGCTGCGGGCCGTTTCCTACCAATCCCTAGACCAAGGCCCAAGCCCCATGCGGACTCCTAAGAGAAACAGTGATTTATTTACCAATCAGCCCATCACTAAGATGAGCACAATGAAGCACAGGTGGTGAACATGAATGCCAGTGACTCCAAGGGCCAGGCAGGTGGTGAGGATGTGTCGTCCCCCACTAGAGCTGCTTGCTGGCTCCAGCTGCTGCTGCCTCTGGGAGAGCTGGCCCCCACTGCCAGATAGTGTGCTTTCAGTAGAAGTCTAGCTCTGTGTGCAAAAATCCTCAATCCTCAAACTTCAACTCAAAATATGTCAGGGTGTCTGGAAGGTCTGTTGAGTTCTAGAGCCACCAGGCTGCAGCCTGTGGTTTCCAGTCCTGGCCAGATGCAGTCTCTTGGGAGTAGGACTTCAGGAAAGCCACCTGGCCCATTTGATGCTCATGCCCCATGTTGACTCAGCCCAGACTGAAGCTGTCCACTCCTTCCTGGGAAGGTACTGAGACTTGATAGATCTAAATGGTGGGCCACATTTCCTACATGAGGAGAAGACAGCAGGGTGCACTCCTGGGCTCCCTCAGGCCTCTCTCACGTCTCCGTTAACCCTGGCCCATGTGCCGCCTTGGCCCCAGGGCTCCCCAGGGAGGCTCTCCCTCCCCAAGTGCACTGGAAGGATGGGGGCATGGACTTTGCTGCAAAGTCCAGTGAGTGGTCAAGGCCCGTGACTCTCCCAGAGCGGTGCAAGGGGGTGCTGCCACCAGGGTGACTGGGCTCTGGGTTCTGAGATGGGGCTCTGCAGGCTCAGGTTGCCTCCTAAAGACCAGCTTTGCTTGTGGGTGTGGCCTTGTCCTGTCCAGCCCTGTGGAGCCCCCTTCCATGCCTTGGAAGTGCCAGCAGGGAACTGGAAGATCTGGCCTCCAATGGGAAGCCCAGGTGGGAAGTGGGGAGACTCTGCTTTATCTTTGGCTGTTCTAAACTTTTACAACTTCTGTTTTCAGCAGAATGGTGCTTTGTGAGCAAGATGTGAATGAGAGAGAAATGGAGTGGGGGTGGATGGGAGGATGGTGCCTAATTTTCACCTCTCCCTACGTTGATATTTTGTGAACATGTAGCTTCAACTTGCCCAAATTACAAAACCCAGGGACACTGTAGCTGCTTAGCTGGGCCTAGCCTCACACGTAATTCTTAAGCTTTCCATGCCTAGGAAAGTTCAGAGTCTTTGTATTCTCAGCAGTCCAGATGCTAGAGAACTCTTTCCTGTGTGATTCCCCATCATATGGATGGGAACACTGAGGTTCGGGTGATAGCATGATGGCTACTTTATACGGAGTCTGAGGTGCTAAGTATGTTTGTCTGCTCCGTGCATGCATGTGGGTGTGTGTCTGTGTGTGATCTAAGGGACAAAGTGAGGGTGTAGAAACCAGTGAGAATGCTATCTGGGATGATGGGATGATGCTGAACCTCCCCACTGGGTGATAACCAGCTGCCCCTCACCTCTGCCTGGCCCAGCGGCCTCCCTCCCCTCTACCACCATGTCCCACACATACTCACACCTGTCCTGGTGTCTCAGAGGGCCTTGCTGGTTCCTAAGAAGCAAACTGGAGAAAACATTTTTGGCTCTCTCTCACAGTATCACTTCTTTAACAGATGTGGTATACAGCACTTTTGCAGTCCTGTCTCTCTGCAATCAGGAAATGGATGCCTTGGCTTTCCCTCATTGGTTGAACCCATGGCAGCTGGTGCTATTCACAGGCTGAAGGACTAGGGCAGTTCTTGCTTGGGTCTGTCCTGGGATGCAGAGGAAGCTCAGGGTGACTGACCAGAGAGTATTACTCAGTTTACGCAGCCTGGGGACCTCAGGATGGGAACGCTCCATTCCCAGATCCAAGCAGAGCAGGGCTGCATGTCTTGGGGCTGGAAGGCTTCAGGGAGAGGCCCCAGGTGGGACATACCCAGGGTTACCTATCTTCTTCTGGAAGGAGAGAGATGGACACCATCCCATAGGTGATACTCACTGCCTGGGGCCATGTACCCACAGAGTTCTCTAGAGCCAGACGATCTGCCAAGGTTTCTCTAAGGAATACAGGGTTTATTAGACTCTGAGAGACTTCTAATCCCCACTGAGCTCGGGACAGTGGGACAGCCAGCCTAGCAACAGTCCTGAGTCTGGGGGCCAATAAAGCCTGAAGGCCAGGGAGGTTTTCTAGCTGAGGTCCTGGAACACTGTGTTGAGATCAGAAGTCCTCTCCGTCTGCAGCTCCAGGAAGCTTCATTAGTGGGGAGACTCCTGCTGGGGCTTGGGAACATGGCTCTGATCTCCTTTTGGAAAACCCATGGAATTTCCCGTGTAAGCCTTTTGTTTGTATTTCAAGGTTGTTTGTTTGTTGGGTGTCTATAAATGGTGCTCAGTAGCACTCTTTCCCAGATGAACATGAAGACTCTACCCCCCAAATGCCAGGCAGCCACCACAGGAATCATGACATGGTGCTGAACTCAAGTCACAGCATTTTATCTTACTGATCACAGCCATCGACACATTTGTTTTCTGTATAGAAAAATTTGGCTTCTTGATTTTATAACTTATTAAAGTCAAAATGTCTGTGTTTTTGCACATCATGCCTGTGTTTGTGTGTTACCTTGACCACGCTACCCGTCCCCGCTCATTCTCAGACCAGACTGGGCCAGGTGGAAGGATGTGCTGCCTTCACAAGGCCAAGAAGCCGGTTTAGGCGGCACCAGGGGGCGCTGTGACACGGCTGCTCTGGTTGGGACCTTGTGAAAGGCCAGGGGCACCCAGAAGGGTGGGTCTCCCCCAGTTCCCCAGGGAGTTGGTTGTCCAGGAGACACCACTTGTTCCACAGCTTCCAAGTAAACTTTTAGTCCCAGGAGACGAAGAATCCCCTGACTGCAACTCCTCCCTGATTATGACCCCTTCACTCCTATAATTAAGGTTCCCAGAAAAAAATAACTAGATGCTGACTTAAATTGGAATTTCAGAGAAACAACAAATAACATTTTAGTATAAAATCAGGACACACTTCAGGTGCCTGGGTGACTCAATCAGTTGAGCACCCAACTCTTGATTTCGGCTCAGGTCATGATCTTAAGGTCATGGGATCAAGCCCCACATGGGGCTCCATGCTGGGCATGGAGTCTGCTTAAAGTTTTCGTTCTCACTCCATCTCCCTCTGCCTCTTCCACCACTCACTCACTACTCACTCTGTCTCTCTTAAAAAGAAGAATTGGGACACCCTTAAACTAAAATTATTTGTTGTTACTCTGAAGTTCAAATTTAAGTGAAGGTCCTCTGTGTTTATTTGCCAAATGTGGTAACCCCTACCCCCACCCCCACCCCATAATCAGTATTCCACTTTTAAAGCCTGTTCTCTCTGGCCTCTTTGACCAATATTTGCAGGTGTGGGGAGTGGGGTGTGGAGGAAGGGAGGCTGAAGGAAGAGGAGACTTCTCCTAATCCCCAGAGCCACAGAGGAGGTAGACTGACAATGTGTGCACAGTACTGGGGAGAGAGCACTTACAAGTGCTCTTACGAGTTTGTGCTGAGGTTGGAGGTGGCTTTGGAATACAAAGGATTTTTCATTGTTCTTCCTTGTAACTTGTTTTTTGATTCCATTGTTATGGTGTAGTTAGTAATTTATAACGAGAGGAACTTGGGATGAGTGCGAGTGTGTGCATTAGGAGTGGGGAGAAAGTGGAGTTGGGTGAGCAGAACTGGCTGAAACTAGATACTTGCAAAATATAGAAGGAATGGCAGGCAAGGAAGGCCCCATCTGTGCTTTCTGAAGGATGCTGATTAATGGTTAGGAGGGGCAAATGATGACACTACAGAGGTATTAGCCACCACTCCCTCCTCTGCACACCACATCAGCCCCTGGCTTCCAGGCACCAAGCAGCTATGCATGGTCATCATCACTGGCTTATGCCCTTCTGAGCATTCTTAGCCCAGGGGAGCACAATACGCCCCCAATGAGAGGCTGTGCGGTCCCTCTGCATTTCATGACTCCACATTGTTTCTTCACTGTCTTGAGTTTAGATGCTCCTAAGCCATACTCCCATGATTTTATATCCAAATATTAATATGCCCACCCCACATCATGCAGACGTCCTAGAGGGGGTCTTAGACTCTCCACCCTCCTACACAGATACATTAACATCCACTCATGGCAAGTGGAGACTGGGCAGACAGGGGTCAGGAGGTGTTTGCCTTTCAGAATGAGATTTCCACACTGTTCTCTGTGAGTGCTCCCCCAAGGGACTAGCCTCAAATACGCATAGAAGATACACAAAGACACTGCCTCAGTGCACCAAAGCAACTACTTCCTTTGTTCAACTAAGGTTCCTCTAGTTTCTTTACATGAACACTTAGATCACTGACTTTCAACCTTTTTTTTAAATTCTATTCACTTTAAGGCTATAGATTTCCCTCTAAGCACAGCATTAGCTATACCCAAGTTTTGACATTTCATACATTTATTATCATTCCATTCCAAATATTTTCTAACTTCCATTATGACTTCCTCTTTGACCTAACAGTTCTTTTTAAAATGTTATTTAATTTCCAAACATTAGGGGATACTCTAGTTATGGATTATTATAGATTTTCAGCTATTTTATTGTGGCCAGAAAATGTTTTCTGGAAGATTTCAACCCTCTGAAATTTGTTGAAGTTGGCTTTATGACCCAGGATGTGGTTTTTCTAAGCAGTGCAACTTGTACTTGAAAAGAATGTGTAACTGGAAGTTGTTACATATAGTATTCCGTAAATGTCCATTATGTCAAACTTGTTATTCAAATATTTTATATTTTTTGTCTTTTTGTTCTATTAATGTGATAGAAAGTTGTTTTAATACATCTCATTGTGCATTTTTCTATTTCTCCTTGCAGTTCTATTGATTTTTACCCTTCTTTTTTTTTAATTTTTTATTTATTTATGATAGTCACACAGAGAGAGAGAGAGGCGCAGAGACACAGGCAGAGGGAGAAGCAGGCTCCATGCACTGGGAGCCTGATGTGGGATTCGATCCCGGGTCTCCAGGATCGCGCCCTGGGCCAAAGGCAGGCGCCAAACCGCTGCGCCACCCAGGGATCCCGATTTTTACCCTTCTTTACTATTTTTAGGCCACATTAATGGGAGTATATAAATATAAATTTTTAATTGTATTTCTTCTTGGCAACATTTTCCCTCATCTTTAGGAATTAACAGATGTTATTCCCAGCATTAATTTCTGTCTTGAAACTTTCTCCCCTAATGTTAGTATAGCTATGTCAGCTTTTAGTTCGTGGTTGCATAATATAACTTCTTCTGTTCTTTTACTTTCTGCAATGAATCCCCATGCACTAGTAACAAATTGTCCAAGGCCCTAGTGACTGCGGAGACTGAGGACTGCATTCGGGAAGTCGTCTGTCACAGAGCAAGGATTCAAATAAGCAGCTAGAAGCTGGCTCGGGAGAAAACATGGACAACCCCATCACCAATCCAGAGGAAAGATGCAGCCTTGGAACCAAAATGGTGGCTGGGTGACAGGTGAATGTGCTAGCTCCACACCATCCTGGGGTTGGTTGGTCCTGGAGAAATGCCAAGACACGAGCAGATCAGACCACGGGTTTCAATGGAACAGAGCTCCATCTCTGTGGGCATCACAGAGGGCTTGCAGACCCCAGAGAAAGACCACCTTGCTCCTAAGACCTCAAGGTCATCCAGCAACCTGGAAGCAGTGATCCCCTTCCTGTGTCTCAACATGAAAGCTTAGGTTATTGACTTGAGATCCTTCTTGCTTTCTGATATAAGCCTTTACAGCTATACACTGGCTGTAATTTTCCCTCATGTGCTATTTTAGCTGCACTCCATAAGTTAGCTGATATGTTGTATTTCCATTTGCATTTACTTCAAATATTTTCTAATTTCACCTATAATTTCTTCTTTGGCCTATGGGTTTTTTAAAGTATTTTTAAAATTTTCCAAATATTTGGGTACTTCCCAATTTTTCCTTTCTGTTGTTGATTTTTCTTATTACTTTTATTGTGGTCACAACCCCCATACTTTGCATTATTTCAGTCCTTTTAAATGTACTGAGACATTTTCATGGCCTTGTATGTGATTTACCTATGGTTCACACCTGTTGGACAACAGTGCTTATTCTGTTGCTCAATGGGGTGTTGTGCAGATGCCAGTTAGGTCGAGGTGGTTGATAATGTTGAGTGTTAGTCTTCTATTGGCTATGGTTCACGTCTCTGAACACTGATCCACTCCCGGTTGGTGGCTAAGGCTTTCTAAATATCCTTGTAGCTATTTGATGTGTTCAAGAGTTTTGTTTCTCTTGCCCAATTTGTTATTTTCAGTAGGATGTTTGGCATGAATTATCCACTCTGACAATTCTGAGTGTTTAAGTCAGAATTGTCTATTTCTATAATCTGTTGGAATTGGACTAGTATCATTTCTAGTAATATGTGGCAAACTTTTAACAAAGTTTTGAGCTGAGCAATAGAAGAGAACAGAACTCAAAGCCTTTAAGTTTCTAGCAAAGTCCCCAAATATAACACTTCCTTCCCTGTTTCTAAAACAATTTAAACTACAATGTTTATGATGTAAAGGGCTATAATTCTATGTAGATAGCTAGCTTTTGACTTTCAGGCAAAAACATTACTGGATAGAGAAGGATCATAATGTACATATAAAGATATAAAAGTTCAGTTAATTGGGTTAATATATCAGAAGTTATCATAATCTCAAGGAGAAATTGGCAAAGCCTCCACCCTATAGAGGTGTGTACATATATATCTGAATACAGTTGATTACTTTTGCTTTGCTGAAAACACAAAAGTGAAGCCACATAACTGGGGTAAGATATTTGCAAATCACTTATTTGATAAGACATTTATAGACTATATAAAAACTCTTGAGGAATGCCTGGGTGGCTCAGCGGTTGAGTGTCTGCCTTCAGTTCAGATTGTGATCTCAGGGTCCTAGGATTGAGTCCCACGTCAAGCTCACCACAGGGAGCCTGCTTTTCCCTCTGCCTGTGTCTCTGCCTCTGTGTGTGTGTGTGTCTCTCATAAGTAAATAAATAAAATCTTTAAAAAAAAAAAACATCTTTAGTGTTGGAGCACCTGGGTGGTACAGTTGGGCACCTGATTCTTGGTTTTGGCTCAGGTTGTGATCTTGGGGTCTTGAGATTGAGCCCCACTCTGGGCTCTGTGCTCAGCGTGAAGTCTGTTTGGGATTCTCTCTCCTTCTCCCTATGCCCCTCCTGCTTGTGCTTGCTTTGTCTCTAAAAATAAATACATAAATCTACTTTAAAAAAAGCCTCTTTCTCAGCTTTAAATAAAGAAACCCCCAACCACATCTTTTAGTGAAGATTTGAATACTTCACTAAAAAAGATGAATGGAGGGCAAATAAGCACATTAAAGATGATCAAAATCATTAGTCATTGGAGAAACGCGTTTTAAAACCACTGTGAGTGGGGCACCTGGTGGCTCATTGGTTGAGTACCTGTCTGCCTATGGCTCAGGTCATGATCCTAGGGTCCTGGGATCGAATCCTGCATTGGGCTCCCTCTCAGGGAAATAATAGAAGGAATATTTGAAGATAAAAACTGGAGTATCTCATCACAGCATAATTTCTTCACAAAAACTAAAATATGAAAATGAGGTTGCAAGCCAAGTAAGTTTCTGAGTGGATCATTTGTTAGCTAAGCAAGAAAATCTGTTTATTGATGGTGAGTTAATTAAATGTCCAGTCAGCCAGAGAAATACATCCAGAGAAGATACACTTGCTTAAGCCTTCCAGTGGAACAGTTGTTCAAAGGGTGGAAGACATTGTAAGCAATATCAATAGTCATTAAAGAATAAGGTAGATAATTTCAATTGACTTCTTTTTGTTTTTGATTGAATCAGCAGATGTTAATGATGTCTGCTTGGTTGGTGTTTATTTGATGAGTTTTAAATGATGGAAGTATTAGCTTCTATAAATAGTTGATGTGGAACAAGCAAGAATATTTTTAAAGACATTGAGATCATTCGGTATAACCCGAGTGGAGTTACTAAGAAGTGCTCCATCTGATGGGGTAAAAGCGTGTAAAGCGCAGAAAGAGGCTTAGTCAAACGAATTTACAAAGCTTGTGAAAATGTAAGGTGTCTTAATCCTGTGCTTATTCATTAGCAAGTAATACTGGAGTCTGATGTGTCGTATCGAGCAAGTAATGTCAACAGTGAGCTTCATTTGCCCTTGTGGACTTAACTTTGTCAGTTCTGTGAATTTTCTTTTTCAGAAATAGAAGCTGAACATCCTGACTTACTCTACTATACAGCAGCTCAATGACTTAGCAGGAGGAAAGTTTTATTGCCATTTTTAAAAGTCAAGGCTGAGAATGGAATTTTCCTGAACAAGAACTGTGTTAAACCACAGTTTATTAAACATGAGTGGCTTTGGAAATTAGCTTTTGCTGCAAGCTTAATAAATATGTCCTCATAAATTCAGCTGAAAATGCAAGACAAATTAGACCTTCTATGCAAAATTTATTCTGCTGTAAAGTCATTTCAATAACAACTAATACTTGAATCATAAGTAATGTCAGGACACTTTATACACATGCTGCACTGTCAAAATTAAAAGAAAAAGTGCTATCTCCATTCCCATATTTTTTGCAGATACAGATTCTGAGCACAAAGTCAGTTCCAGCAGGATTTTTTGGATCTCAATGCAAGTGGAAAGGAAATTTCCATGTTCCAAAATCCATTTAACAGTACAATGGAGGAGCATCCACCTAATCTCTCATTGGAAATGATTCATCTGAAATATAATGATACACTAACAGCAAAATATCAAAAAATAATAAAATGAAATTATTTTTTCGAGAGAAGTGCATGCACATGTGGGAGTGTCGGAATAGGGGGCAGAGGCAGAGGGAGAGAGAGACTCTTAAGCAGGCTCCATGATCAGTTTGGAGCCCAACCCAGGGCTCAATCTCATGCCCCTGAGATCATGATCTGTGCTGAAATAAAAAGTCAGATCCTAAACCAACTGAGCCACCCAGGTGCCCCAGAATAATCTAATGAAATTCTATAATGAATTCTAAGCAGTGAATACGCTCTTCAAATCATAGGTCCATGGACTAATATCAATAATTAACAATGTCTGTGTGAAAGCATATTTTCAAAGATGAAATATTCAAAATGTCATTACAGATAGTAATACAGATCTATTAACAGATAAGCATTGGGAGTACATTTTTTATAACTTTGTTGAGAGAGAATTCACACACCATGCACTTCACCCATTAAAGTGTACAACCTGGTGCTTTTTTATTTATAGAGCTGTATAACCATTAGCACAATCTATTTTAAACATTTTCATCACCCAAGAAGGAACTCCATAACCAGGAGCCTTCCAAGCTGGATTCTAAACATTACATATAAATGGAACTATAGGAATTGTGGTCCTTTGTGCCTGTCTTCCTTACTTAGCACGATGTTTTCAAGATCGGTCCATGTGGGGGCACCTGGGGGGCTCACTAGTTGAGCGTCTGCCTTCAGCTCAGGTTGTGAACCCCTGGGCTTGTGGGATTGAGTCCTACATTATTAGGCTCCCTGCAGGGACCCTGTGTCTCCCCCTGCCTATGTCTCTGCCTCTCTCTCATGAATACATCAATAAAATCTTTTTTTAAAAAATCGGTTCATATGGTAGATTTCTCAGTGTTTCATTTCTTTTCATTGCCAGATTATATTCCATTGTCTGATGCTACAAGCATGTACTTAGCCATTCGTCAGTTGACAACCATCAGTTTGTCTCTACTTTTTGACTGTTGTACATAATACTGCTATGAACATTCATGTGCAAGTTCTTATATAATTGTAGATTTTTATTTCTCTTGGGTATATACTTAGGAATGGAATTACTGACTCATAGGGCAGCTGTATACTCAACCTTTTTAGGAAATGCTAGATTATTTTCCAAAGAGGCTGAGCTAGTTTGTACTCCCACTAGGAGTGCATAAGGGTTCCAATTTTTCTATGTCCATGTCAACACTTTTTATCTCTTTTTTATTCCAGGCATCCTAATGGGTATGCAGTGGTATCTCCTTGCGTTTTTTTTTTTTTTAAGATTTTATTTATTTATTCATGAAAGACAGAAAGAGAGAGGCAGAGACATAGACAGAGGGAGAAGCAGGCTCCACGCAGGGAGCCCGATATGGGACTCAATTCTGGGACTCCAGGATCACGCCTTGTGCCAAAGGCAGACGCTTAACGGCCGAGCCACCCAGGGGTCCCTTGTGGTTTTGATTACCATTTCCTTGATGGTTAATGAGGATGAGTATTTTTTCATGTGTTTCTTTTACCATCTGTGTATCTTCTTGGGAGAAATGTCTGTTCAGATCCTTTGCCCACTTTTGTTTGTCTTTTTATTATTGAGTTGTTAGTTTTTCATATGTGCAAGATAGTACTTTATCAGATACATGATTTGCAAGATTTCTTTCCCATTCTATGGATTGCCTTTTTACTTTCTGGTTGGTGGCCTTTGGTCCACAAGTTTTTAATTTTGATGATGTCCAGTTTACACATTTTTTTTTCTTCTTTGTGGTTTTGGTGTTATATCTATGAAATCCTTGCCTAACCCAAGGTCACAAAGATTTATGCCTAAGTTTTCTTCTAAGAATTATTTTTTTAAAATCATTTTAGCTCTTGCATTATGTCTCTGATCCACTTTGAGTTTATTTTTGTATGTGGTGGGGTAGGGGGTCCAACTTTGTTTGTATCTACGTGTCCCAGCATCACTTGTTGAAAGATGATTTGTTCCCAGTGGATTATATTGGTAAGGTCCATTTTAATGACAAGGAATACTAACTTTAAGCAAAACAGTTATTCCCCACCCCAGAAAAGATTTCTAGTCTCAACAGTAGGCCAGTACTACAAAGAAAAATTACTCAATTGTTATATTTTTATTTTCACCATTAAAATGTATGGAAATTTCTTCCTTGCTATACAAATACCTACATAACATCCTTGATCTTGCTCTTCCACAAAGCCTAAAATATTTACTATCTATGCCCCAAATTTGCAGACTATCAAGACATTCCATAGGACTCAAATTAATGCATAACTTTTAAGTCATTACTGAATGTCTCATGACGATTTAAGAAACAACCCATTTCAACGCTAATAGATTCTTGTGGTGATGTAACTGTAGTTCCTTATAGCACAGCTATCACCACTACTGTTTCAGAGCCTCAGCCACAGAGCCATACATGTTCCAGAGCAAGAGGAGGCTATTTCACAGGGGAAAGAGCTCAGGATGAAGACACAGCTGCCAGGTCCCAGACCCAGGATGGGAGATGCTGCATTTCTTTTCCTCTGAGAGCAGCTTCTTCTCTGGATTTTATCATGCTTGTTTCCACCTCTCTACTAGTTGTAGCTTGGAGCAGCTTGCCTTTGTCCTGTAGGGGCAATGTGGTGCTGACTCTAAGAAACCAACTTCCTTTCCAGAAGGAGCAGCTTTTTGAACATGGTTTCTCCTGCCCTTCAAAGGTAGTTCAACTTTTATCCCAGTCTTGGTTCTCAGGGCCTGTTTCTAGTTTTAGCCCTTTCAACACCAGGGACCTTTGCTGAATATGTTATATGTAACAAGGAAAATCCTTTAAAATATCTGTCCATTCTATGTGGGAAATGTGATTTCTGTGGTTGAATAAATAACTGAGGGCAGAGGTGGAGCAGCAGAGGGCAGTACAAAGCTACCAAAGCAAACAGGGTCACAAGCAAACATATGAAGCAAACTAATCTCTCCACAAGACAGAACAGAAAAAGCCACCAGCAGCCCTTTTTGGTGTATATCACACAAATCTTATCGTCTTTGACACCAGGGCTTCCTCACTGCTAATTATAGGATTGAGAGAAAGAGTTGTTTTCATCCTGCATTCATTCCGAAAAGGTTTATTCTTCCTTATTCTGCCACAGTTTCTGTATCTTTCCTAAAAGAGGGAAGAGTGTGAATTGGGAAATATACTTGCAGAACTGGTTTACCAGAATACACAGGATATGGATCAATACAAGTTAGATGCCTTCTGGCCTTATGTCACTAACTCCTAAGGGACCCAACATGGGAACTTCTTGGTAGAATAATGACAATCACTCACCAGAAACATAAACAGATTAGGAGGCAGTTTTCATTGGTTTAGAGTATTTCAATGGTATGACTGAGAATGTGCTGTCAGTTCATCAGGGTGTAATAAGAGTTGAAGTCAATTATTTTCCATCCTTTGACTTTACTTTTTGAAATTGTTTTGGTGACTCTAATTCCTTTGCCTTTCCACATAAATTTTAAAGAAGCTTGGCTGTGCCTATGGAAACTTCTACTGAAATTTTTACAGGAGTTGTGTTAAATCTATAAACTGATGAGAATTGACAACTAAATGACATATTCTGATCTGTAAACATAGCATGTCTATTTAGGACTTAATGTTACTCACCAACATTTCATAGTTTTCAACACAGAATTGCCACGCATTTGCCAAATTTTTTTTTCCTTTTGGAGTTATTGCAAATGGAGTCGCTTGTTGAAATTTATTTTCTAAATGTTGCTACTGCATAGATACAGAAATTAATTTTTGTATGTTAACCTAGTATCTTGTGACCTTGTTAAATAAACTCCTAGTTTAACTCTTAATGTTCAAAGAGCATCTTTGTTGATTCCCTGGGGTTTCTAAGTGGACAATCTAGTTATCTGAATGAAGATCATTTTATTCCTTCCTTTCTAAAACAAGTGCCTTTCATTCCTTTTCCTGCCTGATTGCAAGGACTTCCAGTACAAAGTTGAATAGGACACGTGGACTTACTCCTGATCTTAACGTCATTCAGTTGGTTACCATTAAGTATGATGTTAGTTGTGGGGTTTTGGTAGAAGCCTTTATTAGGATGATTCCTCCTCTATTTCTAGTTTTCTAAGTTTTTGTTTTTGTTTTTTTTTTTTAGTTTTCTAAGTTTTTATCATAAGTGGATAATTTTGTATTCTCTCCCCCTCCATCAGTTGGTAGGATTGTGTATTTTTTTTCTTTCTTGTTCAGTTTGGATAATACATGTGAATCTACAAGTTCACTCTTTTCTCTGTCACATCTATTCTGCTACTGAGTTCTTCCAATGGTATTTTTTCGGTAAATTTTGTTATTTTATTTTTTAGTTCTAAAATACCCACTTGGTTCCCTTTTTAAAACATTATTTATTTTCCTGCTGAGAATTTTGAAGTTTCCATTCAAGAATGGTCATACTTTTTGAAATACTATTGTAATGCTTACTTTATAATCCCAACATGTATGTTATCTTGGGAAAATATCTGCTGTCCTTTTCCTAGGAATATTTAAATTTTTCTGATTTTTATATTTTGTGCAATTCTGCATTATATCCTGGACATTTTGAGTATTATGAGACTCTGGGTCCAGATAAGGGTGGAGTATAGGCTTGCATACACAACTCTAGGAGTTTCTTTTTCTCTTACCACCTGACACATTCCAGTTCCCAGAGGTTACTTCCTTTTTCTGGTCTTCCAGTTAAAAATTCAAGGCTTTAGATTCTTTCTGCTTGCACCTCATGGATAAATTTACCTTTAGGTCCAGGTAGCAGGAAAATAGTGCCTCTGGACAGGGAAAAGCATTCCCTTCCTCAAAGGTTTAGATGCCTGCTTAACCACCACTTCCTTACCACAAGAATGCCTGAGAGTGTCAGAGTGGTCTTAACTTCAAATTCTGGTTTCCTTCTTAAATCTGCCTTCTACCATACTATTCAGGGTACTCAGATGGCTTCTCCATGCATTCTTTCCAGGGTTTTTATTTATTTTTGGTGGGAAAGACAAGGTGGCAGGTGCATACTACATTTAAACTGGCACAAGAACAGATGCTTGGGTGGCTCAGTTGGTTCAGCATCCAACTCTTGATCTCAGTTCAGGTCTTGATCTCAGGGTTATGAGTTCAAGCCCCACATTGAAAAATAAAGTGGAAGAAAAACTAACCAAAAGTTATTTTATGTCCAATGATTACATCCCCAGAGAATAAACTCTCAAACAGGAAATTTACATGAGTTCAAAGGAAAAATTCTGACTAGAAGTTTCATATTCATCATTCACTTTTTGTCTCAATTTTTTATTAAAATTAAAAACACGGAAAAATGTAAAAGATGACCAATGAACATCTCTATATCCTCTACAAAGATGACTGATTTTTCACAACAGCTGACCAATTTTTTACATACTCATCTTAAGATGTGCTGCAGATATCATGACTTTTCAAACTTGAAAACTTTTACATGCATCTCCTAAGAATAAAGACATCACCCTATATACCTCAATACCATTATCACTTCTAGGAAAATTAAACATGACATTATCTAAAATCCATTCCATCCTCCTATTTCTCCAAATATCCCCCCAAATGTCTTTATAGTTGTTCTAACTTTTCTGAATCAGAAATCAACTAAGGATCACACCTTGCTTATGATTCTTGAGTACCTTAATCTAGAATTCTTTTTGTTCTACTACAATGGCTTTTTGAGATGTCCAGGCCAGTTATCTTGTACAAAGTCTCAAACTCCAGGTTTGTCTATTTCCTCATCATGTAATTCGACTTGTTCCTCTATTTCATCTTTCTTGTCAATAGGATCATAAATTTGGTTAAGAGGTTTAATTAGATTTTCATTAAATACTCTTGGCAAGAATACATCGCAGGTGATCATGTGTACCTCATATCGCACCTCATCAGGAGCCACATAATGTCAGGTTGTCCCACCAGTAGTGAAACTCAGTTTGACAGCCAGATCTCTCCATTATAAAGGCATATCTTTTTTTTGCAATTCATATCTGTGACCTTTGACACCATGCTCCTTAAATTTTTTTTCACCTAATAGGTTTATCATCCATTGAATTTGTCTGATTTAATTACATGAAGGTTTATAAAATGGTGATTTTTCTAAATCTGTCATTCCACATACAGTTAAAAGATGGCATTCTTCAAATTAATTTACAGAGAGAGATTTCCTTTTTTTTCCCACTATTTTTCCATTATGGGCACATTTTTACTTAGCATGTTATAACCAATTACAGTGACTTTTTTTTTTGTTTGTTTAAGTTCTCTTAAATTTGACCAGTGAGAGTGCCTTCAAGTTGGCTCCCATGTCCTTCTGACATTGTCCTTTGAGTGCTTAGTCTTTAAGTGCTTTTTGTTTTGTTTCATAAAAAGATACCTTAGACACATCTTATACTTACCCTGCTCCAAATATGGAATCAGCTATTTCTTCAATGAGCCTGGGTTCCCCCTTACTGGGGAATAGCATTTGGAAACCATAATCTGGGCACAAAGCATGCTCATTGCTATTGGATAACCAAACATGTTTTTCTCTAGAATATCTTACAAATGGCTCTGTACAATGTTAAACACTGAGTCTTTTTAAAAACTCCTGCCTTATAAATATACCTAAATATATAAAGTTATTTTCTAATGAGCTAAGGCAGGTCAAGAAATATGCTATGCTAAAAGCCTGCATTTAATTCTAAAACCTTTCTCAGACAGAAGGTTCTAGCTACTTTTTTATTAGAACACTTTTTAAAATGATAGTGAGATACTGTGAGAGTTAAAGTGAGATATAAAACTGTGGAAGTAGGCCCAGGGAAAAATGCAGTGTATGTTAAAAATATGGAAAATCTTTGGAAAACCAATTTTAACTGATGACTAGAATGCTTAATTATAAAATATTCACATATTTCTTTATACAAAATAATTCCTAAGAGATAAATAACAAAAATAAAAAGGCAATCTTGTATGTGAAAACTCCAAAAGCAATTTCACCATTTAGCCCTCAGCTAAATTTGAGAATTTATGTACAGTTATTATAAAAGCAGGTATAATGGACACAGAGGAAAAAGAGAGAATAGGACTGTAAGTCAATTAAAAAGACTGCAGTTGGGACTTCCGGATGGCTCAGTGGTTGAGCATCTGCCTTGGGTTCAGGGCACGTCCTAGTCAGGGGATCAAGTCCCTCATCGAGTTCCCCACAAGAAGCCGGCTTGTGGGGCTTCTCCCTCTACCTGTGTCTTTGCCTCTCTGTTTCTCATGAATAAATAAAATCTCAAAAAAAAAAAAAAAAAAAAAAAAAAGGACTGCAGTTAGGAGGAACCTGTCAAATACAGAAATGAAACTGATAAAATTACCACAATTGTGCCTTAATCAGTTTACAAAATAAATACTGAATAGTATTCTTGAGACTTGAGGTTGGTATCCAATTATTAAAATTAATATCTATAATTATCGCAGAAAACCAAGGCTGAAAACTTAGACTCTAGCCTTGACTCTGCCCAACAAGCTCAGTTTCATTAGTAAAGTGAAAGGCTACAAATAAACTAAAATTTCTCCTGGTTCATGGGACTCCTGGGTGGCTCAGCAGTTGAGTGTCTGCCTTTGGCTCAGGGCGTGATCCCAGGAGTCCTGGGATCGAGTCCCACATCGGACTCCTTGTGTGGAGTCTGCTTCTCCCTCTGCCTGTGTCTCTGCCTCTCTCTCTCTCTCTGTATCTCATGAATAAGTAATAAAATCTTTAAAAAAAATTTCTCCTGGTTCTAAGAGCTACCACTGTATAGTTAGATTCTGCAAATGCACCATCTGCAGCAGATAAGAGAGTATTTGTGTGACAGTCTCCTCCCCTTGCTTCACTTCACTGCACCTTCTATAATGCTATCCTAAGACTATTCAGTAATGTTAAATCATATCAAAGTAAGAAATAATATAAGGAAAAGAGATTCCATTTGGGCAAAACTTCAATTTTCAAAACTAAATTCTAAATTAAGCCACATTTTTTTAATCATCAAAGGTTTTTGGAAAAAATATATATTCCAAAGCTATGTGTGTGTATGTATGCATGCCCTAGGTGTACATACATATATTTATATATACAACCTGCGGGTGAGGCAGTTCATAAAAAATGAGCTTGATTATTTCCACATGAAAACCTGAATTTAGAGAATCCATTTCTACCTTGAACTTCTCTTTATGGAAAAGAGTGTGTCCTCTGCTTGCCTGCCATTTTAGCAAATATGACCTCATGCTTACATTATTAATTCAATGGCTCCTTTTAAAAGAAAATTCATATCAAAGCTTACTCTTAGGGAATAAACTCCAATGAGAGATACCAAACATATTCCATTATTTTCATATTTTTAAGTTAGGCCTTTTATGTTTTTTCCATGACTTAAAATTTTTCTATATATTTAAAAACCTTATTAGCATTTAAAAGTTCTTATAAAATTTGAGAAATCAGTGCTTTTCATAATCCTACTGATCAATTTCACCATTACTTAGTGGTAACTAACATTTTCTCCATAAGTAAAAAAAAGACTTAATCTAATGCAGTCTGTGCCCTATTTATTATTCTCTAATGAGGAATCTTAAATTATTTGAGAAAAGAATTAAACTTCACTGGCCTTATCTCCTCTAAGAAATCTCTGATACTGAGTAAGAGAGGAACTATAGATAAAAGGCTTCCCATATTCCTTCCATTTATAGAGTTTTTCCTTATTGTGAACTTTTTTGTGTCTGCACAGATTTGATCTGTAACTGTAGGCCTTCCCGCACTCCAGACACTTGTAGAGTTTCTCCCCAGTATGGATTCTCTCGTGCTCAGTGAGGAATGAATACTGGCTGAAGGCCTTCCCACACTGATTACACTGGTAGGGCTTCTCTCCGGTGTGAATTCTCTGGTGCCTGTAAAGATTGGATTTGCAACCAAAGGCTTTACCACATTCTTCACAGCTATAAAGCTTTTCCCCGGTGTGAATTTTACGATGTTCATTGAAGGAAGAATACTGGTTGAAGGTTTTCCCACACTCGGTACACTGATAGGGTTTCTGGTCCATGTGAATTCGCTGGTGTTCAGTAAGGGTTGAGATGCGTGTGAAGGTTCTTCCACATTCCAAGCATTTACACAGCTGCTCCCCAGTATGAAGCCTCTGGTGTTCAGCCAGGGAGGCAAATTGGCTGTAACCTTTCCCACATTCACTGCATTTATAGGGTTTCTCCCCTGTATGGATTCTTTGGTGTCTTTGAAGTTTTGCTCTACAGTTGAAGGCCTTCTCACATTCAGTACATTTATAGAGTTTCTCGCCAGTATGAATTCTCTGATGTACAGTGAGGGTTGAACACTGGCTAAAGGCTTTCCCACATTCCTTGCACTGATAGGGTTTCTCTCCAGTGTGCACTCTGAGATGCTTGATCAGGGTTGAACTGCTGCTGAATGCTTTCTCACATTCATTACATTTGTAAGGTTTCTCTCCGGTATGAATTCTCTGATGGGCAAGAAGGGATGATCTGTGGCTAAAGGTTTTCTCACATTCACTACACCTGTAGGGTTTCTCACCAGTATGAATTCTCTGGTGTTCAATCAGATGAAGACTCTGGTTGAAGCTTTTCCCACATTCATTACAAATATAAGGTTTTTCTCCTGGATAAATCTGGAAGCGTCTCATTAGGTCAAAATTCTGTTTAAAATCTTTCCCAAATGTGTAATATATATTGGGTATCCTTCCTACAGGAACAGTCTGTTGTGTAACAAGAATTGTGTCTATAAGGAAGCCTTTCCCCAACTCAAGACTTATCTGCTTTACATCTCCAATCCCAGGATTTTTGTGGGAGGCCACCATTTGCCTAAGAGGTTTCTTCTGTTGCTCCTGTTCTGTCTCACTCTCAAATTCCATAGTTTGTCCAAAATTGGTGTCCCCGTGACCAAACTTAACGGACCTTTTCTTTATTATTCCCTGAAATGTCTCTTCTCTAGAAATGTCCTGTGTGGAAGGCAAGGATTCCATTTCAGGCTGAGTCTTGAAACCTGGAATGAGTCAGGAGCATTAACGATGGTACCTCTACTGGGAGAGACAAACGCATCAGTAGAACAATAACACTGGCAATAGTACATATAAAAGAGCTGCAATACCTCTTTTGATCCCAAATATGGACTTGCATCTAGGGAAAAAATAGGACACGATGGAAAGAGAGGTGAAGAGGAGAAGGAGTGGTGGTGTGGGAGAATACAGTGGATGAATGAACACTGGAAACAAATGAAGACATTGCAATTTGCAAGAAGTCAATGCAGGGAGAACTGGCTAAGCAGAAGATATGAGGCTCAGAAAAATGTCAGCTCATAAGCTCCAGTTGGATACTGTGGGATATTTCAGTTTATCATTTCCTACTCTGTATACTGAGCAATGAAGCAGGTATTTTGTCTTTATTTTCTCCTTAAAAAAAAAAGAAAAAAAGTTTCACTTATGGGGCACCTGGGAGGCTCAGTCAGTTGAGCATCTGCCGTCAGCTTAGGTCATGATCTCAGGGTCCTGGGATCAAGCCCTGCATCCAGCTCCCTGCTCAGCAGGGAGTCTGCTTCTCCCTCTGCCCTTCCATCCTGCTCATGTATATGTTTGCTTTCAAATAAATAAATAAAATCTTTAAAAAAATAAAAGTTTACTTATTTTCTCTTTTTTAGTAATCTCTACACTCAACAAGGGACTCTAACTCACAACCCCAAGATCTAGATTTGCATGCTCAACCAACTGAGCCAGCCAGGCACCCGTTTTCTCCTCTCTATTCATATGTGGCTTTTATTATGTTTTCTCCCCAAGCTCTCGCTAAAACTCTATACATATTAGGCAGCCCAGGTAGCTCAGCAGTTTAGCGCCACCTTCAGCCCATGGCATGATCCTGGAGACCCAGGATCGAGTCCCACATCGGACTCCTTGTGTGGAGTCTGCTTCTCCCTCTGCCTGTGTCTCTGCCTCTCTCTGTGTGTCTCTCATGAATAAACAAAATTTTAAAAAAATATAAAACTCTATACACATTTTTAAAATCTCTGCTATGTTTTCCTTCAGTTTTATAAATCTGTATGTGAATATGATTTCATATCATAGTCTGTAAAAAGAGGATGTTCAGCCTTTAAAACTTACAGCAGCCCTGAAGCATGGCTGCGTTGAGGATATCTGATTTAAATTCAGGATGCTGACTATAAAAAAGAGGAAAATACAGAATAAATCAGCCACATTCAACAATCTATCCCTAGTGATTGGAAGAATAACAGTTTTTTCATACCACCCTGCCACCACTTTTCCTCTTCCTATTTGATCACAAGGAGAAATAGATATATTTCTCTCTCCTAATAAACTGCAACCAGAAGATTAACCTCCTTTGTAGGAATCTTTTTAGGCTAATGAAAGTCTACAAGAAATGCAGAGTCAATATGCCCCAAAATTCTGAAATATACCCAAACCCCAAGCTCAGATCTGATGTTAAGTCAAAGGATTTAGCTTGAGCTGATTCTAAGGAACTGTGGGTTAAAATGTGGCTCTCTTTAATCAATCCATGATTGAAAATAGATTAAAACTAAGTCTTTCTAAGGAGCTAATTATATGTACTTAAACAATAAAACAAAGTATAACTAGGTGATTTATGTCAATAAAATCCATCCAGTTTCAGTAATGAAATATATTTTATTAAAATCAAATAGTAAGAGAAAAAGATATACAGGCTATAAATATGTATAAAAATACAGATTTTTCTTCATGATGTTAATGGGAAACCTAGCAGTTTCGATTTTAAAGTATCAACCAGGATACCCTCTCTCTTTTCATCCTTTGCCACAATAGGACATCCTTTGCCCATCCAGAAACTTATCAGGCTACTCTAACATTGTTTTTCTAAAGAAATTTAACTAGTAAAGCCTAAATTAGCCATCTCTTTCTTAGAATTCCACAACATGTTTTACTTACATATTCTATCACTTAATATTTTTTGTATTGAAGCCTGAAAATAATTCAAGTATTTCTTCAAGGAGAACAGTGGACACATCTCATGGTTATTTGTTAATCCCTTACTATGCACATGACAAGTTCACAATTAGAATGACTTACATAAAAAAATAATGTGTGAACAAGCAGAGTAAGTTGGAAAAATTATGAAGGGCAGGTGACCTCAAAAATGAAAAGACATTCTCTCCTCACATGTTGGACTCCTAAAACCCAACCAGGCATTTATTGAACAAATAGTTAATAATCAATAATAACATGAAACAAACAAGTGACTAGAGAGAAGCCTCTTTGACACGAGAAGCCTCAGGTGTATATAATTCAGGGAGTGGTCTTATAAAGGAAATTGGATAATAAAGAGGGGATGGATTTCAGTAGAACAAGAAAAGAGGACTCTGCATATCAGAAAGAAGGCCTGAGCAAAGTCATCTGGCAGTGGGGAAGTAAACCTATTTAGGGGAGGCTAACTGACTAAAGAAGGAAATCCAGGTTGGAATTTGTTAAAATTTTGATTAAACAGTATGAGGCTGGGCACAGAATTCCTAAATAGTGGGCAGAGGAACTCAGAATAATACAGGTGTTGTACGTTCTCAGGCAGGTAATAATAAGACGAGGCGGTCAGATCTGGGAAAGGAGACAGGTTGGACCAGAGCAAGGACAGAGCAGAAGCAGAGCAGTGATGTAACTGCCGTGGTCTGGCTGTACTGAGTTCTTAATTTTGAGCTTCATCAGCACTGAGTTCATCATAAAGGCAGCTCAATTAGATTCAAAAACTATTAGCTAAATGCAGGATATTTGATGCCAGAGGCACAGAAGGCAAAGAAAGACCTTGTCTCTTCCTTAAATATACATGATCCAATTAGGAAAATAAACAATAACAAAGGAACTATAATTAACTCTGACAGATGCTGTCATGGATGTATTCAATGCATGCAGAATGTGCCATGTGAACTCAAGTGATTGAGAAATGAATAGTGCCTGGGAAGGAGGAGAAATAAGGAGAACCTACAGATCAGGTGGGCAGATGGATCCTGAAGGGTGAGAGGGTTTCCAGGGGATAAGACGGAGGTGGTAATCCAAGAAGGAATGACACACAAATTAATGAGTCTGCAGGTTTGGCCAGAACACGTCGCTGACATGCAAGTGGCCCTTGATTCCCACAGAGGAACATGGAGACAGGCTCTGAAGTAGGTTTAATGTCACAGTAAGAATAGTTCTTGCCTCTGTGGATAATGGAGAAACAACAAAGTCTCTTAAGGTAGAGATTAACACCTGAGTTTCAAAAAGATCTCTCTGCTGATGGCACAGAGGGTGGGAACAGGAGAACAGGCTCAGAGAGGGTAGGTAATCTTCCCAGAGCTCAGAGCATGTGTAAGCAGTGGCAGGGCTAACGTGAGATTAGGAATGTCTAAATTCAAGCCATGATCTTAAGTGCTATGCTGCACAACTCACTAAACTCTTTATCTGGAGAAAAATGTATTTTAATAAAGGTGAAAATTATCTGTGAAGAGAATGAGGGGGGAAAATGCCAATAAAGGCAAGAATCATAGATTAAAGGCCAAAGCACAAAGACAGAAGCAAAATATTGCAAATCCATGTCCCACTGGGAACAGAAAATACCTGGTGCTCTGGATTTCTATCACTGCTCTTCAGCTATCTGGCTCTATTAGTGAAGGGTTTTACAACCTCCAAGGCACTGTTCCTTCTGATATAAAGAGAGGAATCTAAATTTGACCATCTTTAAGTGATCCTCCAACTCCCATAACTGGAAGTTTTAGTTTAAAGACCAATGAGATTTGCCAAGGCTAGAAGAGAGGTATGCACATGACAGGTCTCAGGGCCAACCCCAGCTCTGTTCCTGGAAGGCAGCTACACCTGTCCACATGCCATGGTCTCTGGCTGCATTTGCTTTACAAACGTGGAGTTAAAGGATTGCAGTAGAGACCCCTGGCCCCCAATGCCAAGCTATTTACCAGCTGGCCTATTGCAGGGAAAGTGTGCCAGGCCCTGGGCTAGAAAGGCAACAGTGGTCAAGGAGAGCTGGTTGACTCTGACAGTGGGACAAGATGGCCCACTCCAAGGAGATACAAGGGAAATGTTGAGTTAGGAAATCAGAGACATGGGTGCATTGACAACACTCTGAAATAGGAGGCTGGTGAAAGAAATTTAGAAGATTCAAAACAAGGCAGAAGGTGTAAAGTATTTAAAATCTGTTGGGCATGAACATGTATAAATGCGGATGGAAAGAAAACTGTGAAGGCCAAGAGGCCAAGATGGCAGAAGAGGGTGAGAGAGGCCGCAGCAAAGGAAAAGAGGTAGAAAATGTGGAAGTGTTAGGGAAGAGAAGAGAGTCCACACGAGGGCCTTCTGGATGCCAAGAAAACCATTCCAACCACAGAGCCTCCTGTCAGGAGGCCCTGGCTCAGAATTTCCAGGGAACTTCTCCCAGTGCTGCTTCCTCATGACCTGCTCATGGGTAAGCACTGCCCTCCGCCCCCCGCCCATTCCCCAGCCACTCACTCACCTACACAGGCATCTTGAGGGACTTCCCTGTCCACGGTGCAGGGATCTTCTCCTTGCTGCAACTGGTAGATCACCTTTGGCGTTGAGAATGGAATCCCTGCTCGTGAAGAAGGGAATAGGGATTGAGCGGGTGGTACAAAGGGCAACTCCAGAGCTCAGGCACCAGAACCCATGGTGCGGAGAAGGGAGCCTGGGGAGCTGAGAGCATGGGTGCTTCTCAGGGGGCCTGGGCGCTCGAGATGGATTGGAGTGGGGAGGTCTCAGTTCGGAACTGATACAGGGCTCTACCTCGACAGGTCTGTTCGTTCCTCAGACTCTAAACTGAGACCCAGTGATTGGAGGAGGATGCTGGTCAGGAGGCAGGGTGGAAGGAAAGCAGAGGAAGGAGAAAAGCAGAGCGTGAAGGGCATCCTGTCATAAATGCCCAATGTCAAGTCCACAGATAATTGTCCTTGCCCAGGGGCATGGCAGGAGGGAAAGTGGGGACTCTGAACCCCGAAGAGGCAGCTCCCACAGCAGATCCTTCATTAAAGACAAGCCTCCTTACCCAGTGAGACCAGGGTGCCATAGTTCTCCAGCATCACCTCCCGGTACAACGTTCTCTGTGCAGAGTCCAGGTGCAGCCACTCATCATGGCTGAAGAGCACGGCCACATCCCTGAATGTGACAGACTCCTGCAACGGTAAATCCACTCCTGCTCACCCAGGACCAACTTCTCCACCGCTAGGTAGGTAGGTATGGGGAAAGTCGAAGTATTTCATATTGACTACTTGTGTTATTCTGGGGACCACCCCATCAGCTAGTACACAAATATCTACTGGGAACCCCCTGTGAGCAGTGTCACATGCCACATGTTGGGAGGGGAGGTCGGGAAAGGCAAAGTCCCTGCCAGCAGAGAATTTCTTTCTTTCTTTTTGTTTTTTTTTTTTTTAACAGAGAATTTCGATCCCAGTCTGGAACCTATCGAAGTACCTGAGCACCTACCTCTCACTCAAAATCTAAATTAAAGGGCGGGGAAAAAATCAGAATACCCTTAGAACAATGCTGACACTTAAGAATACACTTAGAAAATTATGGCAATGCCACTAGCAGAACAGAAACACAAAGGAATTTCTCAGATGTAAATAAAGCAAATGATAAAAGTAGTATTAGCTCATGTTTGTTGGATACTTGCACATTAGGAACTGACAGGAACTTTGCACAGAGTATCTTCACTGAGTTCCATAGAAATCCTATTAAGAAGATAATTATAGGGGATCCCTGGGTGGCTCAGCGGTTTGGCGCCTGCCTTTGGCCCAGAGCCCGATCCTGGAGTTCTGAGATCAAGTCCCACATCCGGCTCCCGGCATGGAGCCTGCTTCTCCCTCTGCCTGTGTCTCTGCCTCTCTCTCTCTCTATGTGTATCATAAATGAATAAATAAAACCTTAAAAAAAAAAAGAAGATAACTATCGTTAAATCATTTGACAGATGAAGAAACATCTCAGAAAGGTTACATTACCTCCCAAGGTAATCCTGTTAGAAATTGGTGGAGATTGGAACTGAATTCAGGCAGAGACATCTCTAAGCTATACTGTAACATGGGTTTCCACTCTTTATGGAAGTTAAAAGACCCAAAGGACCTGCAAGACTATACAGGTGCCGAACGGAACTGTGAGAAAAGTAAATTCTTGCAGGAGAACCCCAATGAGCTACAAAATATGAGAAAGCAGAAGTTGGCCAGATGCCAAATCTTATACGAAAGGATGAAAGAGATGGAATGCATGAAAAACGATAACATTTTGACCTTGTGATTCTACTTTTAGGATTCTACTACGAGAAATCCTCATACAACTGGGTAGGGATATTTGCTCAAGGATATTCAGCAGAACTTTACTTATAAGCCAACAGCTGAGTAGTGAACCTGTGGATGTTTTACAAATACATGACTAAAAGGACTAAATGTCCAACTCTTGATGTCAGCTTAGGTCATGATCTCAGGGTTCTGGGGTCGAGCCCTGAGTCAGGGCTGTGCACTGGGCAGGGAGTCTCCTTAAGATTCTCCCTCTCCCTCTGAGCCTCCACCCCACCCATGGTTGTGTTCTCTGTTTCTTGATTTAAAAAAAAAAATTGTTTTTAATAAAAAAAAAATAAAAAATAAATAAAAGAACTTTGAAGATCTTTTTTTTAAAGATTTTATTTATTTATTCATGAGACACAGAGAGAGAGAGAGAGAGAGAGAGAGAGAGAGAGGCAGAGACACAGGCAGAGGGAGAAGCAGGCTCCATGCAGAGAGCCCGATGTGGGACTTGATCCCAGGTCTCCAGCATCAGGCCCTGGGCTGAAGGCGGCACTAAACCACTGAGCCACCCAGGCTTCCCTTGAAGATCTTTTTCAAGTAGGTTCCACACCCAGTTTGGAGCCCATCGTGGGGCTTGAACTCACAACCCTGAGATTAAGACCTGAGCTGAGACAAGAGTCGGGCACTTAACTGACTGAGCCTCCTGTGTGCCCCTTAAGGATTAGGAGATGGTAAGGGCCTGGATTATTATCCAGGTGGATCCAGTATAATCACAGTGATCCCTGTTAGGACCCAAGAGTCATAGTCAGAAGAGGACAAGGTGGTGATGTGAGGATAGAAACAGATTGAAGACATGCACTTGGAAGATGCCTGGAAGGGCTACAAGCCAAGGAACACAGGCCACCCCCTGAAGGCACAAAGAAGGCCTGGAAACAGATTTCCCCCTCAGAGTTTCCAGAAAGAACCAGCCCCACTAAGAACCTAAGTCTAAGATTTTAGACTTTGGACCTCCAGAATTGCAGAAGAAATTCATGTGGTGTTAAGCCACTGCATTTACGGCAATTTGTTACAGCAGCAATAGGAAACTAATACAACAGTGAAAAACTGAAGACATCCTATAGATCTATCAGCAGGGTAACAGATAAGCAAATTATAGGACATTTATCCCATGAAATATTTTACATATATAACCACTAGATAGAATGAGGTAGATCTGTATGGCTGATGTTGGAATTTGACCTTGACACACTGCTAATTCATATGAAATATAGCAAGCTGCAAAACAGTCCATATTTGTTGAAAATTATTTATCTAACTATACGGATACGTTTGGAAGAATACACAAGCCATCCACCCTCATTATTCTTTCATGTTTGTGGAGGAACAGAAAAGCAATCTTTTGCTTATTACTTTGTCCCCTTCTGATATGCTTACATTGTTTAACAGGATGTGTGTGTTTGTTTTGAAATTTTTTGAATCCATTTTAATTTGTGTATTGAGTTTTCAGCTCTACGTCTTTGCATTTGTAGTGGTTGCTCTGAGAACTATAATACACATTCTTAGTTCTTTATAGTCTCCTTAGAGCTAACATTTGATTTCAAGTACCTGCAATATATGGGAACTTCCCCTTCCCTATGCTGTCATTGTTAGACACTCCCAGTTGAAACAGTTGACAGGACCCACCAGACCTCACCAGGCACACTCACAGAGGTCAACAGATACAATGCAACGAGATAAAGAGAGTGCACCAAAACCCTGGAAGACCAAGATGTTCCAAGTGCAATCTCCTCTTATTTGCACACACAGACTAGGCCGCATCCGGAAGCTAAGGAGGAATTTTTATTTGGGAGGGCTTGAAAGGGAAACTCTCAGCAGGAGCCTTTTGTGTTTCAAATAAGGCTTGTCAAACCATGTAGGCCAGCTGCCAACCCTCAGTGAAGAAGATTATCCTGGGGGCAGTCAGGGGCACTGGGATCTTAAACAGCACATTAACTGCTTTATCATGCCCAGGGGTCAAAAATCAGCCATCCGGGCATCCCCAGGCTAAAGACAGAGACTTTCCAGTCCAGACACAAATGAACTCTAGATCCACAGCTGCCATCCTGGGGAAAACTCACAGAGCTCTGGATTCCCCCACGGTTTTCATTGGGAGAGCAAAGTACCCAAGGAATGGAAACACATCCACCATCTCTAAACCCAGAAAGCAATTTATGAAAGAGACAGACTTCACTTACTGTCACCTCAGTGGGCAGCAGATCCACGGCCATTCTTTCCTTCTCAGTTTTCCTATCAAGGGAGTGCAGACGGCTGACAAGGTAGGTCTGGAGAGGAAAAGGGGTCATGAGCAACTCTGGTGTCAAGGATGGCTTGGAGAGAGGAAGTTACAACCACCCATCATGTCCACCAGGTCCTGGTGAAGCCTCAAGCACATTAATGACACAGACCAAGTAAAATGCGTGCTTACCCAGCCAGTGAAGCTCTAAGGCAATTCGCCAATCTCCATCTCCCTGTATTAATGATATCTAACTGAGATAAGGTGATACTTCACTGTCACCTCAAGCCTGTTAGCTGTGACTCTCGGCAAACTGCGACTCATAGATACCAGGAGCCCTTAGGAAGCCTTAAACTGTACACACTGTAAAACCCAATTTCCCCGGCTGCCACTTTTGAACAGTCAGCCAATTCTAAACCTGCCTGCCCCACCTAGCCCCTTTCTTCCCAAAGAAACGCCATAAAGGCACTTACCCACATTTACCTTGTCTCTCTACCTCATGACCCACCCAGGCACTTTTCCCTGAGTGGCCCCGCCTGGTCCCGAATATAACACAACTCCGCAAACCTTCCTCCCCCCACCCCTGCATCTGGTGCTACCTTACCTCACCCACAGTAATGTGGTTAAAGCCAACGCTCCCTCTGGCACAGATGCACACCTCCTATACACACGTTCCACAGGTGTCACCCCTGATCACAACCGCAGCTGGAAACGGCCGTCCTCACACACAAACCCCAGCTGGGAGGGTAAGGTAAGAGGGTGCCTGCAGCAGCCAGACAAGTGTCAGAGAAGGACCCCGCCACAGCTGCCACCACTGGCTGCCTGGGTTTGCCTGGGGGTCTTCAGGGAGCAGCACCTGGCCTGAGGGGTCAGCTACCTGAGTGTGGGGTGTCCCCTGGGCTGGGTCGCCTCCGCCAGCTGAGGCAGGCTGCTGCAGGAGTAAGCACAGGCACTCCCTGGTGCACACCTCCTCCACACCAGAAGCTGGGCTGCTTCACAGGTATTGTTTCTGAACCTGGCGAGGGCTCTAAATAAAGTACTGCTGCCCCATGTGATAGATGCTAGGAAGACCGAGAACTTAGGGAGTCAGAGCGACCTGCCAAAGAATCAAAAATGGTAACGGGCAGGAAGGGAATCCTTGTTCCAGTCCAGGGCCCTAGCTAAATGTGGCCAACCACCTGGCCACTGCGCCCTAGTTTCCCCACCTATAAAATGGGGGCAGGGCATAAATACCGACGGATGAAATGAGATCATTCACGCAGGGCGCTAGCACTGCCAGCCACGGCACCCGAGCGCTGGGCGCACGAGCTATTGTTTTTACTTCGCGACCAAGTCTCCCGGAAGACAGGCCGCAGGGGCCCCCGCCCGCAGCATCCGGGCACGCCCCAGCTCACCTGGCAGCGCGCTCCCACCCCGCGCGGATCCCGGGCACCTGCGACGCCCGCCCCGCCCCGCCCCGCCCCGCACCGCACCGCCGCCGGGCCCGCGGGGACCGGCCTCCGACCCCCGGCCGCGCCGCGTCTTCCCGTGCCCGCGAAGGGCCCGGCCGGCTCCGCACTCCCCTCCCTGCCCGCGGCCGGCGCCAGCAGCACCGCCGCCACCGGGAGGGCCCCCGGGAGGTCTCCGCCCCAGGCCGGCCGCCCCAGCTCAGCGGCGAGCCCGCGCCACCGCCGCAGAAAGGCCGGAGCCGTGCCGCAGCCGCTCAGCCCCCGGGACTACCACTCCCGGCATGCTTCCGCCGCGCGAGGACTACGCTTCCCAGGAGGCGACTGGGGACCCCCGGGGGGGGCCCGGTTGGTTACCCCGCGCCGCGTGCTCGCGGGACCAGCCCGCCGCCCTCCCGGGTCTGCTGCAACGCCGGGACGCGCGCCGGACGAGGGAGGAGGGTGGTCCCCCAGCCCCGGGCCCGCTGCCTGTGTCCCCCCGGGCGCTGGTGCTAGACAGGCAAGGTGATTGGAAAAAACAAAACCTGAATTTAGACGCCTTTAGCAGGATCTGTGCGCCAACCAGCTAGTTATGATTTTTATTTTAATGCGTACCATATCCAGAAGATGATGTATATGCATAGGTACAGTTTAAGAATGAAACCAATACCTATATACCCAACACTTGGCTTGAACAGAGATTTGGCCCAGATTTTCTGAAGCCCCATCCACAATGCTCCCCTGTCATGTGTCTAAATGGTCCCAAGCATTTCCCTTGCTTAGCTTGATGGCACTGTGTCCCACAATAATGTTTATTGTTGCAAGGTTTTTAGTCTTAATATAAATGGAACTGCTGTATGTTCTCCTGTGACATATGCTCAACATGATCACTGTTTGGAAAAAAAAAATCAACTGAGTGTATTTTAAAGATCTTACTGGCTTTATTCAGTGATTCACCAGCTGGGTAGCATCCTGTCTAGCAGGTAGGAAGGATCTCCAAGAGTACTACATGAAAGCCTTTCATAGGCAGAAGGGAACAAGCACTAGGAAGTTATACTAGGCAAAAAGTGGATTGGTTATTGCAAGGTTAGTTTCCCTGCGGAAGATGGCAAAGGTTTATCAGTTAGGTTATCTAACTAAGGATGATCATGTGGTTCCTGATTGGCTGGTTTCCAAAAGAGCTGAAACTTTACGTCTTGTTTGGTGAGGGGGGAATTTAGCCTGAGAGATCTCTTTGTGAGCCTGTTATCTTTAACAACTTTTAGATTCACCGATCTTGATATATGCAAAGTTCATTCATTATCACTGCTGTGATAAGCTGTATAAGATCCCATTATTCACTCATTCAAAACCAAAATAAATATTTAACACCTATCTTGCTTCTGGCATTGTTCTAGATACTAGAAGTATACCAGTTGAACAAAACTCTCAAAACCTCTGCATTCGTTTTTCTCTGCATTGCTTAAATTTCTCTGGAGGAGAGAGAAGAAAGATGATAAACAAGAATAATAAATGGTATGTTTTTAGGTAGTTCTGAGCGCTAATAAGGGAGGAGGAACAGTACCCCTGGTTGGGGGCAGTGGTACTGCAAATGTTATATAAAGGAGTTGAGAAATGTTTGACTGAGGGGACATTGAAGAAAGACCTGCAAAATGATGAAGTGTGAGCCCAGTTAAGTATCTGTGAGGCGGCTTTCTGGTCCACTGAAAGCCCTGAGGTGGGAGCACATCAGGCCTGTTAAAGAAATATTAATACTGTTGCTGAAGCAGAAAGAGGGCAGAGAGAATGAATGAGATCAGAGGCGAAAGGACCAGAATGTGCAGGCTCTTTCTTATTGGTCATTGTCACTGGGTCTTACTCTGAAAGAGAATGCTCTAAGCAGTGGAGATGTTAAGAGTAGGCAGTTGGTTTTAACAGGATGCCAGGAGGTCCGCAAACAGGGAGTCTGGGTCAGTTAAGGGGGAAGTTAGAAACCTGTCCTGACAGCATTCCCAAAACACAGCCACAAGAAGCCAGATCAAACTAGACAAGCCCACGACAGAAGAGGCTAGAGACCCTGATCAGGTTAAGGGAGAAAAGGTGAGAAATCCTGCTCCCAAGAAGTCCCCTCCCCAAGTAATAAATATCCTACTTCCTAGCTAAGAACTGTCAATAAAAGATATAGAGACCCAAACCCAGCTTCCCCCTTGAGCTTGCTTGCTCTCACATCTGGACAGCATGCTCTCACTTGAATAAACTTTCCCACTTACAACACTCAACTGTGCGACCTCTCCTGGAATTTCTTCTTGTGACAAGACCAAGAACCTCCAGCGATATCCCAGGGACAGGCTGGGTGGAAGCCTCAGTGCCCCGGAGTCTCCCCTGTCCACCTCACAACAGAGACATCTTCAGATGTCCATTTCTAAATGATCGCTGTGACCGCCGTGCTGAGACTAAACCAAAGGGGCAAAGGAAGCAGCAGAGAGACCAGGCCTACTTAAGAAGGCCTTGGCCCTAAATTCTGACAGCAGTTTGGAAAGAGCAGGTATAAGTGGTTGGAAGAGCTCAAAACTCAAAATATGGAAAAGATAAGGATGTTAACATTTTGAATACAATGTTTTTCAACATTGTATATTGAAGTATATTTTAAATAGTCCTGGCAATTATATTTTTAAAAATACTCCATCGGGGCATCTGGGTAGCTCAGTGGGTTAAGCGTTTACCTTCAATCCAGGTCATGGTCTCAGGGTCCTGGGATCAAGCCCCTCAGGCTCCCTGTTCAGTGGGGAGTCTGCTTCTCCCTCTCCCTCTGCTCCTCCCCATGCTTGTGCTGCTTCTCTAATAAAATCTTAAAAAAATTCTTTATAATCCATTCCCTTGCAGGTAACCTTTATTTCTTTATTTTGACTTTTATATTAAGTACCCTCTACCCCTGCTGGTTTCACGTATCTTTAAGTATTTCTATTTTTCCTGCTGTATCTAGCAACTGGCTCTTCCACTGCTTTTGCCTTGGACACACACACAAAAGGTAAGGCTCAGTTCTGGGGGTTTTTCTGCTCTCCTCAATAACACTTTATTTTTTTTTTTTAATTTTTATTTATTCATGATAGGCACACAGTGAGAGAGAGAGAGGCAGAGACACAGGCAGAGGGAGAAGCAGGCTCCATGCACCGGGAGCCTGACGTGGGATTCGATCCCACATCTCCAGGATCGCGCCCTGGGCCAAAGGCAGGCGCCAAAACGCTGCGCCACCCAGGGATCCCTCCTCAATAACACTTTAAACTGGTATTATTGATGTCTGGCTTTCATATCTCTGATAATCTCACATCTTAATTCTTTGTCTTTTCCTTGGAGAGGATTCTTCAAATTTATCTTCAAGCTTACAGAATCCAAATTATAAAGTGATTATTTGTCCACTTTGTTTCTAATGTACTTTATTCTTAAAAAAAAAAATGGCCACATGGGGCACGTGGATGGCTCAGTTGGTTCAGTGCTGGACTCTTGACTTTGGCTCAGGTCATGATCTCAAGGTTGACATCAAGCCCTGTGTCAGGCTCTGTGCTCAGCACACAGTCTGCTTGAGATACTCCCTCCCCCCACTCTCAAATACATAAATAAAATATTTTTAAAAATACAATTTTAAAATGGCCATGTATTTGAGAAGAAAGGTCTACATTATGTAGAGCATCCTTAAAGAAGTAAGAAACATGCTGTCCTGATGCAGCAGACTCTATGTGGCCAGTGTGGTATAACTGGAGATGGACAAGTTTTC
Organism: Canis lupus familiaris; assembly: GCF_011100685.1. Taxonomy (NCBI): domain Eukaryota; kingdom Metazoa; phylum Chordata; class Mammalia; order Carnivora; family Canidae; genus Canis; species Canis lupus. Next base: position 2,801,293 of record NC_049232.1, read on the forward strand.
TTCCCTCTCTCCCACTCTCCCTTCCTTCTTCCTGTCCTTCCTCCTTTCTCTTTACAGTGAGGAAATAAAGACAAAAATATTGTAAAAAAAAAAAAGGGGGGGAAATAGGAATTGTTCTTACTGTTCAAGATTATAAAGTCTAAAGTGAAGTATACAGTGTTTAATATTGCATTACAACACCACTTCAACCTTAATCTCTCCAGCAGTGGATGATCTAAATGACATGTCCCTGCACAAATGTGGAATGGAGGCTGATGGACTGGCTAGATTTGGGGACACCAGGTATACTGTGTAAAATCCCACCCAGAATCCTACTGTGAAAGTGAATGTTCTCATAGAAACATGCCATAAGCTATTTACATTTTCTTGTCCTATATGAACTCTCTTAGAAGTTTAAAGTGTGTTATAACATTCAAGTGTGATTACAAACGTTTGTTTAGGAAAAATAACCCAACTGACATAAGCAAAGAGATGCATGGAAAGGATGGTGTTGGAATATAGGGGCTGGAGGGGTAATTCTATCCCGGTCTTTCTGTCACATAAATTTATGGAGTGAGTCATGAAAACTTGCCGCTTTTAAATTGTATATAATTTGCTTCAATTTCTTTTGCCCGTATCTTTTTAAAAATAGGCTCCATGCCCGATGTGGAGCTCAAACTCATGACCCTAAGATCGAGTCACGTGTTCTTCCAACTGAACCAGCCAGGCACTCCTTTCCCATGTCTTTCTACTTAACAGAGATCACAAACAGCCACTGATGACAGAGCAGCTTTTAGACCTCTTGCCATGGGCATGACAAGGGTTTCTTCTGCCTTAAGCAAAATGAAGTTCTTGGGTATGGCACACAGTAGGCACTTAGAGAGAAATAAAAATGGGGTAGAAATGATGTGTGGTTGTTTGAGAAGATAACAAAAATGTTTCTTGAGGTGGGGTAATGATGGTGGTATAAATCTAAAACTCCCATCATATACTTTAAAAAAATACAATAAAGGATGAGGAAAGAGGCAGTAGTGTTCCTAAAATGGATATAAAACCACCACCAGGAAGAGAAAGTACATTCCATGTGTGAAAATATACAAAACTGTACAGATGTTGAAGAGAATGGAATATAAGTGCTTCAAAGCACATGTAGAATATATAAACAACTCCTATAACTTGTTAACAGAACAGCCCATTCTAAACATGGGCAAAGGATCTAAACACACATTTCTCAAAAAAGATGCAAAATGGACAAAAAACATAAATGACAGGTTCAACATCACTAGTCATTGGGCAATGCAAATCATGACTATTATGGAAAAAAAAGCCAGAAAATACCAAGTGTTTGGCAGAGATGTAGAACTAACCAGATTGGAAATGGAACCTTTGTACATTGCTGATTGGAATGTAAAATGGTGCAGCCACGATGGCAAAGAGTTTGGCAGTGTCTTACAAAGTTAAATATCCACTCTTCATATGACTCTGCAATCCCACTCTTACATATTTACCCAAGAGAAATATCTACACAAACACTTGTATGCAAATGTTCCTGGCAGCACTGTTCACAATTGCCAAAATGTGCAAATGACCCAACTATCCATCAACACATGAATAGATAAATAAAATGTGGTGGATACTTACAAAGGAATATTAGCCTTAAAAAGGAAGGAAATCCTGACATCTGCTATAATATGGATGAACCCTGAAAACATTATGCTAAGTGAAATAAGCCAGACACAAAAGGACAAATATTATATGATCCCACCCATGTCAGGAATCTAAAGTAGGCAAATTCATAGAGGCAGCAAGTAGAATAACAGGTGACCAGGGGCTGGCAGCAGGGGAAATGGCGGTGTTACTGCTTATGGGTACAGAGCTTCTATTTGAGACAAAAAGTTCTGAAAATAGATTGGGGTGATAATTACAAAACATTGTGAATATCCTCAATGCCACTAAGTTGTACACTTAAAAATGGTTATAATGATAAATCATATGTTGTATATATATTTTACCACAGTTTTTTTTTTTTTTTAAATACATGCAGGAAGTGAAGAGATATCCATGGGAAGGTAATGCTGTATGGGGAAAATACTGTTAATGGAAGGATAGGATGTGGAAACCATGTGTTAAGGGGGAAAGTAGCAAGAGGAGACAGAAGATCCCGCAAGAAAAAGAGAAAAATCCCCGCAAATGGTTTTGACCCCACAATTCCTCCTCCAACCCCCACGGCATCACATCAAGAAATAATATTTTTCTATATATACAGAAGTAGGTCTGGGTGACTTAAAGATCTTAGATTCAGTCTCAAGCTTGTGACAGAAAGGGCACCAGAAATGAGTTTGCAGGGGCTCTTGAGGCCAACTCTGGGACAGTTTTGGCATCAACATACGTAACGATATTAGCAGATTACAGTCTGTTGAATAAGAAGCCATGCTTCCAGTCATAAAAACTGGAATACTTCCCCAAAGTGGAAAGCTAATTAATAAGAGTATAAGAAATGATGAATTATGAGATCTCCATCAGGAAACCATTGTAATAATAATAAAGCAAGTGTCATTAATAGATGCTGCAAGTGGCAGAGTTGAGTTTGTCTAACACAGATATACATGCATACGCTCACAGGATCTGCTCATGGTACTAATGACTGAAAAGAGTGGGAGACCAGGCAGGCACCACTTTAACAAAGACAAAGCTAAAATCACCAACATCACAAGGCTCCCAATGCAATAATACAAGGAACTGAGAATACAGTATTGCTTTGGTGATTTTCTGACTAAAAAAGCACAGCGTAAATCTAACCATGGGGAAAACATTGGACAAAGCCAATGGAGGGACAGTCTAGGAAAAAAAAAAGATCTATTCATTTCACAGACCTCTTTATGTTTGGTAATGCAACAGCCAACAAGAGAAGGGCCCAACCCACCTGAAAAAGTGGACATTTTAAGTCATTTAATTAACTATGAATATTATAAATTCAATGTATCAGGCAAATCAATCATATTCTAAAAGGTGAAACCTATTCTTTTTCAGGTTACTTTGAAAATGGCCTATTAAATACAAACCATAAAAACTGACATTCTCTTATGCCTAGTCTATGTCTAGACTGCCTAGATTCTGAACAAATCTCTTTAATAAGAGAAACCAGGCAAATAGAATATGTTCACAACTCAATAATAAGTCTTCATTTGCCTAGTTCTCTTATGTATATTTTTTAAATTTTTTTTTAAAGATTTTATTTATTTATTCATGATAGTCACAGAGAGAGAGAGAGAGAGAGAGGCAGAGACACAGGCAGAGGGAGAAGCAGGCTCCATGCACCGGGAGCCCGATGTGGGATTCGATCCCGGGTCTCCAGGATCGCGCCCTGGGCCAAAGGCAGACGCCAAACCGCTGCGCCACCCAGGGATCCCTAAAATTTTTTATTTATTTATTCATGAGACACACAGAGAGAGAAGCAGAGACACAAGCAGAGGGAGAAGCAGGCTCCCTGAAGAGAGCGGGATGTGGAACTTGATCCTGGAACTCCAGGATCATGCCCTGGGCCAAGGACAGACGCTCAACTGCTGAACCACCCAAGCGTCCTCTTATGCACATTTTTTAGTTTTGTGTGTGTTTCCTGACATGGGATAGGAGCCAATCTCTCTTCCTCTGGTGATCTAGGGAGATGAATGAGAAGGCAAAGTATAGACAGGAGAGGGAGGTGTTGATAGTTTTGTTAAGAAGACAAGTTTAAATTCAACAATGGACTTTATGATCTTGGGAGGTCTTTGAGAAGCACAATTGGTTGAGCATCTGACACTTGGTTTTGGCTCTGGTCATGATCTCAGGGTCATGGGACTGAGCCTTGAGTCAGGCTCTGCAATGAGTAGGGAGTCAGCTTGAGATTCTGTCTCCCTCTCTCTCTCGGTTCCTTCCCCCTCCTCACTCTAAAATAAATAATATTTTTTTTTTTTAAAAAAGAGAGAATATTATGACCTTGGAATAGTCCTTGGGTACAACCTCTTAAATGATATTCACTTGACCTCAGGTGATCAAGTAGTAAAGTTCTGTTGTATCCTCCCTCAAATGACCCAGTATAGAGTTGGGGGGAAAAACAAATAAGCAAAAACCCTCTATTTAATCATTTTTACTGATATACACACTGGTCTTCCTACTGATCCTCATTCTGGCTGGCCCGGGCAACCTCTTCCTGAGAATGCAGGCTTTCAGGCATCAGGCAAGCTAAGGTACCCCATGCTCCTCCCCAAGTCATTTCCTTACCTCATAGACAAAGGCAATTACCATCCTGAATTTTATGTTCGTGTGGTAATTAGTCTCCAAATATGGTTCCCACACTGAACCACAACCCCAGTATTCACACCCTGTGTCATCTCCTCCCCTTGAATCTGGACCACATCTATAAGTAATTTTTCACCAAGAGGATACAAAATCAATGTCATTTGACTTCCAAAGCTGAGTTTTAAGATCTGCAACTTCTACATAGGTCACTTAGAATGTTGGCTCTTGGGAAACTGCCTCAGAAACCAGCCACCTTTCTGTGTGAAGCCCAACTGCGCTCTCAGCAGCAATCACTGGGTGCCTGCCACCCTGGACACCAAGCTCAGGTGAGCTGCAGCTGCCATCTGACTGCATATGCATTACAGACACCACGTAAGAATTGCCCAACTGAACCCAAATATGGTAACAACAGTCTTAATAAATTGTTGCTTTAAGCCACTAAATTTGGGGATGTTGTTCCACAGCAACAGATAGCTAGAATATTTTGTCATTCAATCACCTGCTATTTTTAATATCTTGGCCACATGTATAAATCACTTAAAATAAATTTAATTTTGCAGAACATATTATGATACCATATGTTGTTTCCTATGACTTCTGAAAAGTCAACAGGCTGTTAAATTTATCTGTTTTCACTTATAGCCTTAGTTCATTCATTTTCCCTGATGTTCTGTTGTTAATATTCCAAAACTATCGATTTTCCTATTAAGAGACATTCAGACTACTTCCAAACATTAGCTACAATGATCAGTGCTGCCAAGAATATCTTTATATAGGGACACCTGGGTGGCTCAGCAGTTGACCATCTGCTTTTGACTCAGGGAATGATCCTGGGATCCAGGATTGAGTCCCAATCAGGCTCCTTGCAGGGAGCCTGCTTCTCCCTCTGCCCACGTCTCTGCCTCTCTCTGTCTCTCATGAATAAATAAATCTTTTTTTTTAAAAGAGTATCTTTATGTAAGTCTCTTACTGCTCATATGCAAACATTTATCTATTATATAAGAGGAATGGAACTTCTGTGTTTTATGATATGCACAAGTTCAACTATATAGGATGCTGATGGTTTGTTCCGACTAGCAGAGTATGGATTCCAGTTATTCCACATTCATTCCAAAACTCAGTAATATCACACATCTTTGTCTTTACTCATCTAAAAAAAATAATAAAATTTGGGGTGCTTGGCTAACTTAGTGAAATGTGTGACTCTTGATCATGGGGTTGTGACTTCAAGCCCCATGTTGGATATAAACATTACTAAAAAAATTAAAATAATGTCTATTAAAAATCTATAAAATCTCATAAAATCCTATCTGTAATCCTAAATTCCATTTTTAGGTATCTTTTTCATGTTTTTAGAAGTATGTATTTCCTCTTTTGTGAAATAGTCATGTATTTGAACCACTTTTTTTTCCCTACAAGTTTGTCTTTTCAAGTTGATTTGCACAAATTTAAAAATTTCCAGATAGTAATAGTAAGCATTTGTCAAAAATGTTGTGGGAAAATCTATTTTATGTCTTGACTTTTCATTTCCTTTGTGATATATTTTGATGACCAGATTTTTTTTTTAATCTGAGCAAATATATAAAAAGATTTCATGGCTTACCTGTATCCTGTTTAAAAAATCCTTCCCTATTGTGAGGTCATAGTTATCCTTTACATCTTCTAAAATACACAATTTTGCCTTTTACAGGATTCTTTTTGTGGTGAGGGTAAGCATCCGATATTTCTTCTATGTGGATGAACTATTTTTCTCAGAGCCATTATTCATTATTGAATAATCTGTTCTTTCTCTAAATTCCTCCTGTTGTGACTACTTTTAATATTTTGCCTTTTTCTTTTTTACCTTTTACCAGGTTAAGTAAGTTCTCTCCATTGCTTGGCTAACAGTTTTTATAATGAATAGGTGCTGAATATTTTGGTTGCTTTGTCTCCGTTTATTAAGATGAACATATGGATTTTGCACCTTTTATCTGTCCAGGTGGTACACAGCATATGTAAGTTTCCTAATGCTAAATAGCCCATCCATTCCCATGAAAAATCTACATTTATTATGACACATTAACTATGTTGAGGTACTTCTGGATTACATTTACTCTGTTTAGGATTTTTACATTTTTGTTCATGGATGATATAGGCCTGCATTTTTTTCTTTCTTGTACTTCCCTCATCAGATTTGGGTCCTGGGTTACATGGAATCATTGTGCTTGTACATTATCTCCTCTGGAAGATCCTGCATAAGACTCAAATGCCCTGTTACTTGCAAGTCTGGTAGACCTCAACTTAAAAATAACTGTGCCTAATATTTTCTTTGTGTAACTCTATTCAGATTTATTTGAGGCAATGAACTTTTTAGGACTATATTGTTTCTTGGAGATGTGATGGTCTGAATGTGTGCCCCTTCCAAATTCATATTCAAACCCTAACCCCAAAGATGATGTCATTAGGAGGTGGGGCCTTTGGGAGGGGCTGTGATGGTGGTGGAGCCTCCCTTACTCCTTCTGCCATGTGAGGATACAAGAAGCCACCAGCTAGGAACCAGCAAGAGGGTCCTCACCAGAACACACCCATGCTGGTACCAGGACCTTGGACTTCCCAGCCTCCAGAACTGTGAGAAATAAGTTTCAGTGGTTTATAAGCGGCCCAAACTTTTTTTAATGGTATTTTTTTTTAATGGCAACCAAAATGGACTAAGACAGGGAAGTTATATTTTCCTAGAAATCTTCCCAGAAACTAGAGAATTTAAAAGAATGGTTGTAGGGAAAGGGGCACTGCAGTGGAGAATTACATGACCTAGAAAAGTCTCTTCCCAACGAGTCTGAAACAGGAAACAAAAGTTGAATTCAATGATTTTTGCTTTAGCTCAGTCTCCACCCCCAACAGTACCTTTTCGGAGGTATATTTTTTAACTCCTTGACAAAGAGAAAGAACTTACCCATTTTAAAAACAAAACAAAACAAAACAAAATAGTTATTTCAGTCCTTAAGTGTTTGCCCACTCCTGATACCAGACAAAACTAGAGGTCACTGCTTCTGTCATGTTCAATGATTTTAGTTTGACTTGGGAGATAACGTTTTAATGTTGCTGGAATTATTATTCACATTTTAAAAGTGCTGAAACATGCTAACTTGTTGAAGCACGTAACAGTCCATTTACTGAACTAAGAGTCTGAATTGGTCTCGTGGCCCTCAGAGTGCAGGAGGGAGGGAGTGAAAGTTACTTGGTTCACTTTACCTCTAGCGAGGACAAATGGTGATCCACACTGTTCCTGGGCCTTCCTGGTGGACAGTAAGGAGAGAGCTCAATGAGGCAGGCACAGCCTGGGTGCCAAGAGGCATGTTTCCATGGCTACACTGTAAGATCACTGCTCACATTTATCAGTAGATTATCTTGCAAAAGCAGTTGTCTGAATAACTTTTAATTCTCAACCTAACACAGCAAAGGTAATCATTTTATGATAAAACCAAGTGAAACACCCTACATTTTGTGTTTTAAAATAAAGTGACTTAAGATCTGCTTCAGAGTTGCAACCAGTAGGGAAAAAACAGGACTGTACACCTGCAGTTTATGAAGTGATTTTCTTTTCAGGTAAATAGCTTAGAAAGCAAAGAAACAACCCCCCAAAGTTTTCACAACCACCAAGTACAGGATTTGCCTTTACACTATTAAAAAACACATTTTAGTGACAGTGAGGTAGCTACAGGTCAGCTGCTTACATTTCTTCTCCAAAACATTCTTCTTAGGATAACTGGCTTGCATAACACTCAAATATAATTTCAAAAAAAATAGATTCCCAGATTAATCTAAAGTCTAGATTTTATGGCTGCACTGTTACATAAATCCACATGCTTCCTGGTGATGCTTGCAAAAACTGGGTGGGGGAGCTCCTACTGCAAGTCACTAGGAAGATAAGAGAACCTTACACTTTCTCTACTTTATAGTCAGTAATAACTTAAAAACTGTGAAAAAAAAAAAAAACATTTCATGGAACCTTTCCTAATACACCTAAGGTTACCTGCATCATGAAGTCTCTGATGTCTGATGAGGTCTACATTCTGAAGTTTAACTCACAACTACTCTTCATCACTTTCTGCCCAGGAGGAATTTTTTTTTTTGAAATTGACTCTGGAATGAACTTCAGTTGGAAGGTTTTCCACATGCATTTTGTTTATAGTTTTTCACCACTGTGAGTCCTCTGATGATTGGTAAGGGAAGAGCTCTGGCTAAATGCCTTCCCACAGTCTTTACATTTATAAGGCTTTTCTCCTGTATGAATTCTCATGTGTGTCATGAGGGATGAACTCTGTCGGAAGGCTTTCCCACATACTTTACAGTTAAATGGCTTCTCTCCAGTGTGGATTCTCTGGTGCTGAATGAGGGCTGAGCTTTGGTTGAAGGCTTTTTCACAGTCATTACATTTATAAGGTTTCTCACCAGTGTGAATTTTCCGATGGGTATTAACTGCTGAGTGGGAACTGAAGGCTTTTCCACATTCTTTACAGTTATATGGTTTCTCTCCTGTATGGATTCTGTTGTGTATATTAAGCCGTGAAATCCAGGAGAAGGCCTTCCCACATTCATTGCATTTATAGGGCTTTTCTCCTGTATGAATTCTTTGATGCTGTATTAGAGCAGAGCTTTGGCTGAAGGCTTTCCCACATTCTTTACACACATAAGGCTTCTCCCCAGTGTGAATTCTCTGATGTATGATAAGGGCTGAGTGGTAACTGAATACTTTCCCACACTCATTACAATTAAAGGGTTTCTCTCCAGTATGGATTCTATGGTGTCTACTAAGCCGCGATATAGACGTAAAGGCTTTCCCACACTGACTGCATTCATAGGGTTTCTCTCCAGTATGAATCCTGTGATGTTGAATAAGAGAAGAGCACTGGCTGAAGGCTCTCCCACACTCGTTGCATTTATAGGGCTTTTCTCCAGTATGAATTCGTTGGTGATTATTCAGAGATGAACTTCCTTTAAATGTCTTGCCACACTCGTTACATTTATAGGGTCTCTCTCCAGTGTGCATCCTCTGATGTCCGATGAGTGATGTGGTGAAACTGAAGGCTTTCCCACATTCGCTGCATATGTAAGGTTTCTCTCCTGTATGAACTCTCAGGTGCTGAGTGAGAGATGAGCTTTGGCTGAAAGCTTTCCGACATTCCTTGCATTTGTAGAGCTTCTCTCCAGTGTGGATTCTCTGGTGTTTGCTCAGGGAAGAACTGTGGAGGAAGATTTTCCCACAGATGTTACATTTGTAACATTTGCGTACTGTATTGACTCCCAGCTGTTTAAATAAAACTGAATAGTGCTGTGAATGGGGTTTCCTTCCTCTGGTAATGAGTCTGGGTTTTCTAATAAGGGATGGTTTCAGATTGAGATTTTTCCCAAGCTCAATACTTGTAAAGCTCCTCTCCCTCATGTAGGTGTTTTTGATGGTGACCAAGACTTTCCTAAAAGGCTTGTTCTTTTTGCCTTGTTGTTTCTCTAGCTTGTTCTCATTTATGTAGGCTTTCCCCAACTTGAAGTCAAAAAAACTGTCACCTAGAAGTTTATTCATTACTTCCTGATTTTCTTCTTCAGAAACTGTGGTTTCAAACAAGTTCTCCCATCCTAAAATAAACAAAACAGGTTAAGTCTCCCTTGCACTGAGAATAAAGAAAAAGGACACAGAAATATACAAGCATCACTAACAAATACATCCTTGGATTTTTAGGATAGGGTGAGGAGAAAGGAGGGCAAGAGAAAGAAGTAGGATGGGAGATATGCCTGGGTGAAGGGGGTCCAAGGAAACCTGTACACAGGTAAGCTCAGAGGGAAGCTCCTCCAATGACAGCCGCCAGGCCTGCTCTAGTAACAAAGCTCACATCAGCAGGGTACAGAGCACTTCCAAGTACAGCAGGTTGCTTTGTTCCTCAGCAATCTCTCCCACATCACTCACCAGTGCAGTCAAGGTCAATCCACGGGAAAACTGCAAAGAGGTTCTAAATAGAAACTGGAAGAGCCACTGGCCTTAAAAAGCTCTCTGAAACCAACAGCCTCAATCAGTGCTGTTTTGGAACTCCTGTGAGTGCTGTACATGGTGTTATAATGGACACTTACTTACTCATTCAAGCTCTATTTACTGAGTAGACACCATGCAAAGGTCAAGATCAGGATTATGGAGAACATATCAGACAGGAATCCAGTTTTTGCAAGGTCTACGTTATAGCAGCAGGGTATTGACAATGACTAAACGACCAAAGAAACTGGGGATGACAAAGAAAATCAACAAAAACAAGGTAATGTACACTATGAGTAAACAAGATGATGTTTTAAACTGGGTGATAAGGAAGTAAAATTAAAGATGGGATCTAAATAACAAGAGCTGGCCATGTAAAAATGTGGGTGTGAGGAGGATTCCAGTCAGAAAGAACAGCTAAGGTAAGAGTAAGCTTTGAATGTTCCAGGAACACAGACGTGTCCACTGTGGCCTGAGCAAGAGGGAAGAAGACAGTGTTTTGAGGTGAGGAAAAGAAGTAGGCAGGAGCCGTATCACGTGGGGTCTTGTAAGCTATGGGAATATATCTGGAATTTCTTTGGAGGATCACTGCGGGTTAGGAGGCACAGGAAAGTTTTGTTTAAAGAGGCTCACGATGGAGTGACAAATGGACTGTAATTGAGGGTGTGCAGACGTTGAGCAGCCACTGATGAGTCTGGATGGGGTGATAGTGATCTGCACTGGCACAGCAGTAGAGGGGGGCATATTTGTGATGTTCTGAAGGCAGAGATGACAAGTACTTTCACCTATGAATAGGACATACAGCATACATCAAAGAGAGGACTCAAGGCTGATGTACAGCTTCTGGTCTGGGCAGCCTAATAGAGACTGAGGTCATATAACAGTATGGGGAACATGGTGGGGGAAATTGCACTCCTGAGGATAATTTTCAGCCCACTTTTTGACCACTTAGGATACAATGCAAGGAATGGTATCACTGCTTCAAAATGAATGAATGTATGTTATGAAAGAGTTTTTATTTTCTTAACTAAAAAGGAGATATATAATCATTGTAAGAAAAATACAGAAAACTATAAACATGAAAGTTGAGTTCACCCATTCACAAAATACACAAATATAATCATTGCTAGATGTAGAATTTAGCTCAGCAGAATTTTTCTGGATATAAGAAAACACTTTAAAAAAAAAAAGGGGGTTGAAACTAAACTTCCCATTACCCACTCTTCACTTAAAAAATTGTGGGTTTCTCTTTATGGCAATAAATGAAGGCTGACACTATCGTTTTAATGGCAATGTAAGATTTCAAAACACAAACATAATAGTAATTTAATAAATCCCCTTTAAGAATCATTTAGCTTTCTTCTCTCCAATGATCCCTCATGTTATAACATTATTTATACCACCTTTGCAACTCTGCACAATCATGAAATTAATTATTTCCTTAAGATAAATTTCCAGACCTGAAATCAATTTTAATAAAGTCAGACCATCCTGCAGAAAGACAACACCCATCAAAATCTGATGAAAGATACTCAGGTATCACTCGGAGCAGTAAGAAAACACTGGATGTGTATTTCTTAATTTGAGATAATAAGGGGAAAATGATATCTCATTGCTTTAGTTTGTATATCATTAATTATATGAAGTTAAATAGTTTTTCAAAGAATCCTGGGTAAACTTTTTCAATTCACATTCCTTGACTTTTTAATGATAAAACTCATACCTTTGTGCTGTAATTATTTACTCTCTGGACCTTTTCTCTGTTTCTCTTTATATTATACCTTCATTTTCTATAGCCACTACAGGAATCTTAATACAAAAAACTAGAAACTAAAAGATTATGATAGTGCAAAAGATTATTTAATAAAATACGGCTTACCAATACAATAGAGCTCTTTCAAAGAGCTAGGTCTCTACTTAATGAGAGCTGAATAACTCGAGGGCATTCACAATTTAAACAGATTTGACAACAACATGTATAATCAACCTCTCCATCTCTCCCTCTCCCTCATGTACAAATACAGTCAAGTAAATATTCACAATCTGGGAGTATAAAAAGTAAAATATCAGCAAAGGTTCATCATGGTTGGTTAACAAAACTTCAGGTCAATCTCCTTTTTTGCTCTTTTTTTATAACAGCACATACATCTTACATAAACTAAAAGTAGTCAAAGTTTTAAAAAATGCTTGCAAAAGAAGAACACAGTGTATCTGATACTAATGATTTCTTTACCAATCAGAAAACTCTGAGCCAAATCTGAAACTCACCCATGGCTACCATGCTGGCCCTTACCACAGACATAGTCACTTTCTAAGGTTCTGACTGAACTTCTATTTTATTTTATCATTATTCTTACACTTAGGTGCCTTGAATTGTTGGTGGAATATGGTATAAAATATTAGTATGTGGTAGAAAAAAAGATCTCTGGAGTGAAAAAAAGACTTGGCTCTTCAAAGCAAAGTGCCCTGTGATGCCAAATTACAATATTAAAACAAAACTCCTTGATACAGCCTAATGAATCTTCTGAATTCCAAAGGTAGGGGATCCCTGGTTGGCTCAGCGGTTTAGCGCCTGCCTTTGGCCCAGGGCGTGATCCTGGAGTCCCGGGATCGTGTCCCACGTTGGGCTCCCGGTATGGAACCTGCTTCTCCCTCTGCCTGTGTCTCTGCCCCTCCCCCACCGTCTATCATGAATAAATAAATAAGATCTCTTAAAAAAAAAAAACTTGAATTCCAAAGGTAAAGAAAATACCCTAGACTACTCTCGACAGAAGACAAAAAAAGGAGGGGGAACCGGATTTCTATTCAGTAGAGGAAAAGAATCAAGCTAATACAAGACTTTTTATCAAAGACACGAGAGCCAAGTGTGAAGGAAAGAAATATTGATGGCAGTTTGCTAGACCCATAATTCTCACTGGAGAGGTCAAAGAACTGATTTTAGACATGTCCAAATAGAGCATACACGAACCTTTGTGAAAACATTATTCAAGAAAATACTCCAGTCAAACCAAAGAGGAGAATCTGAAGCTAAAGCTCATGAATGGAAACACCTGACTGAGCTGACCCAGAAAGCCTGTGTCCTGCCACCGAGAGGAAGACTGGGTGAGCAGCAAAACTCAAAGGAGAGAGCCACACTCTGGTGCTAGAATCAAAGACAAAACAAACCAAAACACAAAACCAGAATGACAACACCAACACCAAAAAAAAGCAGAACAGCAAATGAGAGCTTACTGACCCAGTAACCCAGAAGAGTTTGAGAGACTGAGAGGTATGTCCTAGCAGTCAGGGTCTGGAACATATTATTTTGAATATTTTCACACAAAATATTTAGTACAATGCCCTGTTGAATATCTGCAAACCTTCTGCATAAATTTATCACCATTTTGCTACCCTTGCTTTCTCACTCTTATGTAGTATATAAATACACATAGATCTTTTCTTTTTAGCTGAATCATACATAAGTTGCAGACCAAAAAAGCCAAACAAAAACCCAAAATGGAACAATGAGGGATGTACGGTAGTGATAGAAGGTTTGTTCAAACCACAAAGGGAGGATAATTTAGAAAAATAATTGGTCCAGCAAAAGCAAGAAAAATGGGGGATGACATGACTCACAAACCTTTATGCATTACACATGGTGTTACATTTTCTGCATTCACACTACATAGGACAACAGAGACAAGTGGGTCCTTCCTGAGAGAATTCAACTCTCCCTCTGAACCTGCCCAATCAAGGACTCGAAAAGGTAGAGGGAGGATATGTCCTTCCCACTGTTTCCCACCTGGCCTGGTACTCTAGGAGGGCCCTGCTCAATGTCTCCTGAGCACAGGCTCTTCGCTGATCAAGCAGCACCCAGGCAGTGAGAAAACGCTCTGCCCGCTTTCCAATCACGGGCACTCACCTACACAGGGGCTTTGAGAAACTCCATTTTCGACCATCCAGGGGTCTTCCCCTTGCTGTAACTGGAAAATAACCTTTGGTTTGGAAAACAGAATTCCTGTTTGTGAGCAAGAAGAAGAGAATGAGTCCGTGCTGCAGACATGAGCAGCTACCCTGACACATGGATCCAGCACCAGGGCCTTTGTGGCAGAGGGACAGCTGAAGGAAGGAGACGTTTGTTCAGAGAGGGGCTTAAATGACGCTCCTACAGGATGGGGGTCTCAGGAGGAAAGTCAGGGCACTGGCTGTGTGTGCCTCTAATTTGGAACCCTCTTGTGAGATCCAGAAGAGTTCTGGGGCAAAAACCAGCGAAAGCACACACAGGCTGCCCAGCATCGACTCCACCAAACCAAGACCTTTCCCAGCAGTAGAGGGGAACAGCAACTGCCACTCTCTGAGCCCACCTGTGGGGTGAACCTGGACAAGCCCTCCAATTGTCCTCCTTGGAGAGGGCACCACGACACTCCCCCAGCAGATGTCCTTACCCAGCGAGACCAGGGTGCCATAGTTCTCCAGCATCACCTCCCGGTACAACATTCTCTGTGCAGAGTCCAGGTGCAGCCACTCGTCCTGGCTGAAGAATACGGCCACATCCCTGAATGTCACAGACTCCTGCAACAGCAAACCCATTCTTGCTCACCTGGACCATCCCCCCGAGGGGACGGCTGTGCAGCAACCCTGTCACCACGCAGGGTTGTGGGCATCTCAAGGTGAGTCTCTGTCCTTTCCAAATGTTGTCCACACGTCCCCGGTGGGGGGCGGGGGAGGATATTCTAAGGACCCACCCACCCCCCAGGATGCCTAAAACTTGGATAGTACTGTACCCTATATATACTGTTTTTTTTTCCTATAAATACAAACCTCTGATAAAGTTTAACTTATAAATCAGGCACAGTAAGAGATTAACAACTAATAATAGAACAATTCTGACAATACACTGTACCAAAATTTATGTGAATGTGGTCTCTCCCTCTCATAACATCTTACTGTGTTGTACCTACCTTTCTTCTGCTCGTAATAGTGTCACCAGCTAGACCCCAAGACCCAACCTTGACTGTCCACCTGCTTGGACTCACCGATCTTTGTCCCACCTTCTTCCTTAAGCTCTTCTTTACAGCTTCTTTCTTAACTTGGGCAAATAGAAAAATGAAACCACCCCTCCAGCAGTAGTGACTATCCTGACAAGACCTCCAGAGCCAGCCCAGACCACCCAGACCAGTTGGAGTGTAACCGCCCCCCAGCCTGTGCAGATGGACCCTGGAATGACAGACCTTTACCTCTACCTCATTATAATACTACAAACTCCGCCCAAGGCGAAGCCCAGGCCTCATTTACAAAACATGCACTACAGTGTGTTTAGACATGTTTCCTTAAGGCACGTGCACAACCTTATGCCCACCCTTACATACAGAAACAAGGATCCCTCTTTCTAAATATTCATCTTAACTCTGAGTAAAAAGAAACCATCCACCTGGCTCAGGGAGTCAAGTCTTTGGAAGCCATTCCCGGTGATGATCTCATCTGCTGCAAATAAAACTTCCTTTGCACCCCAGCTCACCTGGTGGGGTTTCTATCTGTGGCTCAGCAAGGACTGAATTCGGCTGGTGTGGTTCCAGAATGAGAGGGTAAAGTGCCCACACCAGGCAGGGTGAAGTGCAGTGAGGCGAATGATGCAGGCTCTGTGACACTGCCTTCGGCTGCCCCTGACCTTCTACAGAGAGGTAAGAAGGAGGATCACCTGGTAACTGGAACCACTGGAAGGGAAACCATGGATGGGGGCGGAGGTACTGCAAGTCTTCAATAGCTCAGTAAGTCACCTGCCAGGCTCGCAGCTCGAGACAGCTTCCCTGGAGACCTGGGAGCCATCTCTTTGAATGTGCCTACCTCTCAGTCTCCTGGGAGGAGGCGGCCTAACTGGTCATCTGACCAATGTCCAAACTGGGTTGGAGCCACTTAACCTGCGAGGGAGCCTTCTGTCTCTGCCATCTCCTCAGTGGATGGCTGGCGATGTACAGGACATTCTGGCCTAATGCTCATTCAACCTTATTTAGTGTTAAAAGCGTTTTTCTTTCTCTTCTGCCTTTGTGGAGAGGTTTCAGGGTTTTCATTCTATTTCCCTAAGTGCCATGAAAGGGTCAAGAAGGGAAGAAAACACGGTGGACTAGATGCTTCATTTCCCTCAATCTGTCCTGAGACCACTGCCCAGTTGCGACTCCTTTTCCTTACACCAGCTCTATGAGCTGGGTCCTGCTCAAAGGCCCGTCTTCCAATACAGTAGACCCTTGAACAACATGGTTTTGAACTGTGTAGGTCCAAATACATATAGATTTTCTTTTGATAAATACACTACTGTAAACATATGTTTTTTTTGTCTTCAACTTTCTTAATGACATCTTCTCTCTACCTTGCTTTATTGTAAAAATACAGCATAGAATACATATACCGTACAAAATATGTGTTAGTTGACCATTATTGGTAACAGTAGGCTATTATGTAGTGAAGTTTTTGGAGGAGGTCAAAGTTTTACGTGGATTTTTCATTTGCCATGATGTCGATGGAGCTAGAATACATTATGCTAAAGTCAGTGAGTTAGAGAAAGACAAATACCATTTGATTTCACTCATATGTAGAATTTAAGAAACAAAATAGATGAACATAGGGGAAAGGAAGGAAAAAAAAAAACAAAAGAGGGGGAGGCAAATCATAAGAGACTCTTAGCCATTGAGAATAAACTGAGGAGTGATAGAGGGAGGTGTGCAGGGAATGAGTTAGATGGGGGACAGGCATTAAGGCAGGCACTTGTGATGAGCATGAGCACTGGGTGTTGTATGTAAGTGATGAATCACTGAATTCTACTCCTGAAACTGAAATTCTACTCCTGAAACTAGATATATGATATATGATAACTAACTAGAATTCAAATAAAAACTTAAAAAAAGTTGTATGTGGATTTCTGACTGGTGGGTGGGGGCAGAGGGGTCAGAGCCTGCACCCTTATGTTAGAGCAGGCAGTGAGTTAGGTTCAAGTGGACACCTGGGGGCCAACAATGAGGAAGTTGTGACCAGCTATTGGGGAGGTCAGAAGCTGTCCTGGTAGCTCTCCACAAGAAGCTGGATCAAACCACAGAGGCCCACAATGGCTGATACCAGGACAGGAAACTCCTGACCAAGTTAGGAAGAAAAAGCTGAAACCCTGCATTTGTGCCCCAAGTAATGGATATTCTACCCTCTGGTTAGCAACTGTCAATAAAAGATAGAAAACTCAAACCCCGGGGCACAAAGCTCTCTCTCTCAAGCTCATCTGTTCTCGTATCTTGAGAGTAAACTTTTAGCTTTAATAAGCTTTCCTGCTGTGTCCCTCACCTGCTGTGTTGTGTGTCCATCCTTGAATTCTTTCTTGAGGCAAGACCAAGAACCATCAGCAATTCCTTTAGGACAGGCTGGGTCGAGACCCCAAGGCCTTCCCAGTTCACCCCGCAACACTTAAACCCTGCATCGCTCAAGAGTCAACTGTACTAGAAGCATCCCTGACCACACTTTGCTGATTTAGAGGTCTTCTTTCTTGGATCTTCCTAGAAAATCACCTGGACTCCTACCAACTACAACTCCAGTTGACTGGCCCTTAATTTCTTGAGAGCGCCTTACATCTTCTCTTTGAATTCCTAATGTTATGGAAAGAATTATCGGACTCCCCCAACTTTCTACCCTTCACAGGGGAAAAAACATATCTAGATCCCTCACAAAGCTCTGTGTATAGCTCTGGCACAGGACATTGAATTCCTAATCAACAAGTTTAAGTAAGGAATTCCCAAGGAGACTGGCCCTGGCACCAGAGAAACAGCTTCCTTCCAGAGTTACCTGACCAGGCCCCCTGCCTTGTAAAGCTCAACAATGGCCTCAGCATGTTCACGATCTCCAAACCAGGAGGACAGTTGAAGAAAGAAGCCTTCACTCACCTGAGCATGGACCGGCAGCAACCTTGTGGCCATCTCTTCCTCTCTCCTGCCCCTCCTGGGAAAGGCACCTGATACGGAGAAAGAAAACTGTGAGCAGTCTGTCCATCCTGTCGGTACTGCCACCTTCGTGAGGCCTAACTTAGAGATCCCACACACTGAGCATGCTGCAAATGGAAGCCAGAGGGAGCCTGGAAGCCCAGGGATTCCGGAATTAGAGGGTCTGTGGGGATGGCCACCAAAACCAGGAGTGGGCAGCAAGCTTACTTCCAGTCGCTGGGCCTACTACCTTTCAGCCAGTGGTTCGTGAATAAAAGTAAATCAGACTAAGGGATGAGAACCATCTGATGTACATTAGAACATTACATGTACTCTGATGTACAGAGTAAAGGGCAGTCACGTTGCGCCCACAGAGATATTTAATGAAAGTGAGCATAAATATTCCACACATCTGCATTTAAATATTTTGAGCTATATTACAATTACACTGTATCTAACCTAATATATAGCTATATATAATGCACAACAAAATATAACACGATAATTATAATAATTCTAATCTATAGGAAATTGGTGTCCTTTTCAGGAAGAGCCAACCACAAATTAGGTCCCTCTTCCCCTTGGAAATTGTGCTTCCTTTATGAAGAAAGAGTTCCCAAACCTCCTTAATAGAAACAAAAACATTACCCGTCCTCTCCCGGCTCCAAAAAGCCCCACAAGGCTCACAAGAAAGAGCATCAGCGGCTAGCTCTGAATTTTAAATTTAGAGAAAAGGGAGGTAATTCAGCCAAAGGACAAAAATAATCTAAATAAGCAAACAAAAACCATAATAGTCAAATCACCTTAGGATTCACTCTGGGAGAGGAGTGCCTCATAAGCAAGGATGGCAAAAACTGAGCAACGTAAAGTGGAAACTCGGGGCGGGGCCGGGGCCGGGGGCGGGGGCGGGGGCGGGGGCGGGGGCCGACCGGCAACCGCTACCGGCCAAATACCGCCCCAGGGTCCACGAGGCCTCCCACCAGGCAGAGCTCCCCGCCAGCTCGGTCCCCAGGCCGCGGCTCCAGGAGCCCTGCCCGAGGCTGGCGCCGACAGCTCGCATTTCCGGGGCCGGGGGGCCGCGGGCGCGGAGACCTCCCCGGGGCACCGCCCCCGCCGCCGGCCGCCTTCACCTGCCGAGGCCGCCGCAGCTCGGACGCCCGCAACCCGGACGCGCGGCTGGGACTCGCGCGGCGGCCGGCCCTCTGCCCTGGCCCCGCCGCAGGCGCGGCACATCCCGGGCCCGCTCTCCCTGGCGGCCTGTACCTGGGCCCGCCGCCACGGCCAACTCCCAGCGGCGGACCGCACCGGAGACGCGCAGGACCCCTAGCCCCGAGACATTTTTCGCCGCCGCCGCCAGGCCGCCGGGCGCGACCGCGCCTGCGCACGAGAGACCAACCGGGTACCCCGGCTGAACCGCTGAGCTTTTCCTTTCGGAAGCTCCAGCCCAGACACCGTCACGCGACGGCGGCTTACGGGGTCCGAAGAGGGCCAATAGCGGCAAGGCTGGAGAAAGCCGACTTGCGGGGAGCCGGAGGCGGCCCGGGGCCCGTTTTTCTGTGCGTCTCATCGCGTATCCGCTCGGGCGCCCTTGTCGGGAAAAGTGAGCATGTATTTAGAAATACGGAAAATTAGCTGCTCGCTGCTGCTTGTTCTTGGTTGGTGAGTGGAGCGTGTCAGCAAAAGTTCCTGGAATGCCGAGATGCGACCCAAGGCGAGGGAGAGCCTCGCTGCCGGCCGGTTTGCAGCCCCGGGGCTTGCGGTCTTGAGCTACGAACCGGAAGTACTTCCAGAGGGGAGGGTTCCGGCGCGGGCTCCCGAGGCACGGACCGCGGGTGGTGAGCCCTTCGCGAGGCTGCTCAGACTCGGGCCCAGGCTTCAGGGGCCCAGTGACCTCGCTCTTCCGAGCAGCTTCGGGATGGGCACCCCCGGAGAGCGCGGTAGGGCGGCCGCTAGCGTCTTTCTGCGAATACTGCTCGATTCGGGCAGGCTTGTCGCTTTCGTTTCTTGTGATCGTTCGGCCTGACTGAAATGTTAGTTTTGCTCCCTTGACCTGAGGGAACCCATCTTGTTTGATAGCTGTTGCTCTGTAATTATTGGGGGTTTTTGTCCTCAGCTGTTAACTTTTTTTTTTTTTTTTTTTTACAGATTTTTGAATTTCAAAAAAAATAGGTCTCCATGTCGTAACCTGCACAAGATGTATTTTTAACTGACATTCACGTTGGGTAAGAACAAAAGCATAAACCCAGCATTTGCCTTTTCACAACAGTCGTTACTTCTTTTTAAAATGGCTCCTTTATTTGTTTTTAAGATTTTACTTACTTGAGACAGCGTGAGCCCGAGGGAGCGGGCAGAGGAAGAGACCCTGCCGCCGAGCAGGGAGCCGCATGCAGGGCTCTATCTCAGGACCCCGAGACCCTGACGGGAGCTAACGGCAGCCGCTTCACCGGCTGAGCCGAGCCGTCCCGGTGCCCCTAAAATGGCTCCTTTGAATTGTCGAGTTTGTTTTCTAGCATTGACTATAATCCCCTTGCAAACTGCATCCTCAGTGACTGGTACTGTACAAACCAAAGAATATGTGCTGCATGAGGGATGAATGATCTTTTAAAATAACCAGCAATACAGTTTACGAAACAGAACGAAAAACTAAAGGGCATTTGAAGGTAGAAAACAAAGAGATGAACTAAATTATGCCAGGAAAACAATAGGAAGAAAAATCTGGGATCACCGTGTTATGTCGAACAAAAATTGCAAAAAGGATGCAAGGCAAACACATGTATTTGGAGGTCTTAGGAATTACAACTTGAGAGACATAGATTTGAGAGAAGACCCAAATAGTGCTCTGCTCTCGGGGACATGGGAAGCGGAGGGCTTTTAAAAGCAAAAAGGGGAATTCCAAGAAGGTTTACATAAATTTTGCAAAATTATGATTGGCATAAAGAGTCTAATTTCTGTTGAGTTCACAGCTTGCCATCTGGGGCTGCAAGAAGCAGGATATTTTGGTTTGGAGATGGGCTATATTTAAAGTATTGTGTTTTGCATAGAGGTGAGAGTGCATAGGCCCCATGTCCTTAATGCCCCCCCCCCATCATCCTCCCACCCATTTCATTTTAAATGTGCTGTCCTGATAGGAATGACTGTTTCAGGTTTTTCCTTTCACAGTTACAATTAGACAAAGATCATTTCAATATACAGATAATTAAATTAGACAAAATGAGTTGTTTTTTATTGGTAAAAGATAATACAATCACTAACCATTAGAGAAATACAAATCAAAACCACATTGAGATAGCACTTCACATCCATTAGTATGTCTGCTATCAAAACAAAACAGGACAGTACAATGCAGCAAACAAGCATTGGTGAGGACATGGAGAAATTGGAATCCATTGCTATGGATTGAATGTAAATGGGAATGTAAAATGGTGCAGAAGATACGGAAAATAGTATTTTCCTCAAAAAAATTAAAAATAGGATTACTATATGATCCAGCAATTCCTCTTTTGGGTATATTCCCAATGGATTTGAAAACGATGGTTTAAACTGGTATTTGTTCAGTGTTAATAGCAGCATTATTTACAGTAACGGAAAGATGGAAACAAGCCAGCATCAACGGACAAACTGTATATGTATATACCGTATACATAGTATATGTTTATAAACATAATGTGGTGTATGTGTACAATGGAAAATCATTCAGCCATATAAAGGAAAGAATCTCAGACACATGCTCCAAAGTGGATGGATCTCGAAGACATGCCAAGTAAAATAAGGCAGACTCAAAGCACACAAATATTTTGTGATTCTGCTTATATGAGGTATTTAAAATAGATTCATAGAAAGTAGAAAATGGGTTACTAGGGGTTTGGGGAAGAGATGAATGAGAATTTATTGTTTAATGGGTATACAGTTGCAGTTTGGATGATGAAAAAGTTCTGGAAATGGGTGGCAGTGATGGTGTACAACAATGTGAATGTACTTAGTACTCCTGTACTGTGTACTTAAAAATGGCTAAAATGGTAAATTTTGTGTTATGTGACTTTTACCATGATAAAAATAATAACGATACAAAATAAAGATGTAACAGTAATGAACTATTATTGGCAAAACAATATAACATCGAGATTTATAAAGTATAAATAAAGTGATAGAACGAGTACACATAATTGCCTTGTTTTTTTTTTCTCTTAATAGTCCTTAAAGTAACAAAAACACATACATATTTGCTTTTCAGAGGAATAGGTCCCCTAAGCTCTAGAAAATACCATCAGACTCAAGAAATTGAGAGAAAATCTTGGCAGGCATGCAGCAGTGTGCCCTTAGATCCATCTAATAGATTCAGAAGAAGAAACCAGGAAATGAAGAGGTGGAAAAATCACAAATAGATTACAGATAGAGATATGGAACCATTCGAGCTGAAGAAGGCTTGGGTCTTCAGATTAAATAGAATATAAGGTTGGACATAATGATGGGGTTGGGCTCGGGCGGGGGGCCTACAAAAAATATATCCTGAATGAAATTTCAGAATTCTTAAGGATAAATAGAAAATCTTAGGAGCTACCAGTATATAAAAACGAAATAAAAGATTACCTATGTGTCCTTTGCTATAAGTAATAGAAGATGGGACTGCTTTAATGGTCTTAAGTGATAAAGGCATAACAAATTATTGGGTCAGACTAGCTCCAGCAGAATGAGTAGTTCAGTGACTTCATCAAAAAAAAAAAAATTTCTTCCTTCTCTCTGCTACTTAGGAGTTGGGTGCAATATGGACATGGACACAAAATCAAGGTTCTGTTGCAAAATAGAGGGAGTTGAGTGGATGTTGGGTAATCAGGAATGCCCACTATTCCAGGGAAAACAGGAGGGTAAGGCTGATCTCAGCCTCTCAGCAGCACTGGATTCTAGAAGATAGTGTGGAGCAATATCCTCAGATTTCTAAAGTAAAATGAACTAGAATTGTAATTTTAAGACCCTTTAATCTAGCATTTAATTTTGAGTGAGGCAAAGGCATTTGGAAGATGAAAGTATTTGCATAGAGCGTAATCCCTAAAACATCTCTGATGGAATTAGTCATACATATAATCTGTTTTTTAAAAAAAAAAAACAAATCAGTGGTATAGGGCAAGCAAAAGAAAGAAAAACATCTAGATTGGTAAGGAAGAAGTACAGCCACTTTTATTTGCAGCAAACACAATCTTTTATATAGGCCATTTTTTAAAGGTTTTATTTATTCATCAGAGACACAGAGGAACAGAGACATAGGCAGAGGGAGAAGCCTACTCCCTGCGGGGAGTCCGTTGTGGGACTTGATCCCAGGACCCAGGATCACTCCCTGAGCTGAAAGCAGACAACCACTGAGCCACCCAGATGTCCCTGGAAATCTTTTTTTTTTTTTTAAGATTTTATTTGTAATCTTTATATCTCTACTATACCCAGCATAGGGCTTGAAATTACAACCCCCAGATCAAGAGTCTCATGCTTTACTGACTGAGACTGCCAGGCACTCCTGTATAGGGAAATTCAATGGAATCTACAAAAAGATTTTTAAAACCAAAAGGCTGAGCGGGGCTGCAGGATGCAAGATCCAAAAGTCAGTTGTACTTCTTAGTAGCAATGAATAATCAGAAATTGAAATTTAAAAAGCAAGACCATTGCTAATAGCATCAAAAATATTAATACTTGGGATCCCTGGGTGGCGCAGCGGTTTGGCGCCTGCCTTTGGCCCAGGGCGCGATCCTGGAGACCCCGGATCGAATCCCACGTCAGGCTCCCGGTGCATGGAGCCTGCTTCTCCCTCTGCCTATGTCTCTGCCTCTCTCTCTCTCTCTCTCTATGTGACTATCATAAATAAATAAAAAAAAATTTAAAAAAAATTAATACTTAAGGATAAATCTGACAAAAATATGCAGGAGTTGTTCACTGCAAACTACAAAGTATTGCTGAAAGGAATTTTAAAAGCTCTAAGTAAATGGAAGTATAAACTTTTTTTGCGGGTAAATGTTAAGACTCAATATTGTTTAGGATGTTAATTCTCACCATATTGATGTATAGGCTCAATGCAATCTCTAAATATCATGGTCAGCTTGATTTTACAATTTGACAACTCATTCTAGAATTCATATGAAAATATAAAGGGTATTTAATAACCAGAATTTCTTTGAAAAAGAACAAAGTTGGAGAACTCACATTACCTGATTTCAAGACATATTTATAAATCTACAATAATCAAGACAGTGTAGTATTGGCATCAAGAAAGAAATAGAACAGGGTGGGGGGCAAGATAGATAAAGGGGATTAAGAGGTACAAACTTTTGGTTATAAAGTAAGTCACAAAGATGAAATGTACAGCGTAGGGCATACAGGCAATAACAACGTAATAATGCTTTATGATGACAGATGGTGCCTATACTTACCATGGTGTGACCATTGAGTAATGCATAGAATTGCCAAATCAATATTTTTTTAACTTGAAACTAATGTAACATTGTATATCAATTATACTTCAATAAAAGAAGAAAGAAAAAATAAAAATAATAAAAGAAGAAAGAGATAGGTGGAAAAGACCCACCCATGTATATAGACAACTTATTTTGAACATAGATGCAAAGACAATTCGATGGACAAAGGATGAACCTCTCCCAACATATAGTACTGGAATAATTGGCTATCCACGTGCAAAATAATTTGGACTTTGAGTCATACCTCACATTATTAAAAAAAAAAAAACTTAAAATGGACCATAGAACTAAATGTAAAAGCTTAAGCATTGAACCTTCTGAAGAAAGCATATGAGAAAATCTTTGAAGCCTTGGGTTATACAAAGATTTCTTAAATACGACACCAAAAGCACTGTCTGTAAAAGAAATGTTTAACTCGGACTTCATCAAAATGAAAAACTTCCACTCATCAAGTGACAGTTTTAGGAGTGTGAAAAGACACAGGAAGAAAAATGTGAAAAGTGTATATCTGATAAAGGATTTGTATCCAGAATAGATAAAGAACTTTCAAAAAGTTCTGTTGTACTATACCAAACACTCTATTTTTTTTTAAATGGGCAAAAGATTTGATCAGATACTTCACTAAAAAGATATAAGAATGGCAATTAAACTCAGAAAATGTTGCACAACATCATTAGTTACTAGGGAAATGCAAATTCAGACTAGGGAGATACCACTACATACCAGTAGAAGGGACCATGACTCCTCAAATATATCTGCATCTTAATCCCCAGAATTTGTGACTATTACTTTATATGGCAGAAAGGACCATGCCCATGTGATTAAGTTAAGGATCCTGAACTGAAATGGGGCAATTATCCTGGATTATCTAGATATGCTTGACATAATTATATTGGTCCATACAAAAGGGGGATAGGGAATCAGAACAAAGGTTATATGATGATAGAAACAGGGACAGAAAGAAAGAATTGAAGATACCACACTGCTGCCTTTAAAGATGGAAGAAAGAGGCTATAAGCCAAGGAATACAGGCAGCTACCACAAGCTGGAAAAGGCAAGGAAATGGATTCTTCCCTAGAGCTTCAGGAGGAAGCAGGCATGCTGTCACATTGACTTGGGCTTGGTGAAATTGATTTTGGACTTCTGACCTCCAGAATTGCAAGAGAATAAACGTAAATGCCACTGAATCTGTGGCAGTTTGTTATAGCAGCAATAGGAAGCTAACACACCTACTAAAATGATTTAATAATTTTTAAAAGATTTTATTTATTTATTCATGAGAGAGAGAGAGAGAGGCAGAGACACAGGCGGAGAGAGAGTCAGGCTCCATGCAGGAAGCCCGATGTGGGACTCTATCCCAGGACTCCAGGATCATGCCCTGGCCTGAAGGCAGGTGCTCAACCACTGGGCCACCCAGGTGTCCCGATTTAATAATTTTTAAAAAGATAATACAAAATGCTGGTGAAAATGTGAAAAGACCAGAACTTTCACATTTTGGAAAACATTTTTTGTCAGTTGCTTATAAAGTTAAACGTGAATTTCCCACGTGACCCAGCAATCTCACTTCTAGGTATCTACTCAGGGATAATGAAAACATACGTCCACACAAAAACCTGTAGGAAAATCTTTACGGCAGCTTTATTCATAATAACCAATGCCTAGAAACTGAAATGTCTACCCATTAGTAAACAGATCAACAGATATTGATACATTCATGCAATAAAAAGAAATTGCTGACGTATGTCAACATAGATTAATCTTTTTTTAACATAGATTAATCTTAAAAGCATTATGCTAAGTGAGAGAAGCTGAACACAAAAGATTACATATTGTGTGCTCCTTTATAGATAATATACAAGAAAAGGCAGAACTAAAGGGAAAGAAGTCAAATCAGTGGTTCCCTCATGCTGGGGATAATGGGCAGAAGGGATTGACTGTAAAGGAACACAAGAGAGGGAATTCTGGGATGAAGAGGCGTATAAACAAACCTTATTCTTTACTGATTCAATACCCTAAGCCGAACTTTTTTGTCTTATCCATTTTTCACAAATTGTTGCTTTGTCTAAAAGCTGCCTGCTTTGGTCACTTTTCTGAGTCATATATTTTTGTGAGCACCTGTACATACAAATTAATCTGTCTTATGTCAATTTAATTTTTTTACTTGTTTTAAGGTTTATTTTAGAGAGAGAGAGCAGGAGGTGGGGAGGTAGAGGGAGAGTCTAAGCAGACTCCTCACTCAGTGCCTAATAGAGGGATCAAACTCACAACCCATGAGATCATGACCTGAGCTGAAACCAAGAGTCAGATGCCCAACTGACTGTGCCACTGAGGCACCCCACGGTCAATTTAATTTTTAGACCACCTAAAAGAATCTAGAAGGGTATAGGAAATTTTTTCCTCCCCTACTATATGACAGTTCTATTTTTAATTTTTTGAGAGAACTCCACTGTTTTCCACAGTGGCTGTGCCAGTTTTCATTCCCAGTAAAAGTGCACAAGGATTCCCTTTTCCCACATCCTAGCCAACACTTGTTTCTTGTCTTTTTGATAAGAGCCATTCTAACAGGTGTGAAGTAATATCTCATTGTGTGTTTTTTAAAGATTATATTTATTTATTTATTCATGAGAGACACAGAGAAAGAGAGAGGCAGAGACATAGGTAGAGGGGAAAACAGGCTCCATGCAGGAAGCCTGATGTGAGATTGATCCCGAGACTTCAGGATCACACCCTAAGCCAAAAGCAAACACTCAACCACTGAGCCACTCAGGTGCCCCCTCATTGTGGTTTTGATTTGCATTTCCCTGACAATGAGTGATGTTGAGCACTTTGTCATATACGTGCTGGTCATCTGTAAGTCTTCTTTGGAAAAAGAAGGTCTATTCAGGTCCTCTGCCCAATTTTTAATCAGATGGTTTGGGGTTGTTTTTGTTTTTGCTATTGAGTTATATGAGTTCTTTATTTTGGATATTAGTCCCTTATCAGATATATGATTTATAAATATTTTCTCCTATTCAGTATGTTCTGTTCATTTGTGGATAGTTGGCTGTGTAAAAGCATTTATTACTTTTTTAAAATAAAAAATACTTGATGTAATGTTTGGGAGTTATAACTCAGTTTCCTTCTTTGTAGTGTTAAAAAGAAGATAGCAGGCCTAGAATGGAGTCACTTGTGCTAAACCCCACATCAGCAAACTTAATCCAAGACTTGATACCTAATCCGATTAGTTTCAGCCCTCCAGGAATGTAAACTTTAACCAGTTAATCTGAAATTACCTGGTCAGCACAAGTTAGGAGGTCCAGGGACAATGCAGTCATTCTCTGTTAATAATTTCCTTTTTTCTATCCCCTTTCTGCCTTTACAAACCTTTCCTTTTCTGCCATTACCCCCAAAGGAGCTTTTTGGAGCTCCTCTGTATTTGTTAGATTGGATACTGCCCGAATCATGAATTAATAAGGCCAACTAGATCTTCAGACTTACTTGGTCTCATTTTTATTGTTTAACAGATTTGGTGGCAGTGGTGGGACCAAAGGCAGCTTCTGATGCCTTCAGGGATAACCAGAAACATAGATGCGGTACCCCATAAACCTTTTGACTTTAGTATTTCTCATGGTTTCCAAGGGCCATATAAGTAGATCCCTTCTCTGTTCTGAACTCCAGTCTCTTTGCAGTGAGTTCCTGATCTAATCAGCTTTCTAGTCCAGGGTTTAGCAGGTCACTTTGAACAGGTCAGTTTGATCATTAGTTATGAAAATCCATACTTGGTTCAGTTTTATGATCTTAAAATTACCAGCAAAGTCCTTTCTATGAGTCTCTCCAAAGATGAAACACTTTTGCAAAAACATCAGGGTAAAATAACCCTGTAAATGACAAAGACTTAAAAATAGCATGGTTAGAGATCTGATTAGAGTTCATTACAAGGCAGTTGACAAGAAAATGTGGTTATTTTTTGTGACATACAACATTTTAAGATAATAACTAGGATAATGATGGAAACAGTACTTATCCATTTAACCATAGTGACAAAGATTTCACAGGCAAATATAAAAGCTTACAAAGTCCTAAGCAAGACTTAGCTCTTTCAATGTAGAGTACAGGTTTAATGTAGGTGATTATTTTTGACAAGACACAAAATCTTTGTTTTTTCTTGGCAGATTATTTAAAAGGTAAATAAATAAGCAACCTTTCATAATACCTTATTATCAAAAGCAGACCAATAGTCCAAGAAAATTTTGTTCATTTAACTAAGAGAAAGCCAAATTCTAACTTTGCTCCAGCTTAATTTTAATATGAAACTCATTTACTTAAATTTGTTCCAATCTTATCTAATCCAGACTACATATAAAATTCCTTTCCCTTAGCATTTATAGTAGTTTTAATTACATATATTAGAATTTTTATCCTTTACAAACATTAGGTTTTAGTGAAATTAAATAAATAAACAATTATGAACTGTTTTTTATATTAGCATTCTGTGTTTTTGCAAATGTGTTAATTTCATAATT
Organism: Canis lupus familiaris; assembly: GCF_011100685.1. Lineage (NCBI taxonomy): Eukaryota > Metazoa > Chordata > Mammalia > Carnivora > Canidae > Canis > Canis lupus. Next base: position 2,830,439 of record NC_049232.1, read on the forward strand.
TCTGGCAACATATGCTTTTTTATAATAAATGTTTCTTTTTTTAATAAAGATTTTATTTATTTATTCATGAAAGACACACAGAGAGAGAAGCAGGCTCCCCACAGGGTACTATACCCCAGAGCCCCAGGATCATGACCTGAGCCAAAGGCAGACATTCAACCATTGAGCCTCCCAGGTGCCCATACAGTTAATGTTTCAATGGGGTGTAAGATATGTTTCCTAAAAGACCCAAATTTATTTTCAGTTCCTCTGTAACAAGAAGCCAGAAGTAATTAAACATAAATTCAGTCATAAATGTTTCAGTATCTTACCTTATTTGGAAATGATCCAGATATTTAATGACTTCATCATTTAATTTAACTTAGCAAAACTTTAAGGTTCTAGGTAACCAAAATTTTCAGGGAAACTAAAAAGTTCACCTAAAAACTTTTATCCCACTTATATTTCTTTCTTTATTTTTTAATAAATTTATTTTTATTGGTGTTCAATTTACCAACATACAGAATAACACCCAGTGCTCATCCCGTCAAGTGCCCCCCTCCCCAGTGCCCGTCACCCATTCACCCCCACCCCCTGCCCTCCTCCCCTTCCACCACCCCTAGTTCGTTTCCCAGAGTTAGGAGTCTTTATGGTCTGTCTCCCTTTCTGATATTTCCCACACATTTCTTCTCCCTTCCCTTATATTCCCTTTCACTATTATTTATATTCCCCAAATGAATGAGAACATACACTGTTTGTCCTTCTCCGATTGACTTACTTCACTCAGCATAATACCCTCCAGTTCCATCCATGTTGAAGCAAATGATGGGTATTTGTCGTTTCTAATGGCTGAGGAATATTCCATTGTATACACAAACCACATCTTCTTTATCCATCATCTTTCGATGGACACCGAGGCTCCTTCCACAGTTTGGCTATTGTGGACATTGCTGCCAGAAACATTGGGGTGCAGGTGTCCCGGGCGTTTCATTGCATCTGTATCTTTGGGGTAAATCCCCAACAGTGCAATTGCTGGGTCGTAGGGCAGGTCTATTTTTAACTCTTTGAGGAACCTCCACACAGTTTTCCAGAGTGGCTGCACCAGTTCACATTCCCGCCAACAGTGTAAGAGGGTTCCCTTTTCTCCGCATCCTCTCCAACATTTGTGGTTTCCTGCCTTGTTAATTTTCCCCATTCTCACTGGTGTGAGGTGGTATCTCATTGTGGTTTTGATTTGTATTTCCCTGATGGCAAGTGATGCACTTATATTTCTTTAAATCACTTGTTTCAACAATTATGTTTGAGTACCTAAAAAACCTCATTAAACGTCAGACAAAGTTAGCCATTACCCACAAGCTATTTTTCTTGCTGGCATATCTTGTAAGAGATGACATGAACTGGGGGCACCTGGGTGGCTCAGCAGTCCAGCGTTGGCCTAGCCTGCAGCTTGGGGCGTGATCCCGTGGTCCTGGGATCGAGTCCTGTATTGGGCTTTCTGCATGGAGTCTGCTTCTCCTTCTGCCTTTGCCTCTGTGTGTGTGTGTGTGTGTGTGTGTGTGTGTGATGAATAAATAAAGTATTTTTTTAAAAAAGAGAGATAACATGAACTTACTTGGCTAGTAAACTCAGGTGGAATAAAAATTTTATGTTGAATCTTGATAACCCAAAAGACATACCTGTTTTGAATAAACCAACTTAAACTAGCTATAATACCAAATCCTTTTCCCAGATTACATGAACCTGAAATTCACTTGGGTTAGTTTCTACTATATTTTTGAGAATTTTTATGAAGTTTATATAAATGCTTATTTGTTTAAACCAACAAGAGAAGTCTGATGCAAATTAACTTTAGTAATACCATCTGGAGGTAGGAAATACCACACATCCACAACACACATATAGGGACACACATAAGCATGCAGACAGAATAAACAGATTTTATAGCTTCCATTTTATTTTGAAAAGAAGTTGGATCTCAGTTATTTTTCTGGCAGATGGAGTAAGTTAAAGCCACCTGCTTAGTGGCTAAAGCTTCGTCTCAAATTAGTTTTCCCCCATTTATTTTTCTTGTGATAAGAATTACCTTCCCAATGTTTGTGTTTTAAACTTTGCCTCCCAAGGAACAGGGAAAGACTGCGAGTTATAAGCCTTTTTAGATAAATAAGGGTAGTTCAGGGATGGGTGAAAAGGAATAGGTGAGCTTTGAGGTGCGTCTGGAGCTGCACCTCTAGCTTTGCAAGGATTTGTGTGGTAAAGACAGATGCTGCCCTTTCCCAAAGAATTGTGCCGTAGTCTAAATGACATTGGAAGTTGATTCTCCCAGCCAACTGTGTTATCTTCTATTTCCTTAGAGAGGGAAGGCCTAAAAAATTTTCTTATCAGGCTCTGAATATCAGCTCTCAGTTGGGCCAAATTTCTGATCATAGAGTCATTACTCCTTTTAAATACCTTGCCGGGTTTCAGCGTGGACAAGCAGTAAATATTTCAGGCAGCATTTAACAGCCCTGTAGCCTCAGGAGGCACACTCAAAGATGTGAGGGCTATTATCTTCACAAGATATGGAACCACTCCCAAAGATCAATAGCCAGTGCCCTGGATTTGGAAAGGTAAAGGACAATGTGAAATTTTATTTGTCTCTCCCTACAAGGTACTGCAGACAGAGATCCAGGAGAGCTGATTCTGGTCCAGATTCTCACTGTTAGCTGGCTGCTGCTAGTTTCCCCCAGGACCCCATCTGCAGGCTCCAAATGGTGTTTTTTTTAATTATTTTATTTATTTATTCATTAGAGACACAAAGAGAGAGAAGCAAGAGACACAGGCAGAGGGAGAAGCAGGCTCCTTGCAGGGAGCCCAATGTGGGTCTGTATTCCAGATCTCCAGGATCATGCCCTGGGCTGAAGGTGGCGCTAAACCGTTGAGCCACCCGGGCTACCCACTGAATGGGGTTTAAAGAAGAGGATGTAACTCTGCTATTTACCAGAATTCAGCAGAGTATTCCATTAATTTATTAATTAATTATTATTTAATTATATTTTTTCTTTGGCTGTTTAAGGGCAGAACATAGAAGTTTCCCAGAAGAATCCCCGAGTCCTGTCAATTCTGAGAGGGACTCGCACAGGAGCTCTCCACTGGGGATATATGTGGGGGTGTCCATTAGGCCACTGACTTGGTGGACTTTGGTTTACAGTCTCATAGAGGCAATTCAGACCAAGAATTACTAGATTTGAGTATTCAAATAAAGGAGGGTGAAAGGGAGCAGTAGGAGGTATGTGAGGCTTACAGTCTTTGGTTTTAGGTACCGCTTATGTCTTCAGTTTTTCATTACCCTTTTGCAACAAATCTTCCAATGAAGCTACTTAGGAATTTCAAAGCCCTTTGGAGGCTTCTGCATGCCAATTAAAATAGTTATCCCATTCTGTCTGTTGATTTGGGGACCCTTGCCTTCAAGAGTCCCTAAATGATCTGATCTGATTGGAGCATTCCCCAAAACAGCTGTTGTAATCTTCCCTGAGGGCTGGCAGCAGCTTGGTAGCCCTTAGCCACAAATCAAATTCACCCCACATTTCTGTCTAGTCATGTCTGGCTATAACGGGGGTGCAACCCACATTTCTGTCCAGCCACATTTTGGGGTCCCCCACTCTGACAGTTACCAAGCCAAGTTCTTGGGACACAAAATTCTAAGTTTTCTTTAGTAAGATTTTGGCCACTTTTATAGATATTTATAGCTTCTGGGAGCATAGCTCTTTTTTTAATGATTTTATTTACTTATTTGACAGAGAGAGAGAACACAAGCAGGGGGATGGACAGGGGGAGGGGGAGAAGCAGACTCTCCGCTGAGCAGGGAGCCTGACATGGGGCTCCATCCCAGGACCCTGGGATCATGACATGGGGCTCCATCCCAGGACCCTGGGATCATGACCCAAGGCAGATATTTAACTGACTGCACCACCCAGATGCCCCTCATTTCTTTTTTTTCAAGTTTGTTATAATTATTTTTTAGTAATCTCTATACCCAATGTGTGGCTTGAACTCCCAATCTTGAGATCAAGAGTAGCATGTTCTTCCAACTGAGCCAGCCAGGTGCCCCTCTCATTGTGGTGGGTTTTTTTTTTATTATTATTATTGGAGTTCAATTTGCCAACATATAGTATAACACTCAGTGCTCATCCCATCAAGTGCCCCCTTCAGTGCCCATCACCCAGTCACCCCCACCCCCCGCCCACCTCCCTTTCCACCACCCCTTGTTTGTTTCCCAGTTAGGAGTCTCTCATGTTCTGTCTCCCTCTCTGATATTTCCCTCATTTTCTCTCCTTTCCCCTTTATTCCCTTTCACTATTTTTTATATTCCCCAAATGAATGAAACCATATGTTTGTCTTTCTCTGATTGATTTATTTCACTCAGCATAATACCCTCCAGTTCCATCCACGTCGAAGCAAATGGTGGGTATTTGTCATTTCTAATGGCTGAGTAATATTCCATTGTATACATAGACCACATCTTCTTTATCCATTCATCTTTCGATGGACACCAAGGCTCCTTCCACAGTTTGGCGATTGTGGACATTGCTGCTAGAAACATTGGGGTGCAGGTGTCCTGGCGTTTCACTGCATCTGTATCTTTGGGGTAAATCCCCAACAGTGCAATTGCTGGGTCATAGGGCAGATCTATATTTAACTCTTTGAGGAACCACCACACAGAACACTTCTAAAAGAAATTGAGGAAGACACAAAGAGATGGAAAAATATTCCATGCTCATGGATTGGAAGAATTAATATTGTGAAAATGTCAATGTTACCCAGGGCAATTTACACATTTAATGCAATCTCTATCAAAATACCATGGACTTTCTTCAGAGAGTTGGAACAAATCATCTTAAGATTTGTGTAGAATCAGAAAAGACCCCGAATAGCCAGGGGAATTTTAAAAAAGAAAACCATAGCTGGGGGCATCACAATGCCAGATTTCAGGTTGTACTACAAAGCTGTAGACATCAAGACAGTGTGGTACTGACACAAAAACAGACACATAGATCAATGGAACAGAATAGAGAATCCACAAGTGGACCCTCAACTTTACGGTCAACTAATACTCGACAAAGCAGAAAAGACTATCCACTGGAAAAAAGACAGTCTCTTCAATAAATGGTGCTGGGAAAATTGGACAGCCACATGCAGAAGAATGAAACTAGACCACTCTCTTGCACCATACACAAAGATAAACTCAAAATGGATGAAAGATCTAAATGTGAGACAAGATTCCATCAAAATCCTAGAGGAGAACACAGGCAACACCCTTTTTGAACTTGGCCACAGTAACTTCTTGCAGGATACATCCATGAAGGCAAGAGAAACAAAAGCAAAAATGAACTATTGGGACTTCATCAAGATAAGAAGCTTTTGCACAGCAAAGGATACAGTCAACAAAACTAAAAGACAACCTACAGAATGGGAGAAGATATTTGCAAAGGACGTATCAGATAATGGGCTAGTTTCCAAGATCTATAAAGAACTTATGAAACTCAACAGGAAAGAAACAAACAATCCAATCATGAAATGGGCAAAAGACATGAACAGAAATCTCACAGAGGAAGATAAAGACATGGCCAATGAGCACATGAGAATGCTCCACATTATTGGCCATCAGGGAAATACAAATCAAAACCACAATGAGATACCACCTCACACCAGTGAGAATGGGGAAAATTAACAAGGCAGGAAACCACAAATGTTGGAGAGGATGTGGAGAAAAGGGAACCCTCTTGCACTGTTGGTGGGAATGTGAACTGGTGCAGCCACTCTGGGAGCATAGTTCTTAAATAAGTGTGCTGGAAGTTGGCACACTGAACTCTTTAGAATTTTAAGGATCCCATTTCTTTGGCTATGCCTTTGGGTTTCTCAGAGTCAAGCTGATATCTAAGAGGATTGTGTGGTATTTTACAACATACCTTGTTGCATGGAACTTTTCTTGAGGTTGGTGGGTGACTTCACGTTAACCTAACTCATTCCAACAAATGATGCTGTTGCCCCCGTAGCCAGAATTAGAGGGCCCAGGAATCAAGAGGTAGAAGAAACAGAGGTACCACTCAGTATTATCCCTCGAGGCCCACTAGCAAAATTTTTGCTTCCTGTTCCCACAACCTCATGTTCTCCTGGCCCAGTGGCCTGAGTTCTAGAGGGTGTAATGCCTCCATCTGGAGATATAGCACTACTGACACTGAATTGGAAATTAGTGGACTTCCAATTGGACTCCTCCTGCCCCCAAATCAACAGGCAAAGAAGGGTGTTACTGTGCTGGCCAAGATGACTGATCCTGAGTATCACTAAGGGGAAAGTAGACAAGCCACTCCACAGTGGAGAAGAGGAAGGTGTATGTCTGGAGGATAGGAGATCCCTTTTGATATCTTTAGTATCACCATGCCCTGTGATTAAGGTCAATGGAAGAGTTGACCACCCAGCCCAGGCAGGACTACTAATGGCTTATAGTATTTTTGTTACAGGATATCAAGGAGAAGCACAGACATTGCTCAAAAACATTATCTCCTCTCCTGGGGAAGGGGTTAGTTTTTGGTTGTATGCAGGATAGTTGTTGTATCACGTTAAGTGGAATATGACCTTGTTACTGCCTTTGTATAGAGCTTAAGTCTGGCTTAAGGAGATATATATGGATGCCAAGTAGATAAGGGGTGATGTTGTAAGATAATTTAATTTTACATGTTTTTTTTTTAAATCTTTTCATGTTAAAAAAAAAAAAATAAATAAAATAAATCTTTTCATGTTATAATTCACTAATTTTGCTAGTTTTTTTATTAGAGCATTACAATTAAGACATTAAATTATAAATTCATGTGGTATATTTAGAAATTAAATTACAAAATAACACAAATACTTTTAAGGTGTGCTGTGCCAACAAAGTTTAAATTTTTATAATTAATTAGGATTCAGATTTCAGATTAGGTAAACAGTTTGGCTTACTCTGTGATGTGTATAAAGGCTGGAAGGGGCAAGGGAGGAGGAAGATGTCTTTAAATAAATTATGTCACAGAAAAATTTTCAAAGCAAAAATTGATTACATTTTTAAGTGGAATAAGTTACTGTTGTAACCTGTTGGCACAACATACAGAAAATACATGTACTGGGTGCCTAGATATCAAACACTATTCTGGGTATGTCTGGGAAAGTATTTCCAGATGAGATTCACATTTGACTGGTAGACTGAGTAAAGCAGATTGCCCTCCACAATGCAGGTGGGCCTCATCCAATCAACTGAAGACCTAAACAGAAAAAAAGTCAGGAGGGAACTTCTGACTTCCTTGAGCTGGGACATTGGTCTTCTGCTGTTGGACTCCCACTGCAACACCAGCTCTTTTAGGATCTCAAGCCCCTTGACCTTCTGTCTGCAACTTACACCATGGCTGTCCTGGTTCTGAGGCCTGTAACTGAATGTGTGTGTGTTTGTGTGTGTGTGTGTGTGTGTGTGTGTTTGTGTATTCATATATATGGCAGAATATATGTATATCTCTTGTTTCTCTGGAAGATACTGAATAATACAGTAATCATACCTGCAAATGATAAGAATGTGTATCTTTAATTCAGTCATGCTTATTTTTTCTTGCACCGACTAGTGCCCCCGGGAAGGAGTGATAATTGGAATTATTGTCTTATTCTGATTTTAAAGGAAATAAATACCTGAAAATGACTCATAGCTGAGTACAATATTTTCTGTAGGCTTTTGGTAGCTAACTTCATCAGGCTAAAGAAGATCCCTAGATTGCTAAGTTTTTAAAATCATGAATGAATATTGGATGTTTGCAAATGCTTTCCCTACATCCATTTAGATAATCATGTTTCTTTTTCTTTAATCTGTTAATGCAGTGAATTATGTTAATAAATTTTAAGTCTTTAATCTGCTATCATGCATTTCTGGGACAAACCAGACTTACTTATGAGGTTTTTAAGTATTTCAGTTTGCAAATGTTTTGACTAGGATTTTGGTCTCTACACTGCTTAGTATGACTGAAAAATTTTATGTCTTGTTTTAGCTATGGTTTGGCTTCATAAAATGAGCAGTAGAATGTTTTCTTTTTTCTACTCTGAAAATTTTTTGTGAAGAAATGCGTTTTATGTTTCTGTATTATGGATCAATGCGGTGTTAAATAGAAGGTTTTTTGGTTCATATGAGATTTTCTCCCAGAACATTAATATTTTATACTTCAGGTTAGAGGATCTGAATGCAGGTAAGCCAATCCAGCTGAGAGCAGTACAACCGGAGAGAACAGGACTGTTCCTGATACCACTGTCTCTTTTGGCTCAGTGTGGCCACTTGCTTTCAATCTGAAACACTTTTGTGTGGTCTTCATAACTCAGTGACACGAATTTTCCATCATATTCAGTTTTTCTGGGTCCTTTCACCTTTCTTGTAAGTGAAGCATGCATGTGAGCACACATTCTCTCTTCTCTCGTGCATGCACTTACGTATCTAATAACTTACATCTTTTTATCAGTTTTTATTAAGACTGTGGTTTTTGTTAGTGTTCTGGTTCTAAACCTGCTTATGATGTGAATGCTTGTTCCAATCCCATTCTTCTCACAATATCTCTAGTCATCTTTTGTTGGCATTTTTATGCAACACAAAAGTTTTCAGAAATACATACGTCATGCTCCAGCAGAAACATCTGCATGTATTCCTTGATTCATTTGTGCCACTTGACTGAATTTGGAGTCACTAATGGCTCTTCCCTCTGCCTGGGAGATGACAACATTGCTTTCTCACACCCTTCATTCAGGTTCAGGTCTCTCCCCAAGTGTGACCTACCATAGAGGACTTGTATGTATCCAACTGGATACATGTGCAAAGCGATGCACCCCCCCCACATACATATCATGTGCAAAAATTCACTCCCATGTGGATCAAAGTCCTAAATGTGAGAACTAAAACTATTAAAATCTTACAATGAAAACCTAGGTATAAATCTTCATGTCTCAAATTTGGCAATGGATTCTTAGAACACCAAAAACATGATCAATTAAACATATATTTTATTTGGGCTTCATCAAAATTGAAAACTTTTGTGTACCAAAAGATACCATCAAGAAAGTGAAAGACAACATAGTGAATGGAACAAAATACTTGCAAATCCTATCTCTAATAAGTATGTGGTAGCTAGAATATATAAAGAACTCTTGGGGGAATCCCTGAGTGGCTCAGCGGTTTATCGCCTGCCTTTGGCTCAGGGCGCGATCCTGGAGTCCCAGGATCGAGTCCCGCATCAGGCTCCCTGCAAGGAGCCTGCTTCTCCTTCTGCCTGTGTCTCTGCCTCTCTCTGTATCTCTCATGAATAAATAAAATATTTTTTTTAAAAAAGAACTCTTTTGACTCTTACAACTACAAAAAGATAAAAAAACCTAATACAAAAGTGTCAAAGTATTTAAATAACTATTTCTCTAAAGAAGATCTACAAACAAAAAGTCCATGAGATGATGCTCAAGATCATTAGTTACCAGGGAAATGCAAACAAAAACCACAATATCACTTCACATATACTAGGAAAATAAGAAAAAATGAGAAAAATAACAAGTTTGGTGAAGATGTGGAGAAATTGAAATCTTTGTGCACTGTGGGTGTGATGGGATCATGAAATGGCTCAGCCACTATGGAAAACATTTTTATACTTGAAAAGTTAAATATGTAATAATCATATGATCTAACAGTTCAAGTCTTAGGTATATGTCCAAGAAAATTGAAAACATACAGTCTCTACAAAAACCAGTACTCTTGGGCAGCCCCTGTGACTTAGCGGTTTAACTCCGCCTTCCACCCCGGAGCGTGATCCTGGAGACCTGGGATCGAGTCCCACTGCATGGAGCCTGCTTCTTCCTCTACCTGTCTCTCTCTCTCTCTCTTTTCCTCTACCTCTCTCTCTCTCTCTCTCTCTGTGTGTCTGAAAAATAAATAAAATCTTAAAAAAAAAGTACTGTGTGTGTGTGGAGAGAGAGAGAGAGAGAGAGAGAGATTGAGAAAGATTTACCTTAAGGAATGGCTCACGTGATTATGATTATGCAGACTACCAGGACCAAAATTTGTAGAGTGGCTCAGCAGGCTGGAGGCCAAATGTGAAAACTGTCTGGTGGTAAAATTATCTCTTGCTTGGGTGAAGCCAGCCTTTTGTTCTGTTCAAGACTTCAGTTGATTGGATGAGGGCCACCCACATTATGGAGGACTTTACTGAAAGTCCACCAGTTTGAATCTCATCCAGAAAATACCCTCACAGAAACATCTAGAACAATGTTTGGCCCTGCCAAGTGACATATAAAATCAACCATCACAAATCCACCCCTAGTCAGCTTGGCACCCATTTGGGTCTCCTTAAACCATACTTAATCTTAACTGAAGGTAATAACATGACACAACTATCCCACATAAAACCAAAAATGTGCTAATCTCTCTCCCAGAAGAGGAGGTAAAGTGATGTTCACTCTTCTTAATATCTATAACTTCAGTACAATGACATAAAGTAAAAAATACTTAAATATTATGATATAAAGTCAACACATCTTCTGTTACATAAGGGAGTAAGAGAAGAAAGAAAACAAAGCTATATAAACAAACATGTTCATATCACAAAAAATGAACTCATGATAATTACGATCCTTGTTTGTCTTGTATGTCACATGGTCATAGCTGGTATTTATAACTACTGTCTTCCACTACCCATTTTATATTCCCTTTGCCCTCACTCAGCAAGCACCTCTGCTGCTGTTAATCCAGTGACCTTCAAGGGTCTGGACCATTAGCAGTCTTGTCTGGATTGGGTTGTTTTGCATTGACGATAGTCACAGGTCACTCACAGTGTTGGGTAACTGTCACCTCCACATAGTCTCAAAACATCTGACTCATCCCCAGAGAAAACTCTTTGTCTATCAAACAATTATTCCCCCATTATTCCCCCCACCCAGCTCTGGCAACTACAGATCTGCTTTCTGTTTCTCTGGATTTACCTATCTTGGATAGTTCATGTAAATGCGGTTACGTAATATGTCACTTTTGTGGCTAGTTCCTTTCATTTAGAATAATGTCTTTGAAGTTTATCCACATTGTAGCTTGCATCAGTACTTCATTCCTTTTATGACTGAACAATATTCCATTGTACAAGCATATCTTGTTTTTTTAATTCTGTTGTCCATTGACAGATAACTTGGGTTGTTTCTAACTTTTGTCTATTATGTATAATGCCGACATGAAGATCTGTGTAGGATTCGTGAGGGAGTCAGGTGGGGAGAGCCATGCCTAGCAGGGCAGCAAGAGAATGGGAGGCTTCTGAAGGCACACATGCCTCACATTTGTCCACACAGGACTTTCATGGCGGACTCAGGGGGATGTACTCAGGTACAGATAACGAGGCATTTCAACATCTTTGTGCCAGAGATCATGCCACTTCTCTCACAAACCATGTCCCCCACTCTCTTTCAACAACCAAGAAGGTGGAATATTTATAGCAGATCCAATCCAGGGATTGGAAGCTCTGAAGCTAACCATTAAGTGAACCTGAGAACATAGAGTTCTAAATGACTTTTGTAACAAAAATCATCTGGTTGGGAAGTTGGGAGGCTAGTCTAAAAAATACATACATGTTTAACCTTCCAGCTTTGGGGTTAGGAATGTGAAAACATTCTAAGCCTTAAATTTCATTCAATCTTTTCAATTGAAATAGCTGGAGCTGAAATTATGGACTCAGAAGTAAAAGTTGTTGAGCTTTTACCATGGGTGTGTGAGCAGCTGCTAGTCTTCTGTGCTGTGTGGATTTAGGGGAGTCACTGTGCTTCCTTGGCTCAGATGTGTGTTTCAGGTGAACAGTGACCCCTATGCCACTGCACGGGGCTGAATTATAATTATGCCTTTCTTCATCAATCCTTATTTCTTGGCCTCTCTGCTGCCCATTCTCCCATCCCTCCTCACCCCCTTGGTCATCCCCTCCCAACCTCCTCTCTTCTATTTTACATCCTATTGTTGGGAGACCTGGGGCTCAGTCCTCACCCTCCTGTCCACATCCTCTGCCAAGATGAGTTCATCCATCCATGGTTTTGTATACCACACACTTGCTGAGGCCATCCCAGCTTTATCTCCCACCCTGGCCTCTTCCCTCAGTTCCAGATTCATGAATCCAACCAATTGAATGAGATTATCAGCTTTCCTATGTCCCAAATTGAACTCTTGGTTTCTGCCCTCCGCAGACCCGCTCTGCCCTGATACTGGTCCTGGTCCTGACACTCTCAAGGAATGCTGCCCCCTCCTTCCAGATGCCCCAGCCATGATACTTTCCTCTTCCTCACCCTCAGAGCCAGTTCTTCCCTATGCCTGGAACCCACCCACATCCCTCCCCAGCAGCCTGGTCACAAGACCCTCTTGCCTCCTTTTGTGAGGCACTCTGTCCCAGCTGCTGATGGTCTGTCTTGTGCTCAGGAGCCACTGGGATGCTCTGACCCTGTGATTCTGGAATCTGCATTGTGACATTGGCTATGGCCTCCTCTGATCTGTCCTGAGCAAGGGAGGGCTGTGAGGGGCTGTGTGAACCCAGCACATCCACCTCAAACATCGAGTCTGTATGCACCTTTGCATTGTCAAGCTTGGGGCCTGGCACCACCTAAGTGCTCCATCCTTCCCAAGTTGTAAAATGGTTTAAAGCAGAGCTGGATCCAGTTCTCCTGACTTGCAGCCTCTGCCAGGGAGAGGTGCCTGGACAGCTCTGGGAACAAGACTGGTGGGAGCCCTTGGATGTGGTGGGGGAAGAGAGTAGGGTGACATGGTTTCTGCTTGTTCCCTCTGCCGGCTTTACCTAAATCCCTGCGGCCACCCTAATCCACCCTAATGGAGCCCAAGCCGGCTCAAGCCCCTGTGGGATGAGCCCACAAATCCCTGGGGCTGGGAGCTCACCACCTGTCTCCTGGATGCCCTTTGCTCTCTCTCTCTTTCTGCTGATATCAGAGAACCAAATCCAGGGCCTCAGACAGGGATGATGGTCAAAGCATATTGTGGCTAAAGCCCCCTCACTGTGGTCCCCAACAAGGAGATGGGGGAAACTCAAGTATGGAGCCTCACACTGTGGAAGTCACTGCTTCAGACTCCAGAGCCTAGGAAGGCTTTATATATGACCAGAACAGCTCTTTAGGGTTCTATCATTAGATGCAGGAGGTCAAGGCAGAAACTGCAGGGTGGGCTGGCCCTGTCCCTCCTGTCCTTTCCATGAAAGGCAGGATGGGCTGGTGGTTTCATACCAACCTGAGTGCAAATCCTGATGCTGACCCATGCCAGCTATTTAACCTTAGATGAGTTGCTTAATTCCTTGAGGTCTCTATTTTCCCATCTGCAAAACGAGGCTCATGGTAAATGCCTCCTCTTTGTAGGGCTGTTGTGTGTGTATTGAGCAGAGTCCTTGCTAATATTAAAGGTCTACTTGCTGGTGCTTCCTTCCTGCACAGCCCTGTTCTCTGTCCTGCTGTTCAGGTGTATTCGGCTCATTTAACCAGAGCTCCTTTGTCCCTCCATTTCCAGAGGTACTGCAGGGTTTTGCAAGGAGAGAGTTGGGGAGTGCCTTCGCAGCTGGAACTAAAGCACCTGTGGCTAGGGAAAAGAAGAAGACAGGGACTGAGAGAGAAAGAGAAATTGACAGAGGCAGAAAGATAAGAGAGTCAGAGATGGGTAGGGGGCAGAGACAGAGAAGGACAGCATGTGTCAGAGACAGCCAGAGACAGTTGGGGTCAGACACACATGCAAAGACAGGAAAGAAACATCCCCAGGGGAGCAGGGCTCCCTCCTCTCCTAAGAGGGAGGGGAAGGAGATGTAGAGAGAGCCAGTGCTGCACGCACCTCCTGTTCAGGAGGGGTCACCACCCTCGGAGTGGCCTCTCCTCCCTTCCTCAGAATCCTTAAACCCTCTGTCGCTCTGGGCCCTGCGCATCTGTCACAGCCCTACCTTGACTCACAGGGGCTGGCGCAGGTGAGTGTGGTCAGGTTGTGCTCTAGGGATGGGTCCCTGAGGACAGGAGAGGGCCGGGCTGCCTGCCGGGGAGGGACAGGGGCGCGGTGGAGACAGTGGTCGGGCGGGGGGGCCCGTGTGACACGGTTCAGAGGGTGTGAGAGCGCGGTGGAGGCCTGGGGGGGCAGGGCGAGTTGCTCTCCCATCCCTTCCCTCCGCCTTGGCTGTTCTCCCCTGCGCGGCGCGGCGCTCAGAGCCTCCCGCGTTCCGTTCCCTCCCGGCCCTGTCTTCCCCCCGCAGCGGGACAGCGGATGGCCGGGCCCGGGAGCGCCGGGGAGCCGAGGCTCCGGGCTCTGCTGCGGTGGCTCTTGGTGCTGGCGCAGGCGGGCGCGGCGGGCGCGGCGGGCTCGGTGCGCCTGGCGGGCGGCCTCACGCTGGGCGGCCTGTTCCCGGTGCACGCGCGGGGCGCGGCGGGCAGAGCGTGCGGGCCGCTGAAGAAGGAGCAGGGCGTGCACCGGCTGGAGGCCATGCTGTACGCGCTGGACCGCGTGAACGCCGACCCCGAGCTGCTGCCCGGCGTGCGCCTGGGCGCGCGGCTGCTCGACACCTGCTCGCGGGACACGTACGCGCTGGAGCAGGCGCTGAGCTTCGTGCAGGCGCTGATCCGCCGCCGCGGCGACGGCGACGAGGGGGCCGTGCGCTGCCCTGGAGGCGTCCCCCCGCTGCGCAGCGCGCCCCCCGAGCGCGTGGTGGCTGTGGTCGGCGCCTCGGCCAGCTCCGTCTCCATCATGGTCGCCAACGTGCTGCGCCTGTTTGCGGTGAGGGCACCCTCTCCTGTCCTCGCCCTCGGGGGGTGGCTGATGGCTGGTGTCCGGGCAGAAGTCCTCAAATCCAGGGATCAGCCGCCGCGTCCGAGAACCCCTGCCCTGTGGGCCAGGTCGGCCCAGCCGGTGCGCCCGTCCTTGTCGGCCCTGCCGCCCTGCCAGGGCCGCCACCTGCACGCACCGCCCTTCGCGAGGATGAAGGGACCAACCTTGTGGGCGGCGAAGGCGGCCCCCCGGAGGCGGCTGCAGCCTTCCCCTGGGGGCCCGGCCGACTAGAACAGGGCGGCCCCTGGGGTGGCGCCCCCTTGATCGCTTGCCTGGGTGCCCACTGCACAGCCCTGTGTGGGGCTCTCGCCGCCACCGCATCTGGGTGATGAGATGCAAGCTTTTCCCGGATCCAGGGCCCTCCTTCTGGTGGGGCAACTAACACATACCCCCGACTTCTGGCGTGGGGGGAGGTAGTTCCCTCATCTTTAGGGAACTGTCTTAAAGAATCCGAGGCAGCCCCTTTCTTGCATCCTGCGGGGGGGGGGGGGGCAGTGACTGGGGGAGGAGCATAGGAATCAGGGACTAAGGGGCCTTCGACATTAGAGTTTGGGGGTTTTCAGTAGTGGTCATTCACTGGGGTTCCGTGGAGGGAGGGGGCGTCTCTGTCCTTCAGCTTTCTGTGAAGAGAGGAAGGCTTTGCTTCCATCTGGCCAAGGGAGGGGACTTCTGCTTCTTGAGCGTTTCTCTGATTCTCCCAGTCATGGCCTCTGTTTCTACCACGCTGGGTGGTAGTT
Organism: Canis lupus familiaris; assembly: GCF_011100685.1. Lineage (NCBI taxonomy): Eukaryota > Metazoa > Chordata > Mammalia > Carnivora > Canidae > Canis > Canis lupus. The sequence continues at coordinate 2,845,994 of NC_049232.1, forward strand.
TTATCTGGGCACCCCTCCATCATCTTCACTCCCCACCACCCCGTTCCCACTGGATGGCAGCTAGTCCTATAGTCACACTTTCTAGCTGGCACAAAGGAACCTTATGTGGCTGTCCAGTGTCAGGGGATGCCGGAGAGTCCCCATCTCACTCACCTGCCCTGTCTGTCTGCCTTTGTACCTCTGTCCCCTGCTCTGCCTGGAGCTCTAGTTTCCATCCCTTTCCCTGTGTCTGCCCCTCCAGGCTGGCTGCAGAGCTCTCAAACTCAAGGGCCTTCAGGAGGCAGGTTGGAGTATAGATGAGTGAAGCAGGACCCCTGCTGAGTGAGTCTAGGGCCCCCTGCTGCCAGCTCAGCCCAAGACTGAGGTGGGGCCACAATCACACATTTTAGACACTGGCTCCCCATTCAAAAAAATTTTATTTTATTTTTATTTTTTTTAATAATAAACTTATTTTTTATTGGTGTTCAATTTACCAACATACAGAATAACACCCAGTGCTCATCCCGTCAAGTGCCCCCCTCAGTGCCCGTCACCCATTCACCTCCACCCCCCTCCTCCCCTTCCATCACCCCTAGTTCGTTTCCCAGAGTTAGGAGTCTTTATGTTCTGTCTCTCAAAAAATTTTAAATGAAGACATTGGTGCATGACATGCAACCAGGGACCGGATTTGGCTCCCTGGAGCCGTTCTGCAATTCCTGGTCTAGGAGCAAAGCTGTGGGTTCCCAAGTTCATCTCCATTCATGCATCACTGTGATCACAGGAGTTTTAGATTAGCCTCCCTGAGGGGTTCCACCTCTACAGGAAGGTTGTTCTGAAGATCAAGCTTTATCGTCTGGAGTGTCTACAACATCCGTTACCTGTGCTGGACCTTTCTCTGACCTTCCCTCCTTTGTGGTTCTTGTTTTTTCTGTCTCTCCATGTGTCTGTCTGTCTCTCTCTCTCTCCCCCTTCCTCCTTCCTTCTTGCCCTTCCTATCCTGTCTTCACACTCCATGCTTTCTTCCTGTCTTGCTTCAGTCATCCCTGTCTCCCCTAGACCAGCTGAGCTTACTCCTTCCAGAACCTGTCCTCTCTTCCACCCTTCACACCAGCTGCTGCCTCACCCATCTTCTCTACTCACTCTCTTTTCCTGACTTCTTCAGCCTTCTGCTACTAGTCTCTCCACTCTCCTTTCACATTTACTGCCTCCCACCCACTCACCCCACTGCCTCAGCATGCTCAGCCCATAATCCCAGCTGTCAATCACTCTAATGCACCCAGTTCCAAGCAGGCCCCTCCAGTAGGCCAGACATACCTTTGAATCAAATAACCCCTTCCCAGCTCCCCTACCTGCTTGCTCTGACCCTTCCTGGGGCTGCCACTCCCCTACATACATGGCCCCTTTGTGTGAATTAGGAAAATATGTTGTCTCCTGGGGCTGACAAGGAGTCTAACTCCCCTTGCAGGTGCAGCCTACACTTGGCTGCAGGCTGGACTTGAGCCCCCACTAACCTTTTGCCTGGACACATGCCTGGCACCACTGTATACAGTGCCCTGCCCTCTCACCTAGACCTTTGTACCTCCTGTATTCCATCAGACCACGTCTCAAAAGCTTTCCCCACACCCTTGGGCCTCTCCATGTTGCTGTCCCACACTGGCCCCTGACACCCCAGTCCCAGACTTCCATGCCCTGACCTGCATCCTGGATCCTCACTGCCCTCCCTCCCCACGGGGTCACTGAGTCTCCAGCCCTAGCACAAATGTTCTTCCCTATTCCAGATACCTCAGATCAGCTACGCCTCCACAGCCCCTGAGCTCAGTGACTCCACACGATACGACTTCTTCTCCCGAGTTGTGCCACCTGACTCCTACCAGGCCCAGGCCATGGTGGACATCGTGAGGGCACTGGGATGGAACTACGTGTCCACACTGGCCTCGGAGGGCAACTATGGCGAGAGTGGGGTTGAGGCATTTGTGCAGATCTCGCGGGAAGCTGGTGAGCTGGGAGCAGGGGTTCCAAGGCAACAATGAGCCTACACAGGGGTAATCCAGGGGTCATCAGACAGGGCCGAAGCCATGATATGGCGCCCTGGATTCATGATAAGGCCCTGAATCCATGGCCATCAGACAGGGCCGAAGCCATGAGATGGGGCCCTGGGTGGTGCCCCTGTGGGTGGGCACCTCTTTCCTTTGAAGCACTCAGCCCCTGCCAGTGGCGGCCCCAGTAGGTGGGTGGGTGGCTGGTTGGAACAAGAGGTGACTCTGGCACCCCCGGCACCCAGGGGGGGTCTGCATTGCCCAGTCCATCAAGATTCCCAGGGAACCAAAGCCAGGAGAATTCAATAAGGTGATCAAGAGACTCATGGAGACACCCAACGCCCGGGGCATCATCATCTTTGCCAATGAGGATGACATCAGGTGGGAGCAGCTGTCACACTCAATCATTGTGTTTATCAGAGGTGCTCCTAGAAGGCCCTGCCTCCTCTTCTTACATGTCCCCTGGCCACATATATCCTCCCTTTCTCCTCCTCCCTCTTCTTTTTTTTTTTTTTTTAATTTTTTTTTAATTTTTATTTATTTATGATAGTCACAGAGAGAGAGAGAGGCAGAGACACAGGCAGAGGGAGAAGCAGGCTCCATGCACCGGGAGCCTGACGTGGGATTCGACCCCGGGTCTCCAGGATCGCGCCCTGGGCCAAAGGCAGGCGCCAAACCGCTGCGCCACCCAGGGATCCCTCCTCCCTCTTCTTGATCCCCCTTCACCCTCCTGCCCTCACAGAGTCTTCCTGCTGCCATCTCTCTGTCTGGTGCACCCAGAAAAGAACCAGGCCTGGCCTGGGTGGAGATGCTCCAGGACTAGCCAACGGAAACACACAGGAATTCCTGTCTGCTCTTCTAATTCACAGTGAGAGAGACACCAGTTGGCAGATCTAAGTGCAGAAAATGAGCTGTCAGGGAAGGAGCCCTGGTGGCAGGCAGTTCAGGGGGTATCAGTAGGTGGCCATGGATCTTGGCCTAGGGCCTATGTGACTCAGAGCAAGCAGGAGGCTCTGCAAGAGAAGGGAGGCCCTTCTTCCAGGCAGTGTGAAGTGGGCTGCAGTGCAGAGATCAAGAGGGCTGTCCTGGGGCCAGAGCCTGGCTGGAACCTTTATTACCTAAGAAGCCCAGAACAACTCCCCACATCTCATTTTTCCTGAAAAAACGAGGGTCTGATGCATGGTTTGGAATGGGATAGAAGGAGAGAGAGAAGAACAGGAAGTGGCCAGAAGCAAGTCAGAGGAGGATCTCAGGCCCTCTCACTCCTTGCCCTGTTCCTACCAGGAGGGTCCTGGAGGCTGCACGCCAGGCCAACCTGACAGGTCACTTCTTATGGGTTGGCTCAGACAGCTGGGGAGCCAAGACCTCTCCCATCCTGAACCTGGAGGACGTGGCCGTGGGGGCCATCACCATCCTGCCCAAAAGAGCTTCCATTGATGGTGAGTGCAGGGATGCCCTCCCCCACCACATCTCCTGATCTTGCCCTTCCCCACGATCTCCTCTTGGGGGCAATCATTTTCTCCATCTGTAAATTTTTTTTTCATTTAAAATATTTTTATTAAAATTCAATTTAGTTAACATGTAGTGTATTAGTATTTTCAGGGATAGAATGTAGTGATTCACCAGCTACATATAACACCCAGTGCTCATTCCATCACGTGCCCTCCTTAATGCCCATCATCCAGTTACCTCATCCCCCTCCATACCTCCCCTCCAGCAGCCCTCTGATTCTTTTTTTTTTAATAAATTTATTTTTTATTGGTGTTCAACTTACCAACATACAGAATAACACCCAGTGCTCATCCCGTCAAGTGCCCCCCTCAGTGCCCGTCACCCAGTCACCCCCACCCCCTAATGGCTGAGTAATATTCCATTGTATACATAAACCACATCTTCTTTATCCATTCATCTTTCGTTGGACACCGAGGCTCCTTCCACAGTTTGGCTATTGTGGCCATTGCTGCTAAAAACATCGGGGTGCAGGTGTCCTGGAGTTTCATTGCATCTGTATCTTTGGGGTAAATCCCCAGCAGTGCAATTGTTGGGTCGACGGGCAGGTCTATTTTAACTCTTTGAGGAACCTTCACAGTTTCCAGAGTGGCTGCACCAGTTCACATTCCCACCAACAGTGTAAGAGGGTTCCCTTTTCTCCGCATCCTCTCCAACATTTGTGGTTTCCTGTTTTGTTAATTTTCCCCATTCTCACTGGTGTGAGGTGGGATCTCATTGTGGTTTTGATTTGTATTTGCCTGATGGCAAGTGATGCAGAGCATTTTCTCACGTGCATGTTGGCCATGTCTATGTCTTCTTCTGTGAGATTTCTCTTCATGTCTTTTGTCCATTTCATGATGGGATTGTTTGTTTCTTTGCTGTTGAGTTTAATAAGTTCTTTAAAGATCTTGGAAACTAGCCCATTATCTGATACGTCATTTGAAAATATCTTCTCCCATTCTGTAGGTTGTCTTTTAGTTTTGTTGACTGTATCCTTTGCTGTGCAAAAGCTTCTTATCTTGATGAAGTCCCAATAGTTCATTTTTGCTTTTGTTTCTTTTGCCTTCGTGGATGTATCTTGCAAGAAGTTACTGTGGCCGAGTTCAAAAAGGGTGTTGCCTGTGTTCTCCTCTAGGATTGTGATGGAATCTTGTCTCACATTTAGATCTTTCATCCATTTTGAGTTTATCTTTGTGTATGGTGAAAGAGAGTGGTCTAGTTTCCTTCTTCTGCATGTGGATGTCCAATTTTCCCCGCACCATTTATTGAAGAGACTGTCTTTCTTCCAATGGATAGTCTTTCCTCCTTTATCGAATATTAGTTGACCATAAAATTGAGGGTCCACTTCTGGGTTCTCTATTCTGTTCCATTGATCTATGTGTCTGTTTTTGTGTCAGTACCACACTGTCTTGATGTCTACAGCTTTGTAGTACAACCTGAAATCTGGCATTGTGATGCCCCCAGATACGGTTTTCTTTTTTAAAATTCCCCTGGCTATTCGGGGTCTTTTCTGATTCCACACAAATCTTAAGATGATTTGTTCCAACTCTCTGAAGAAAGTCCATGGTATTTTGATAGGGATTGCATTAAACGTGTATATTGCCCTGGGTAATATTGACATTTTCACAATGTTAATTCTGCCAATCCATGAGCATGGAATATTTTTCCATCTCTTTGTGTCTTCCTCAATTTCTTTCAGAAGTGTTCTATACTTTTGAGGGTATAGATCCTTCACCTCTTTGGTTAGGTTTATTCCTAGGTATCTTATGCCTTTGGGTGCAATTGTCAATGGGATTGACTCCTTAATTTCTCTTTCTTCAGTCTCATTGTTAGTGTATAGAAATGCCACTCACTTCTGGGCATTGATTTTGTATCCTGCCACGCTGCCAAATTGCTGGATGAGTTCTAGCAATCTTGGGGTGGAGACTTTTGGGTTTTCTATGTAGAGTATCATGTCATCGGTGAAGAGGGAGAGTTTGACTTCTTCTTTGCCAATTTGAATGCCTTTAATGTCTTTGTTGTCTGAATGCTGAGGCTAGGACTTCCAGTACTATGTTGAACAGCAGTGGTGAGAGTGGACATCCCTGTCTTGTTCCTGATCTTAGGGGAAAGGCTCCCAGTGCTTCCCCATTGAGAATGATATTTGCTGTGGGCTTTTCGTAGATGGCTTTTAAGATGTTGAGGAATGTTCCCTCTATCCCTACACTCTGAAGAGTTTTGATCAGGAATGATGCTGTATTTTGTCAAATGCTTTCTCTGCATCTAATGAGAGGATCATATGGTTCTTGGTTTTTCTCTTGCTGATATGATGAATCACACTGATTGTTTTACGAGTGTTGAACCAGCCTTGTGTCCCGGGAATAAATCCTACTTGGTCATGGTGAATAATTTTCTTAATGTACTCTTGGATCCTATTGGCTACTATCTTGTTGAGAATTTTTGCATCCATGTTCATCAGGGATATTGGTCTGTAATTCTCCTTTTTGGTGGGGTCTTTGTCTGGTTTTGGAATTAAGGTGATGCTGGCCTCATAGAATGAATTTGGAAGTACTCCATCTCTTTCTATCTTTCCAAACAGCTTTAGTAGGATAGGTATGGTTTCTTCTTTAAACGTTTGATAAAATTCCCCTGGGAAGCCATCTGGCCCTGGAGTCTTGTGTATTGGGAGGTTTTTGATGACTGCTTCAATTTCCTCCCTGGTTATTGGCCTGTTCAGGTTTTCCATTTTGTCCTGTTCCAGTTTTGGTAGTTTGTGGCTTTCCAGGAATGCGTCCATTTCTCCTAGATTGCCTAATTTATTGGCGTATAGCTGTTCATAATATGTTTTTAAAATTGTTTGTATTTCCTTGGTGTTGGTAGTGATCTCTCCTTTCTCATTCATGATTTTATTAATTTGAGTCTTCTCTCTCTTCTTTTTAATAAGGCTGGCTAACGGTTTATCTATCTTATTAATTCTTTCAAAGAACCAACTCCTGGCTCTGTTGATCTGTTCCACAGTTCTTCTGGTCTCAATTTCGTTGAGTTCTGCTCGAATCTTTATTAACTCTCTTCTTCTGCTGGGTGTAGGATCTATTTGCTGTTTTTTCTCTAGCTCCTTTATGTGTAAGTTAAGCTTTTGTATTTGAGTTCTTTCCAGTTTTTGAATGGATGCTTGTATTGTGATGTATTTCCCCCTTAGGACTGCTTTTGCTGCATCCCAAAGATTTTGAACAGTTGTATCTTCATTCTCATTAGTTTCCATGAATCTTTTCAATTCTTCCTTAATTTCCTGGTTGACCCTTTCATCTTTTAGCAGGATGGTCCTTAACCTCCACGTGTTTGAGGTCCTTCCAAACTTCTTGTTGTGATTTAGTTCTAATTTCAGGGCATTATGGTCTGAGAATATGCAGGGGACGATCCCAATCTTTTGGTATCGGTTCAGACCCAATTTGTGACCCAGTATGTGATCTATTCTGGAGAAAGTTCCATGTGCACTTGAGAAGAATGTGTATTCAGTTGAGTTTGGATGTAAAGTTCTGTAGACATCTGTGAAATCCATCTGGTCCAGTGTATCATTTAAAGCTCTCGTTTCTTTGGAGATGTTGTGCTTAGAATACCTATCAAGTATAGAAAGAGCTAGATTGAAGTCACCAAGTATAAGTGTATTATTATCTAAGTATTTCTTCACTTTGGTTATTAATTGATTGATATATTTGGCAGCTCCCACATTCGGGGCATATATATTGAGGATTGTTAAGTCCTCTTGTTGGGTAGATCCTTTAAGTATGATATAGTGTCCCTCTTCATCTCTCACTACAGTCTTTGGGGTAAATTTTAGTTTATCTGATATAAGGATGGCTACCCCCGCTTTCTTTTGAGGACCATTCGAATGGTAAATGGTTCTCCAACCTTTTGTTTTCAGGCTGTAGGTGTCCTTCTGTCTAAAATGAGTCTCTTGTAGACAGCAAATAGATGGGTCCTGCTTTTTTATCCAGTCTGAAACCCTGCACCTTTTGATGGGGTTATTAAGCCCGTTCACATTCAGAGTTACTATTGACAGATATGAGTTTAATGTCATCATGATATCTATTCAGTCCTTGTTTTTGTGGATTGTTCCACTGAACTTCTTCTTAAAGGGGAATTTTAAGAGTCCCCCTTAAAATTTCTTGCAGAGCTGGTTTGGAGGTCACATATTCTTTCAGTTGCTGCCTGTCTTGGAAGCTCTTTATCTCTCCTTCCATTCTGAATGAGAGAGCCTTGCTGGATAAAGTATTCTTGGTTGCATGTTCTTCTCATTTAGGACCCTGAATATATCCTGCCAGCCCTTTCTGGCCTGCCAGGTCTCTGTGGAGAGGTCTGCTGTTACCCTAATACTCCTCCCCATAAAAGTCAGGGATTTCTTGTCTCTTGCTGCTTTAAGGATCTTCTCTTTATCTTTGGAATTTGCAAGCTTAACTATTAAATATCGAGGTGTTGAACGGTTTTTATTGATTTTTTGGGGGGGATCTCTGTATTTCCTGGATCTGAATGCCTGTTTCCCTTCCCAGATTAGGAAAGTTTTCAGCTAGGATGTGTTCAAATACATATTCTGGCCCTCTGTCCCTTTCGGTGCCATCGGGAACCCCAATTAAACGTAGGTTTTTCTTCCTCAGGCTGTCGTTTATTTCCCTTAATCTATCTTCATGGTCTTTTAATTGTTTGTCTCTTTTTTCTTCAGTTTCCCTCTTTGCCATCAACTTGTCTTCTATGTCACTCACTCGTTCTTCCACCTCGTTAACCCTCGTCATTAGGACTTCTAGTTTGGATTGCATCTCATTCAATTGATTTTTAATTTCTGCCTGATTAGCTCTAAATTCTGCAGTCATGAAGTCTCTTGAGTCCTTTATGCTTTTTTATAGAGCCACCAGTAGCTGTATAATAGTGCTTCTGAATTGGCTTTCTGACATTGAATTGTAATCCAGTTTTTGTAACTCTGTGGGGGAGACGACTGTTTCTGATTCTTTCTTTTGAGGTGAGGTTTTCCTTCTAGTCATTTTGCTCAGTGCAGAGTGGCCAAAAACTAGTTGTATTGGGAAAAGGAGAAAAAGAGAGGAGAGAAAGAAGGAAAGAAAAGAGAAAAATAAAAAAGAAAAGGAAGAAAAAGAGAACAAAAAGAGAAAGAAAAAGAAAGAAAGGAAAAATTGGGGGTGGGGGAAGCTAACAGAAATCAAAAAGCAAAAAAAAAAAAAAAAAAAGACAAAAAAAAAAACAGAAAAAAAAAAAAACACCAAAAAAAGAACACGGAAGAGTATCTTCTGATTCTGTATACTTTAAGTCCCTTGACTTCCCCTGGAACTTGTCCGTCTAGTTGGTCTTTTGGGGGAGGGGCCTGTTGTGCTGATTTTCAGGTGTTAGCACTTGGGGGAGCCGCTCTGCCCACTGCCTGGTGCAGGGCTCAGTGGGGGTTGTTTACCCCGTGAGGCCGCAGGAGGAACAACCCCAGTGGCGGGGCAGCTCTGCAGCCCTGGAGTCAGCCCCCGCAGTAACTCCGGAGCTCACGGTCTGCAGGGCCTGGAGGCTCGGGGCGGGGCCGCTGATCTGCTCAGCTGGGGCAGGAGCGTCCTCGCTGTCCTGGGCCCTCCCGGCTTCTGCCTGTCCCGGGGGAGGCCGGATCCTGGGCTGTGTCCCGGTGCCCTGTGCTCCGGGGCCTGCGCTGTTGGATTCGTGCTCCCGCCCCGCAGCCCCCTCCGCGGAGCCGCCCCCGAGCCCCCCGAGCTGCTCCCGCCCCGCAGCCCCCTCCGCGGAGCCGCCCCCGAGCCCCCCGAACTGCTCCGGGTCCCGCAGTGCGCGCTGCAGCCCTTAGGGAGCTCGGCGCACTCCCCCGGGGCGCAGGTGTCTGTTAGTGTCCCCGGGAGCCCGAGGGCATCCCCGCCCTCCTGGGTCCTGCTCCAACCCCCTGCGAGCCCCTTTCCGCCCGGGAAGGTCGGTGCAGCTCCTGCTTCTCCGGGACGGGGCTCTCCTGTCCTGGGGACACTCGCCCCGGCCTCAGCCCGGCTCCTCACGGGGCCCCTCCCCCTTGGAGGCCTTTTGTTTCTTTATTTCTTTTTCTCCGTCTTCCTACCTGATAGAAGCGCGAACTCTTCTCACTGTAGTGTTCCAGCTGGTCTCTCTTTAAATCTCAGGCCGAATTCGTAGATTTTCAGGATGATTTGAAGGTTATCTAGGTAATTTGGTGGGGACAGGTGACTCGGGGACCCTGCTCTTCCGCCAGCTTGCGCCTCGTCCTCCATCTGTAAAATGTTATCGTGTATCTCGCTCAACACCCCTTCTAGGATTCCCAAATTCTAGGATCCTAAGACTTTGTGAATACATCCCTCCAAGCAGTGTTTTTGAATTGGCAAAGTAGGAAAATCCCACTCCACTGTATAGGGTCAAGAATTAGTTTTGTTTTTGCTTTTGTTTTCATCCAATGCCTATAATCCTGGTATTGCTGGTTCTGCAAAAGACATACTAATTTGAGGGTGGAGAGGAGAAGGAACAAAACTGAGGATGGGGACATATTGTCCTGTTGATCAAATGATGAAGCCTGCCTCCCATCCTATCCTCCACCATCCTGAATATCTGGAAGGATCTAGCAGAGACATTGTCACATGACAATAGGATTGATCATTTCCCCAAAGCCTGAACTGAAGCTGCCTTGATGAAGTGCTTCAGGACTTTTTTACCCTGACTTTCAGGGGCTCCCACCCACACCCTTTCTTTCCCTTAGAGTACATTTGGTTGCATTTGACAAATGCAGAGTGGAGTAGAATGAGAGTGGTTTCGGCAATAAAGTCATTTCGTTGCAAGATAAGACCTGAAAGTAGGCCACTTCAGGTTTGGGACGGTGAGTTAATGATGTTCTCAAAGTCCTGAGCTCTGTCCCTGCTTCTGTTCCACCATTCTCTCTGGTTGCGACTTGTCTTCGTGACTGAGGTGTCTTATTCACAATGTGGCTGCTGAAGCTCTACCTATTACATCTTCACAGCAGCATCCTAACCAAAAAAGGAAAGAACAGCATGAAAGTCTTTGATATGGTGACGCTCTGAGTTTACAACAGGATGCAAATTCTACCCCAAAGCCCCCAGAAGGCTTTGAAATCACTGGCCAGAAGTTGTTCACATGGCCAGTCCTAGCTGCAAAGTGAGCAGATGGTGAAGGGACACAGCAGAATCATGCCTGGTTCAGATGATTGCCGTCCTCTCTCCTCCCTCAGGATTTGATCAGTACTTTATGACCCGCTCCCTGGAGAACAACCGCCGAAACATCTGGTTTGCTGAGTTCTGGGAGGAGAATTTTAACTGCAAACTGACCAGCTCAGGTACCCAGTCAGATGACTCCACCCGCAAATGCACAGGTGAGAGCTACCCAGAGTGGCAAGGGAGGTGAAGGGGAAGGCGGGAGGCGAGGCAGGGCACTTGGGGGCTGGGCACACTTCCTCTGTGCATCCCTAGGACAGGCGAGGAACGCATCGGCAGGGACTCGACCTACGAGCAGGAGGGGAAGGTGCAGTTCGTGATCGATGCTGTGTATGCCATTGCCCACGCCCTCCACAGCATGCACCAGGCGCTCTGCCCCGGGCTCACCGGCCTGTGCCCAGCGATGGAGACCACTGATGGGCGGGTGCTGCTGCAGTACATTCGAGCCGTCCGATTCAATGGTGAGCGGGAGCCAGATCCTCCATGGCAGGGAAGGGAAGCCCCTGGGATGGACTTCTCTGCTGGACCCGGGCTGACTCAGATCAAAGGGGTGGGAGAGGTGGAATGCTATAGTGGGGGCACCTGGTACTGAGAGCTGGAAGCTTGAGCCCAATTCTGGAACCAGTTCTTAACACTCGTCCACCAGGCTTCAGCACTCCCTTGCCCCAAGTTGCAAAATTCAGGCGTTGGAGAGCCCTCTGCCTGGAACCCTCAGCCGCTCCCATGCAACTCTCACGGCTGTTCACAGAGCTGGGGGCACCTAAACTCGGCCTGCAAGGGGCACAGTGCACACTGGGCAGAGGCGCTGCCCACAACGTGGACATGCTGCTCACTCTGAGTCTCGGGCTTCCAAAGACCACGCCTCTGGAGCTCGTGGTACAAGTCTCATGTGTCCCGGGTACCAGCAGAGGGTCCAGCACACGGGCAGGGCTCAGAATAAAGTCTCTGAAAAGGCCCACGTGGACTGAGGCCTCACTCGTGGTTTGTGCAGAGAGATACACGTCTTGTTTAGTTACCATCACTATAAAATTAAAAATTGTTCTTCCACTGCATTCTGAGCACCCTCTCTCTGTTAACCTCTCAGCTGAATAGTACAGCTTACTATCACCACAGACCAGCTCTAAAGGTGGTAGGACAAGCCTCCAACAGAAATAGTGTTGATCGTTCAAATCGATACAAATCTCACACACACACTCAGACCTTCGTCCAAGTCTGAACCCACCATCCCACCTGGTCAGCTACGCTCGCTTTTTTCTTTTTAAAGTGTGGTAACATACGCGTAGCATAAAATGTACAATCTTAACAATTGTTTTTAAGGATTTTATTTATTTGAGAGAGAGAGAGAGAGAGCACTTCAGCAGGGGGAGGGGCAAAGGGAGAGGGAGAAGCAGACGCTCCGCGAAGAGGAGATTGCCCCCCACCCCCCATGTGGGGCTCCATCCCAGGAGCCTGGGATCATGACCTGAGCCAAAAGCAGATGTTTAACCACCTGAGCCACCCAGGCGCTGCCCCCCCCCACCGTCTTAACCATTTTTAAGTGTACAGTCTAGTCATGTACACTGTTGTGCAGATTCTCCAGAACTTAAGATAAAAAAGTTCTGAAGGATCCCTGGGTGGCGTAGCGGTTTGGCGCCTGCCTTTGGCCCAGGGCGCGATCCTGGAGACCCGGGATCGAATCCCACGTCGGGCTCCCGGTGCCTGGAGCCTGCTTCTCCCTCTGCCTGTGTCTCTGCCTCATTCTCTCTCTCTCTCTGTGACTATCACAAATAAATAAAAATTTTAAAAAAATTCTGAAATTCTGTCCCGATTAAACACTAACTCCCCATTCCCCCTCCTGAAGCTTCTGGCAACTTCCATCCTACTTTCTGTCCCTATGATTTTGCCTACTCTATGTTCATCCTATGAGAGGGATCATGCAGTATTTGTCCTTCTGTGACTGGCTCATTTCATTTGGCATAACATCCATGCGTTCATCCATGTTGTAGCCTGTGTCACAATGTCTTTCCTTTTATTTTATTTTATTTTATTTTTAATATTTTTTTTCTTTTATTTATTTATGATAGTCACAGAGAGAGAGAGAGAGGCAGAGACACAGGCAGAGGGAGAAGCAGGCTCCATGCACCAGGAGCCCGATGTGGGATTCGATCCCGGGTCTCCAGGATCGCGCCCTGGGCCGAAGGCAGGCGCCAAACCGCTACGCCACCCAGGGATCCCATCTTTCCTTTTAAAGGCTGAAGAATATCCTAGCACAAATAGGCAACGTTTTGTTTATCTGTCTAACTCTCAGTGAACAAACATTTAGGTTGCATCCACCTTTTGGCTGCTGCAAATGATGCTGCTGTGAACGTGGGTGTGTATCTCTGAGTCCCTGTATCCCCTTTGGGGGACATATACCTGGCAGCGGAGTCATGTAGTAATTCTATGTTTAGTTTTTGGAGGAGCTGCCACTCTGTTTTCTACAGTGACAGCACCGTTTTACATCCCCACCAGCAGTGCGCCAGGGTTGCAGTCTCTCTACATGCTCACGGAGGCTTATTTCCTGGAATGCTAACAGTGGCCACTGTGGTTTGGAGTTGCACTTACCTGATGACAGGGAGCATCTTTGCAGGGTTTGTGACTGTGGGACGCTGGCTCTTTATCCTGGCTGGGCCTTGGGCCTTTCCGGGAGGGGCTGGAGAACCAGCTGAGGATGCCGGCTCTCCTGCAGGCAGCGCGGGGACCCCCGTGATGTTCAACGAGAATGGGGACGCGCCCGGGCGCTACGACATCTTCCAGTACCAGGCGGCGAACGGCAGTGCGGGCAGCGGCGGCTACCAGGCCGTGGGCCAGTGGGCAGAGACCCTCAGGCTAGACGTGAGTGAGCCGGGGAGTGGCGGGGAGCGGCCGGGCGCGGGCCCACCGTCCCCAGATCCGGAGGTCCCAGGCCCGTCCCCCCGCCACAGGTGGAAGCCCTGCTGTGGTCCGGAGAGCTCCGCGAGGTGCCCCGATCCCAGTGCAGCCTCCCCTGTGGGCCGGGTGAGCGGAAAAAGATGGTGAAGGGCGTCCCCTGCTGCTGGCACTGCGAGCCCTGCGACGGCTACCGCTTCCAGGTGGATGAGTTCACGTGCGAGGCCTGCCCCGGGGACATGCGGCCCACGCGCAACCACACGGGCTGCCGCCCCACTCCCGTCGTGCGCCTCACCTGGTCCTCGCCCTGGGCCGCGCCGCCGCTCCTGCTGGCCGTGCTGGGCAGCGTGGCCACTACCACGGTGGTGGCCACCTTCGTGCGCCACAACAACACGCCGATCGTGCGGGCCTCGGGCCGCGAGCTCAGCTACGTGCTTCTCACCGGCATCTTCCTCATCTATGCCATCACCTTCCTGATGGTGGCCGAGCCCGGGGCGGCCGTGTGCGCCGCCCGCCGGCTGTTCCTGGGCCTGGGCACCACGCTCAGTTACTCAGCCCTGCTCACCAAGACCAACCGCATCTACCGCATCTTCGAGCAAGGGAAGCGCTCCGTCACGCCACCGCCCTTCATTAGCCCCACGTCGCAGCTCGCCATCACCTTCAGCCTCACCTCGGTGCAGGTGGGCCGTGGCTCCCAGGGCCAGGAGGTGGACGGGGAAGGGGGAGCGGCAGATCACCACTTGGCTGGGGGGTGGCCTCCACTCCCAAAGTCAAGATAAGCACTCTTCTATTTTGGCTCCTATGTTTAAACAAGTAAGGGGAGGGGGGCTGCAGGAGACCGGGCCCCACTCCCTCCGCCTGCTCCGTCCTTGAGGGAACTGGGTCAGTAAGCTGCAGCGCCAGCATCCAGCTCCGTGTCTGTAAAAACAATGAAATTATTTTCCTAAACAGAACAGGCTCTTCCACCATTTCGCTCCCACAAAAAATAAGGCAAAGAGCTATCTGATGATTTTCTCAAGGAGAAAAAAAACATCTGTTTCCATAAAGGAGTTCCTGCTGCCCAGTCACTGGGGTAACATGGATGAGAGGCACAGGTTCCAGCAATGTTACTGTTGAATGGAGCATCCAGCTCCATAAATGGCCAGGATTTCATAACGTATGTGCACCGAAAGCAAAGTTCCCTCAAGGGGTTCACTAGAGCATTGGAAATTATTCTCACGATCTGGAAAGCACTGGATATTTTCTGTGCACAGGGTGCTAGTAGACAGGTGTGGATGACATTGTGACATTATAAAGCCAGGCCAGCTCACAGGGCTACGGGGAGGGCCTGTGCTCAGCCTGCTTTGGACACAGCACACTCTGCACTCCAGACAAGTGTTCATTGCCACCCACAGGCCTTGGTCCATGCAATTCTTCACAACTGAAAGGTATTGCCATCCTTGTGCAGATAACAGGGTCAGAGCTTCTCTCGTGAACACCAGAACACCAATGCCCAGAGCATCCTGACTTCTTACCATCCTGCTTCCCTGGCTGAAACCCCTGTGGTGCCCCTGCCCCCAGGACAGAGATACAGGATAGACTGCAGTCAGTACTTCCTGGCTCATCTGTGGACTCCCTACATTATACCCTTCTTTCCAGAAATCCCACACCCTTTCTTTTCTTTATTTTTTAAAAAGACTTTATATATTTATTCATGAGACAGACACACAGAGAGAGGCAGAGACATAGGGAGAGGGAGAAGCAGGCTCCATGCAGGAAGCCCGATGCAGGCTCAATCCCAGGGCCCAGAGATCACGCCCTGAGCCGAAGGTAGACGCTCAACCACTGAGCCAGACGTCCTTCCCACGCCCTTTCAAAGCACACCTGCAGTTTTACTGGGTTATGTATCGATACGGTGGACATGATATAGTATCTCTTTGTTTTAATTTGCATCTACTAAATTACTAGTGTAGCTGGCCTTTGAAGGTTCCTTTTCTATGTTGTTCCTGTTCCTATGCTTTGCTCATTTTCTATTATTTTGTAGGAGTTGTGGATTTGTGTGTGTGTGTGTGTGTGTGTGTGTGTGTTTAATATGCTGGGTGCTAATTATCAATTACATGGGTTGCAAAACTTGTAGGATCCATTTTGGTTGCTATTCCTCTGTATCTCAGGCCTTGGCTAATAGTTTCTCATATGCAGCATTTTTCCCTCCTTAGAACCTTGTTCTAAGAGGAGCCTCCACACTGCTTTTCTGGAGAGTGGGTGGGGTGTTATTTGCCCCTTGTCCATGGAGCTACTGCCTTTGGGAGAATCACAAAAAGGTTCTCCTGGGTGTATAAATTATTAAAAAGCATCCCTTACTCTCAGGTTACACAGCCCCTCTCTAGGTACTTGGCATGGCACTAGAGTGTTGGCTAGATTTCAGCTCCACAACACACACACACACACACACACACACACACACACACACAGAAACCAGGCAGTCTTGTGCAGTGAACAATCTGCACAAACAAGCAGGGCAGCACTTTCAGGGTCCTGCCTTTATGCAGGTGTCTTAGTTCCTACTCTCCAGTTTCCCTTGGCTTAAGGTCATGTCTCTAACCCTCACAGGGAACCGCTCCTCCACCTCCTCCTAGTTAATAGAAGGAGTTGACTTTGATAATTTCCTGGGCCACCTGGCATCAGCTCACATCCTTACTGCTCTCTATTTAGTGCCTCATTCTGAGCTTCACTATGCATTTGCACATGATTTCATTACATTGTGTTCAACAGTTCTCTGGATCTGGAGAAGGAAGGAGTCCTCAGGAACTAGGTTTGCCCTGTTGCTAGATGCGATCAAGTTAGTGTTTTCACATCTACAGGATGGAGATGGTACTGCCTACTGCCTGGGAGGTGTGAAAAAAAGAGAATCTGCTGGGTCTGGCCCTTAATCAGTAGGGCATGAACCATCTCCTCCCCCAAGCTGGTGTGGAGAAGCTGTGGATAGGGTCACAATTCCATGGCCTCTGCCTGCAGTCACTGTATCCTGCAGGGCTTGGTGATGTTGGAATGCAGGAAGAAGACATCCTGGGGCCCATTACCCAGCCAGCCCTGACATTGCCAGCACATGCCTATGCTGTAGTGCCTTCTGCTCACTGGCCTTTGTATGGGCAGGCCCCTCCTGGATAGCCCTTCTGTTTCAGGCCTGAGCATCCCACTCAGTAGGCCAGGAGCCTC
This sequence comes from Canis lupus familiaris, assembly GCF_011100685.1. NCBI lineage: Eukaryota > Metazoa > Chordata > Mammalia > Carnivora > Canidae > Canis > Canis lupus. The sequence goes on from NC_049232.1 coordinate 2,862,777, forward strand.
AAGGTGACCCTAACCTGCCAGAGACATTGGTGAGTGGCCAGGCTGGGTGTGTCCCTGATATGGTGTTGGCTCCTGCAGGTGGTAGGAGTGATGGCGTGGCTAGGGGCCCAGCCCCCACACAGTGTGATCGACTATGAAGAGCAACGGACAGTGGACCCAGAGCAGGCCAGAGGGGTGCTCAAGTGCGACATGTCGGACCTGTCCCTCATCGGCTGCCTGGGCTACAGCCTCCTGCTCATGGTCACGTGCACGGTGTACGCCATCAAAGCCCGTGGTGTGCCTGAGACCTTCAATGAGGCCAAGCCCATCGGTTTCACCATGTACACCACCTGCATCATCTGGCTGGCTTTTGTGCCCATCTTCTTTGGCACCGCCCAGTCGGCTGAAAAGGTAATCTGGGGTCGCCCATCGGATTTACGGCCTCCTTTGTTTCCTGTCTGTTCACACAAGGGCTCAATTGTCCCAAGAGCTGGGCTGCCCCCATGAATGATTGTTCGTTGGTTAATTCATTCATGTAGTTAAATACTCATTCATTCATTTATTTGTCAGTATCCCTTTGTTCATTCATTTATTCATCCATGCTTCTAACCATCCATTAACCTGGTTTTTTTTTAAAGATTTATTTATTTATTTATTTATTTATTTATTTATTTATTTGAGAGAAAGAGCATGAGTGGGGGGAGGGGCAGAGGGAGAATCTCAAGCAGACTCTGTGCTGAGTGCAGAGTCCAAAGTGGGGATTGATCCTGACCCTGAGATCACAACTGAGCTGAAACCAAGAGCCAGATGCTTAACCAACTGAGTCTCCCAGGCACCCCACCATTAACTTATTTTTATTCAGTTACTTCTTTATATACATCATGTCCCTCAATCCATTAATCTGTCAGTCCATTTGCTGATCATTACTCCATCATTTATTTGTGTATATGGTAGACCATGTGTTAATTCATCCCTGTTGTTCATGTTTGACCACTTGCTCTTTTATTTGTACACTCATTTGTACATTTGAAAACATATTCATCCATTCAGTAACATGCTGTAGCCCCTTTTAGGCATATGGACCATTTCCCCAAGTGTCACTCGCTGTGAATGGATCCTTTGCTTCCCCTGGTCACTTGTCCGCTTGGTCCTGTGTCATTCATCCTCCTTCCTGCCTACATCAGAGCCACAGCATGACTATCACTTCTTCATGCCATAGGGCTTATATGGTTGCCTTTCCATTCACCTGATGAACACAGACTCATGTGGGGCTGGGGGGTGGGAGAAAACAGGGCTGAATCCCAGCCAGTTTCTTCCTCCATGGCTCAGATCTACATCCAAACCACCACACTGACTGTGTCCTTGAGCCTGAGTGCGTCGGTGTCCCTCGGCATGCTCTATGTGCCCAAAACCTACGTCATCTTGTTCCACCCGGAGCAGAATGTGCAGAAGCGGAAGCGAAGCCTCAAGGCGACCTCTACAGTGGCAGCCCCACCCAAGGGCGAGGACACAGAGGCCCCCAAGTAGCAAGTGGGGGATGAGTGGGGATGTTTCTCCCTCTCTTCTGTTCTTTTCTTTCCCTTGCTTCATGACGGAAGCTGTGGAAGGTCCAGGTCTGCAGTGAGCATTCAGAAGCAGGGAGTCTATGAAGCCCACACCCACCAGTATGGGGCTGTCCTCCAGAAAGACCTGGACCCACACATACCACACCTCATCCCTGCTTTTCTGTGACTGTTGGCATCATGCATACTTGCTGCAGACCAGACTTTCTGCTCATGGCGGGAATCAGCCACCAAGAGGATCCTACTCTAGGGAAGAACTGAACTTACACTCCCTGGTCTGAGTCCAGAGAGCATGATGAAGCCTGGGCTTGGCCCAGTGTGTGTGAGATTTCCACCTGAGTAGCCACCAGAACCTGGGGACTGGGCAGTATGCAAAAATGTGTAGATCTCACTCTAGAAATACAGGGCTGGATTTGGGGAGGGGCAGTGTCCACAAGATCTGGGGACCTGTCTTCTGCTGAGTGACTCAGGCTTGACACAGAGGGATTGGACCTTCGGTGTGAGAGCCCTGTGAGTGAGGATGGACCTGGGACAGGACTTGGGAGTGAGCAGAGTAACTGGGATGTATCCCCATGGGGTTACTTGTATTGAGGTCTTTTTCTCAGGACCATCATCCATGGGATCACACTTAAACCATAGCTTTTTGCCTTTCCATGCCTACTCCCTTAAATGATCCCCAAACACTTGTGTGGTGTTAGTAGTGTGAGAATAAAGCAACAGGGTGGTGTTTGCCCTCTTCTGATGCCTGTGAGGGATTATGGTCAGGAGTTTCAGGTTGGGGTCAGTGACAGAGTTGTATCTATGGTGACAATCAATTCCAAGTAGACATCTTAGGATGAGTACCAAAACTTTCCTCTCTCAATATGTACTGAGAGGTCCCCTTTGAAAGATGAGCATGAGGCACAGGGAGGAAGATAGACTTCAGATGCATGGACATTTATTTTTTCTTTTAAAAAGGCTTGGTTTCTATTATGGGATTATATTTCCCCATGGTACAATTTACATTAGTTAAATTGACTCTATCATTTTGAATTCTCTAGTATCTAATGTCTGGAACTGATTCCAAAGGTCACCATACTTCATACAACATAAAGACTCTTGCCTACACAGAATCTCTGTTGCAGAAATAAATTTTGATCCTGGGACCAGGTGTTTCTGTGTTCCTTAAATCAATAGAGCTTCTCCTCAGAATAACATTTTTGGTGTATGGATTCTTCTTCCTCACATTTTTGCATTTTGTATGGTTTCTCCACAGTGTGAATTATGAAGTTTTATTTATTGCTCAGTGCTTTCCAGAATTCATTATTTCATAGGGCTTCTTTCCTGTGTGGATTTTCTAATGTGTAATGTGATGAGGTTTGTTTCTTGCTGAGAGTGCTTTTATAGGGTTTTTCTCCTATATGAACTCTCATCCAGTGAGCTCTGATATCCAAAGGAAGGTGTTCTTGTAGTCTTTTTTTCCCTCTTGATGTTTCTCCCAGTATGAACTCCCCGATGTGCAAAAAATGGTGACTTCTAGTTGAAAACTTCACCACATTTTTTTTTACATATTTGTGGTTTTCCCCACTTTAAACTCTGTAACTTAGAGTTTGGATGATTTCTTAGTGGAACTTTTCTACATTTAGAGGATTTCTCCCTAGTGTGAGGTTTCTGCCTTAGAGTCTTGGCTTTCTACTGAAGGCTTTCCCACATTCCCCCATGTTTGTTCATACTGGGCTCTCTGATGTTAATGCTTTGTCACACAGCAGGTTCTGGCTCCTTCTTAGGGCATCTCATATCCAGTCCAATTGTAGATGATTTCCACAGCATGTACCATTTTGTGTGCAGTGAGGAATCCTCTATTACTAAAGGTGTTATCATATGTAGCATACTTGTGAGGTTTCTCTCCTTTAGGAGTTTTCTAATGTATACAAAGTCTGGAATCCTAGAAGAAGGCTTTTCTACAATCAGTGTGTACCAATTTGATCATTTGATGTCCAGCAAGGGGTTGACAACTTCCTAAAGGTCTTCCCATGCTATTTACATGCATAGTTTTGCCTTCTGTGAGGTTCAATCAATTTGAAACCCTGAATAAAGGTGTTTTTTTCAAATTTGTAGAATTTATAAGGCATTCTTCCTGTGTGCTTCTTTTATGCTGAATAAGAACTGGGCTGTGCTTGTCGACTTTCTCACATCCATTGCCCCTGAATAATTTCTCCCCAGTATGACTTACATGTTCCCATGACAACGGTGCTCTGGATTGGAGGCTTTCCCACATTACAATTACAGTGTTCTCTCCAATATGAATTCTCTAAAGCAGAAGATTACGTTTTGGTATAAACTTTTATTCACCTATTCATAAAGGTATCATCTGTGTTCAATGTGTGGAGACTTGTATAAGGAGGGCTTCTCTTACATTAACTATATGCTTATGTCTTTTCACTAATGTGAGTTTTTTCTAACACATCTATTACATTTACTGTAGCTTTGTCACATTTATTACATTGTGTGCTCTTTAGAAATTTCCTCAAAATTCATTACTTTTGTTGTCTCTCACTCAAGGAATTCTTGTTGAATAAATGTAACTTTTCCCAGAAGTTTGACTTGGGTTTTCTGCTGCTTTTTCATGTAATTACCAATTTGGAAGACTCCTTCCAAACTGGAATAAAGTGCACAATTCCAGGTGAATCTTTCCACTATCATATTATAGAATAAAACCTCTTCAGAAATACTCCATTATATTGCCATCTTTTTTTCCCTAAATATGAAAAATTCCCAAGTGTAAATATCTCTTGTCTCTTGGGCTTTGAGGAAGGAAGCCTCCTGCAGTAATGGACAGAATATTGACAGCTATAGAAGACTGGCAGTTTCAGAGATGACCTTTCAGCCTGTGGAGCAAAGGGTAGGAACCAAGATGGGGTGCAGCTCTGAAAGTAGAGACACTGAAGGGAGGCTTGGATGAAAGTCAGCCAAGGGTGTGGAGGGACCGGGTTTGGGCACTGTGAGCCTCATTGCTTCATTCGTGGATTGCTGTACTGGGATACTAACTAGTATCTGTTTCCTGTGTCTTTCCCCCCATCCCACACACCAATATCAAGATCATCATTCTGAGGCACCGGCTCCCCACACTTTTAGGGACACAGCTATGGGCAGGCCCTCTTCCAGTACCTGTATCTGACTGCGATTCATTCTTGCTTGCGGAATCAGAAATAGCAAGAAGGGCACATGGGTCCAGCCCCACATGCTGTTCACTGATATAATCTGGCTGATGAAGTATTTTTAGTTTATTCTATCAGGGCTATAGAATGTTGAACTTATCCATACTATCAACTTCTGAGGGTCCCCCCCCCCATCCTGATCTGGCAGATAGGAAACTTTCCAGGGGCCACAGACTTTTTCTTGCTCCTGACACTGAAGACTTCTCTCAGTCGGCTTTTGTGTCTAGAAATTGTACAGAGTCAAGGTTAAGACTTCTTGAGATCAATGCCAGCTCTGCCATGTTAGTTAAGTGATGTCAGGCAAGATGATTAGCCTCTCCCACCATTGCTGACAGCCAGAGTCTCCTTGATCCCTGAAGAGATGCCCAAATCATTGACCTCATTTCCCTACACCCACCCTCCCAGTCCTACCAGTCACTGCCACGCAGACCCCACTCATTATGCAAACCCCTCAGCTGACCCATCTTAAACCCCATCTCAGAACCCCCAAATAGCATTCCTTCTTCAAAACTGCTCTCTAGATAAATCTGTGCTGAATTTCCCTGATAAAAATATGAATTCTATTCATATTTCTTCACACCAGTTTGGCTGTGAAGGGTTTTGAAGGCTTTGCTTCCCATGGTTGGCCAAGGAAGGCCACTGAAAGGGTTTACAGAAGTGAGTGCCATGGATGGATCTGTGGAGTGGACAAAGTCACTGGTGGCTGGGGTGGGAAGTGGCCTGGAGGGGACCAGAAACATTGGTGAGGAACCTGAGGCAAAGCACTAAGAGGAATCTGGTATATCCTCACCTGCAAATATTTATAACTCCATTTTCCCCCTATCACAATGGCTAGAAATGATAACATTAGGCAACAGTGAGCAATGATGTACCTTGGTTGAAGTATATTGCCAAAATAAAGTAGCAATTGAATCTTACATGGTTAAGTTTTTAAGTTTCTGCATTTAAACTTTTCCAATGTTGGAACTTCTTGTTCACTGTGAGGGAAATCAATTGGGAAATACCAAGCTAATTGGATAATTTCCAATATTTATTATGCTCTGGTGAAATTTATATATCAATAGCAATCATGTGTAGCTTAGAAGTTTGAAGCACAAAACCTGATGACTAGCAATAGCTTGTTTAGAGTGCCAGCAAAGCTTACCTCCATGGCTGGTGGGGTTATGGTCCTGCCTTTTCTCATAGAACACCATCAGGCTTGCTAATGTAAGCCCTGATTCTGGGCTCCACGCACACCTCTTTATTTTTTTTTAATTTTTTATTTATTTATGATAGTCACAGAGAGAGAGAGAGAGAGAGAGAGAGGCAGAGACACAGGCAGAGGGAGAAGCAGGCTCCATGCACCAAGAGCCCGACGTGGGATTCGATCCCGGGTCTCCAGGATCGCGCCCTGGGCCAAAGGCAGGCGCCAAACAGCTGCGCCACCCAGGGATCCCCACCCACACCTCTTTAAAGGCACTTAACCAGGGGCTCAGTCTGTTAAGCGCCTGCCTTCAGCTCAGGTTGCAATCCCAGGGTCCTGAAATGGAGCCCCACATCAGGCTCCCTGCTCAGTGCTCTCTCTCAAACAAAATCTTAAAAAAATAATAAAGGCACTTAACCAGCCCCAGCTAGTTCCTGCCTGTGTGTCCAAATCTCTTTCCCTGTCTCAGTCAACTGTGCTTTGTGATTATTGTTGATTAATTCTAGTAAAGCCTGATGCAACCACATGATCATTATAGCTCTCTTTTGTGGTACCCCACCTGTGTCCTCATCCCACAAACTAAAATTATTTTGCTAATTAATGGCTTCATTTTGCAATACTTGCCTTCCATATTTAAGTTCCATAAAAGCAGTATCTAGATGTGTGCATACCCTCTGTGTATGTACTATGCTTGGCAGAAACTATCGAGGGCTATTGTTCTCTAGCTGCTAGCTTTGGCTTTCTGCTTTTGGAATACCTCCAGAAGCGTGCTCCTAGTAATTACTCTCATTTGGCCTGCATCCAGGACCCACCATGGGTTATCAGGCTGTGCCCGCGAGTTATCCAGGACTGACTGTTGTTTGTGAACCCACAGTTCTTATACTCTCAGGTTAGAGGAGCACCCAGACCCTTTATACCTTGCCAACCCAGGGCAGAGGAAATGTCTTTTTGTGGAAGAAGTGAGTATGGAAAACCATGCAACTGGAGACTTGCTGCAATAGCCTCCCATCCATCAATAGTCAGATCAGCCCCACTCCAACATCTGGAGTCAAGCAGTCCTGCAGGGTGAACTAGAATGTGTCCACGAAGGAGAGAACTGAGTGCAGCAGGTAGGCATGTGTGCCTTGGGGCTGCACTGCTTGGGTCAAGTCCTCCAATCATGCATGTTACCAGCTGTGCAACTTCTGAAATGTTTTTTAACCTCTGTGTCCAACTTTCAAGTGGGGATGGGGCAGTCTCATGTAATTGTGAGGACTGAGTTAATACATGCTTACAACAGAACCTGGCCTGAAGGATGTCCTCAAATATTAACTGCTTTCCCCAGCAACTGGGGATACAACTCTTTATATTCCACAGCCTGAACTATGGTTTCTGGAGCCAGGTAGGTTTGGATGCTCATTGTAGGCAGTTAGGGCCATATAAAGACAAAAACACTTGGAAACACTACTTTTGGCCACGACTTAACGATAACCAGGTAACACAAATGCAGCCTGTACCTCTGAGGGCACTGAACTTTTCTCATTTATTTTCAGAAAGACACACTAATGGATTATTCTATGGCAACAATATTTTAAGAATAGTGATGAGTGGTAGACAGGGTGAGGAGGAATATGCCCAACTGACCAAATCCTGGCCCAAGCAGAGAGTGGTCATTAGCACACCAAGAGAAGTTCATGAGTGATGGGAAACAATCAAACCTTGTATATTTTCTTTTCCCTTCACAAACTGGTATAAAAATACTAAAAGTAAAAATATCACCAAAAATATATTTAGCAGAAGTGGAGGTGGGGCCAGAAGCTGGGACCCCTCCCACTGTAGGCTAGAGTAGGGCAGGAGGGTTTTATGGTCCACATGGCCTTGCTGACTAGAAGGAAGGGGAGGGCAAAGTGCAGAGGGGGTAGGAAAGAAGACAGCTGGAGGCAATGCACTTAGAGGAAATTTATGTTTAAGGGAATTAAATTGTTTTCTTAACCAAAGATGCATGCAGTTTCGGACTGTCTTGTTCTGAAACTCTGGGGCTCAGGCACAGTAACTGTGAAGCCCCAGTCTGCTGGGGGTCAAGGTGCCATTCTAAAAGCTGTTGCTGAATATGGAGGAAGGGATGGTCTTGGGTAGACACTGCTGTCAGAGCTAGGCTAACTCAGGTGGCGAGGGAGAACCCAGGTGCCAAATCTATCAGTTGGAGACGGGAAAACCTGATACGAGAGCATTAGAGGAATGTGTAAAGAGAAACTGGGAGCAATTATTTTTCCCCAAGACCTGGCAGTTTCAGGGGTGTGCACAGGAGTCCACAGTGAGGAATTTAGCAAAGTCTAAGTGCTAATCCTCTTCTCCAACCCTTGCCCTGAGTTTGCCCACAGGCTGTTTGATTCCACAGGAGGCCAGGGGAGCTCTGATGTGGGAGATGGGTTCTAGGTCTGCTCCTTTGGCTCCTCTCTCTTCGGTCCCTATGAGGGGGTGGGGAGACTGGCTCATTCATTATCTTGATATGGTGTAGTCATGAGGGTGCTGGAAACTCTGTGCATTGACAGGGCAGGGAGGAGTCCCAGATTGAGGGCCTTTCAGCTGCACTGCTCCTGATGCAGGAACAGCTGCTGGGGCCATCACTGGGATGAAGGAGACTCTCAGAGGGCAGCAGGTCTTGGCCATGGCTCAACTGCAGGTGCCCAAGAAAAACTAGTTAACAATAAACTCAGTCAAGCAGGGTTCCACAGGGATTCAAGGTAAGGGTGATTATTAGGACCAGCCAGGCCATAGGGTTAGTTCTGAAGGCAGTGATCTGTAGCAGTGAGCAGATCTTGAAGTATATTGTGGCATCTGGGGCTGCTAGGCCTGTGAGGCTGTAGGTGAGCATGTGCTGGCCCAGCCTACAAAGGGCTCCCAGTCACCCCCCAAAATGCTGCTCCACCTGCAGCTTCATAGGGAAGAAAGTATGACTGCTGATCACCTCACAGGAGATGCCTGCCCACATTGGTGGCCTTTATTTGATGCAAGCCGAATTTAGAGAACTTAGGGTTCAGAGCTTCTGGAAGCTTCCAACTCTGTGTTCAACCTGGAGTCCACTGATGCCACCAGGATAGACTGTCCTCTTCTGTAACTTGAAGTCGAGGTGCAGTATCTGGGGGGCCAGTGGGCTGCCCAACTTGGACACCTCCACGGACCAAGGACCTGCCACTCCATTTCCCAGAGCAACGGCTGAACTTGCTCTGCCATTTTCATGATGTGGTATGTTCCGGTTTGCAGTACAGCAGGCTCCCCATTCTTTGTGGTGGGGAAGGGGACAGTGCTAGAAGAGGTGGTGTATGTGAAGGCACACACGTTGTTTTATCTCTGATTTCTACTGAGAGCAATGAAGGACCCAAGATGGAAAAGGAACTATACCTGCAGGAACAGAGTATTACTAAAACTTTTGAGCATGGACAGTGCCCTGCCAGAGAACATCATAATGCTTTTGACCACCTCCTGACCCATGGAATGACCCCACAGATAGCTCACCACTCTCAAAATGGCAGTCTTTAAATAGTGGGGTAACACAGAAGGACGAGGGGAAATCCCTACTTTTAAATGCAAAAGCAGAAATTCAAAGCTGTTTATCTGTGAACACAGTTGATACTTTCAGGAAATTGGACACAAAAGGGCAGGGACTAGGATACAGTGGTTCATATTCCGGGGGTGGGGGGTAACAAATATATACTCTAGTGCAATAGGCACAGAGGACAGTCACCCAAGGGAAACAGAATGGGCCAGGGTTTCTGAGAACTGGCTTTGGGGCTCTAACTTCTTGTGTCAGTTGCACATTAGGAAATGGCAAGTCACAGAAGTGGAGGTGGCCTAGAACACCACTAGGTGGTTGCACTGTCACGTCTGAAGCTGATCAGGCCTGACCACTGTGTGTGGGGAAGTACTGCAGAATAACTGGAGGTAATGTCTACACAAACTAAGCCCCTACCTGAAGGTACCATCCCAGTTTCAGAGTTGAGGTGAGGCCCAGAGGAATTGTGTAATTCAAGAAGCTTGATTGACCTCTGCCTCCCGGGGGGGGGGGGGGGGTCTAGAGTTCTGAAAGTTGGGTCTGGGTGCTACATCCAGAATCACGGACTGTGTACGAAGCTAGGTCACCACATTCCCCAATGGAAAATGGGGTGATAATAAGTGACACGAGGTCACCGGTTAGGAGGTGCTAAATCAAGAGACCCACTATTCAAATGAGCTGTCCCAGAATACAGGTAAGCAGCCAGTGGACATGTAAGTCGGGGAGATCTGACAAGATGGTTTGAAACAGAAGGTGGGAAACATAATTTAACTCTGGGGCCAATGCATGCGTGACTGCACTTTCCTTATGCTGGGAAAGTGGGTGGGGCGAGAACAAAGGGTTCCATTAAAAGTAGAAACCCTCTTATATAAGAGAAGTGAATGAAATGCTTATAGACCAATTTCTTACTTTTTTTCTTCCTTTGCTTCTTGATCTGATCTTTTACAATTTTACAATCTCTCTTAAGAGTCAAAATGCAAATTTGATCAACTTATTTCTATCTTGCTAATGAAGCTTCATTTTGGTCATGATACTTGATAATTTAGGCTAAATAAATATTACTGCTATTAAATTGAGGCAGTTCTGAACTAGGAGGAATGCATGCCATTCTTAAATTCTCAAACCCATAATACCATGAAGGTTGATTTTCAGTAAATAAAAAGACCATCTTCAGGTAAGCTTTCATGGCTATTTTCTGGAACGAACACTCTTACATTCAATAATGAACATACTTAGTCTCAAAGCTCTGCCATATAAACTATAATCCTATCACTTTTCTCCAATGTGATGTCTCTGATGCTGAATGAGGTTTGCAGTCTGGTTGAAAGCTTTCCCACATTTATTACATTTATAGGGCTTCTCTCCTGTGTGAATCCTCTGATGTTGGGTAAGGTGTGTGCTTCGAATAAAGGCTTTGCCACAGATTTTACATTTATAAGGTTTTTCTCTAGTGTGGATTCTCTTATGTTGAGTGAGGGCTGAATGGTCACTGAAGGCTTTCTCACATATATTACATGTATAAGGTTTCTCCCCAGTATGAATTCTCTGATGTTGGGCTAGGGCTGATTGGTCCCTAAAGGCTTTCTCACACAAACCACATCTGTACGGTTTCTCTCCAGTGTGAATTTTCCGATGTCGAGCAAAGGATGAATTATCCCTGAAAGCTTTCCCACATTCACTACACTTATAAGGTTTCTCTCCAGTATGAATTCTCTGATGTTCAGTAAGAGAAGAGTTCACCCTGAAGGCCTTCCCACATTCGTTACATTCAAAGGGCTTCTCTCCAGTGTGAATTCTTTGATGCTGAAGAAAACTTGTGCTCTGATTAAAGGCTTTCCCACATTCATTACATTTATAGGGCTTCTCTCCACTATGAATATTCTGGTGTTTGGTAAGATGTGCCCTGCACACAAAGGCTTTGTCACATATGTTACATTTAAAAGGCTTCTCTCCAGTGTGTATTCTATGATGGTGGGCAAGGTGTATGTTTCGGATAAAAGCTTTTCCACATAAGTTGCATTCAAAAGGTTTCTCTCCGGTGTGAATTTTCTGGTGGTAAGTAAGTGAGGAACTCACGGAGAAGGCCTTGCCACATTCCTTACATTCATACGGTTTCTCGCCAGTGTGAATTCTTTGGTGATGGATGAGGTGTGTACTCTGATGAAAGGCTTTCCCACACTCTCTACATTCATATCGTTTCTCTTTAATAACAGTTTTCCGATTTGCATTAAGTTTTTCAGTATGGACTTTCTGATGTTTATTAAGGGTTGAACTCTTAGTGAAGACTTTTCCACACTCACTACACTCGAAGGCTTTTTTGCTATATTGAAATCTCTGACTCTGAACAAAAGATGAGCCCACAGTGTAGTGCTTCCCAGGTTCATCTCCTGCCTGGGCGCTGAAGACAGAGGGGGTTTTCTGGTGAGCAAGTGCCACCTGGCCTCCATACTGCCATTTCAATAGGCCATCACATTTCCAGTGACTATCGTCTTGGTCAGGAATATCCACCTTGGGAGTAGATTTCTTACTCACAGGTGTTGTCATCCAGTCTGAAAGACAACAAACATAAACATATCTGTTTTATCTAGTTGGGGTAAGAAGATGAGCCTGTGTATAATGCTACCAAAGAGGCTACGGTTTTGAAGGCTTCCTGAAGTGATGATCAGAAAGGAAAGGGAAGAGAGGTGAACAGAGGATGTGGCAGGAAGGGGTTGACTTAATGTAAAATGTATGCAGCAGGATAGCTTGGGAGCTTGAGTAAAGAAGCCACAGGCCTAGGTTGGGATCCTGAGTACAATATTTTCTTTGTGATTACAGAGAAGTTGCCGGACTTTCTAAGCCTCCAAAGCCTACACAGACCCTACTATACTAATAGATTAGAAAAAAGGTACCTTGTCTATTTTAGTGGTATGGTCTTTAAAATAACCTAGATGTGTCCTCAAGAAACCAGGGAAACTAGTGGTTAGCACTTGGTAGAAAAGTAATTCAACTCCCATAACTACTAAAAGCAACATTTTTATGTTTTATAGACTCATTTTAGCATTCAGATGGGTAGTAAAAAAGCCACTATGAAGGATGCATAAAACACTCATATCTACTAATAAAATGAGGACCTCCTACTACTGGTAAGGAAGTAAAGTCTTTAAACCTCTATGAATAATGTAACATCTATATGAGGAAAACACACCTCAAGGATGTATATGTGAAGGCGGAAAATGAGAAACATAGCAGCCAATCTGCCTGGATATACCCAATATATCTTAGAGGGTGAGGCCCTGGCCCCGGGCTGTATACCAGTCGCCAGACATGGGACTCTGCAACTGGGCTAAGAGCCATGGTCCCGTGTGTTACCTGACAGAATGCTTTCTCTTCCCATAGACACATTCTGTACTTTCTCAACAATTGTCTCATTTGGTTTCATAGTACAGGCATACCTCAGAGATACTGCAGGTTTAGTTCCAGACTGCTGCAATAAAGTGAATATTGCAACAAAGTGAGTCAAATTATTTTTTGGATTTCCCAGAGCATGTAAAAGTAATGTTTATACTACACTGTACTATTAAGTAGCATAGCATTATGTCTAGAAAAACAGTGTATATACCACAATTAAAAAGTACTTTATTGCTAAAAGATGCTAACCAGCCTCTAAGCTTTCAGTGAAACCTTTTGGCTGGTGGAGGGTCTTGCCTCAGTGTTGATGGCTGCTGAATGATGGCTGCTGAAGGTTGGGGTGACTGTGACAATTTCTTCAAATAAGATAACAATGAAGTTTACTGTATTGATAGACATTTCCCTTTCATGCATGATTTCTCTGTAGCATGTGATTCTGTTTGACAGGATTTTACCCACAGTAGAACTTCATTCAAAATTAGAGTCAATCTCTCAAACTCTGACACAGCTTTATCAACTAACTTTATGTCATATTCTAAATCCTGTGTTGTTATGTCAACAACCTTCACAGCATCCTCACCAGGAGTAGATTCCATCTCAAGAAACCACAGTCTTTGCTCATCTTAAGAAGCAGCTCATTTGTTCCAGTTGTCTCATAAGCTTGCAGCAATTTGGTCATGTCTTAAGGGTCCACTTCTAATGCTAGTTCTCTTGCTCTTTCTACCACATCTGCAGTGATTTCCTCCACTGAAGTCTTGAACCCCTCTCCAAGTCATCAATGGGGTTGGAATCAACTTCCAAACTCCTATTAAAATTGGTATTTTGATCTCTGACCATAAATTATGAATGTTCTTAATGGCATCTAGAATAGTGAATCCTTTCCAGAGGTTTTCAACTTTATTGCCAGAATTACCAAAATGTGACACAGAGACACAAAGTGAGCCAACACTGTCAGAAAAACGGCACCAACAGACTTGCTTGATGCAAGGTTGCCACAAATCTTCAGTTTGTAAAAAATGCATATCTGCACATAGCACAACAGAATGAAGTATGTCAGTATTAACAAGCAGAGTTCTAGACTGTATACTAGTTTTTCTTACATATTTGTGAATGCCTGCCTTTTACATTAAGTCTATTTAAGGCCTTGTATTAAGAAATGAAATAAGAGCTAGATACCAGAATATAAAGATTTCCCTCATTGATCTTCCACATGAAGGGCAAAGATTACTGGAAAATCCTATCAAGAACAAGCCTCCCTCATAACTTTTTCCCCCCTATACACTCCAGAAAAACTACAAAGAGCTATAATCAATAAAATTAAACTAACAAACCTCTTTACTTATCTGGAAAAGAAAGTTGATCTTCCACGTGAAGGGCAAAGATTACTGGAAAATCCTATCAAGAACAAGCCTCCCTCATAACTTTTTTCCCCCTATACACTCCAGAAAAACTACAAAGAGCTATAATCAATAAAACTAAACTAACAAACCTCTTTACTTATCTGGAAAAGAAAGTTAAACAGGTGCATTTTAAGGGTAAAATCCTGGTGAACTCAAATAATGTTGCTCAAAACAAAGAATGGTCAGTTAAACACCAGGATTGCCAAATCTTAACACCTTAAGGCTGACTGTCACTTCTGGACCTGATAAAGTAGGCTCTGGCTGACATTCCTGCAGAAAACAACTGGAAAATCTTAATTGATAAACAAAAATTCTGTCTAAAGGCATCAGATGTCACTTGAAGCCAACCTGATAATCTAATATTTGAAAGAGAAGGGAAATACAGAAAGGCAATCCCAATACTTACTTTTTTTTTTCCTTATAGAATTTGCTGAATTCTAAAACTTCACAGGGCAAGAGACCAAAGCTAAGCACAATTTCAAAATTTTCTAGTCTTAAGAAAATATGGAGCTAAAAACTGAGATCAGGATCTTCCAAAGAAGGAGGTAGTCATCTTAGTACACATGTAAAGCTCTCAGTAGGCATTCCTGGAGGGCTACAACCTACTAGCATGGACAAACAAGAGATAGGCAAAGCTTTATAAACACCATAACCCTATCTCCCGCTAACATTTCTTTGGCTAGATTAAGGTGGTTCCCTTGCATTCTAGCTATCCGCCAGAAGAAAAGGCAAATCTTCTCTGGAGGCATATAACATCACCCAGAGCTTCTTCACTTCTTTAAATACAGTATCAGGGATTTAATAAAAATGTACCAAGAGTACTAAGAAATTAAGTTAAGAGGAAAAACGGAAAATAGACAAAGACCCACAGAACTCAGATACCAAAGTTATCAGACATGGATTTTAAGATAAGTGTGATTAATATGTTCAATAAAACAAATAAAAATGAGAATTTCAACAGATTATTGGAACCAATGAATCAAGTGAAAATTCTAGAAAGAATACAATGAAGAATATATAAAGAATATACTAATTGAAATTAAGAACTGAACAGATAGATTTAATAGTATATTGGACATGGCAGAAGGCAGCAATAGTGCCCTGGAAAAACACATAAGCAGAAAACATCTGGTAAGACTTGCTGAAAAAAATTAAAAAGGAGACATAGAAGACATGATGAAAAGACTGAACATATATGTGATGAGTTCCGGGATGGAGGAAGGAAACAAATAAGACAAAAATGCTATTTGAAAAAAAATAAAGGCTGAAAAATGAATTTGAGAAGCACTAGAGATTTCAAGCAGGAGAAATACAAAGAAAATCCACCTAAGCACAAAACTACTGAAAACCTAAGTTTATCTTGACAGCTGCTTGAGAGGAAAAAAAATGCATTACTTTTAAAGACTGACAGCTGTCTTTTCAACAAAAACAATGGAAACCAGAGGACAACAAAATAACATTGAAAGTGTTGAAAAGAACATAATTGCCAAATAGAATTCAACAGAAAGAAAATATCCTTAAAAAGTGAATACGAAATTGGCAGTTCTATACAAATAGAAACTGTGTCACCAACAGACCTATATTTAAAAAGAAAAAAACAATGATAAGAATGGTCTAGGCATAAGAAAACCCCAGGTGGAAACATGGAAATGTAAGAAGGAATGAAAAACAAAAGGAAAAGAGAATATGTGAATACATTTAAGTATTATTGCACACAATAATTAGGTCTTGGGAGGTTGAAATATTTATGTAAGGAAATACATAGAAAACATAACATGAAAGGTAGAAGAAAATGGAGTTAATATTTTAAGGTACTAGCAATAAAGTCTAATAGTTACAGAAGATATATTAACAAGCAATAAAGGATGAAAATAAAGCAAGAGAAGGAAAAATGGAAGACAAAAGATAATTTAAAGTAGGTGAGTAAAACAGAAAATAAATACTAAGATAACAGACATCCGATCTAGTTACTATATATTAGTAACTGGTTTAAATATCTGATTAAAAACTAAGATTGGGAGTGCCTGGGTGGCTCAGCGGTTGAACATCTGTCTTTGGCTCAGGGCATGATCCCGGGGTCCCGGGATTAAGTCCCACATCAGGCCCCTTGCTCGGTGGGGAGCCTGCTTCTCCCTCTGCCTGTGTCTCTGCCTCTCTCTCTGTGCCTCTCATGAATAAATAAATAAAATCTTTAAAAAAAAACTAAGATTGTAAGACTAGATTTTTAAAAATCCAACTAAATGTTTATTAGAAGAGAAATATCAAAATACAGACATAGAAACATAGAAAAGGATTTATCATTCAAGCACTAACCACAAGAAAGCTGGTGTATGTATCAGACAAACTTTACAATCTAAGAAAAATAGACTTTCAGATATTTCGTATTGACAGAAGGGATATTTCTCCAGGAACATATAACAAATCTACATTTGTACATAACTTCACAATGTATGAAGTAGAAGCTGAGAAAATGAAGAGCAAAAACAGAGAAATCTTAACAATCCTAGTAAGATAACTCAGTAACTCAGAAATGAAATCTTAAAGAACAGGGATGATCTTAACAATCTGATAAACAAATCTGACTCAATAAATAGGCTTGAAAACTGCATACTCAACAATGACAAAGTACATATTATTAGTGCATACAAAACATTTACCTAAACTGATGTCATATTGAGCTGTAAATGATACATTTCACATGACTCCGAGCATTCAGAATATGTTCTCTGAACTCAGTGGAATTAAGCTGGAAATGAACACCAAAATACCAAAAAGATACTGAAAAAATCCACAGATATTTCTAAATTAAACAACACATTTCTAAATAACTGATAGATGAAAGAAATCACAAAATTAGAAATAATTTAAATGATAAAAATATGAAATGAAACTGATAGGATGCAGGTACAGCCATTTGTAGAAGGAAATGTGTATCTTAAGAAATTAGAAAAATAGTAAATGAAACACAAAGGAAAGAAAGAACCTTTCTTATTATAATAACTCAATAAAAATTGACAGACTTCTAGCCAGACTAATCAAGAACAGAAAGAAGGCATATATCACTAATATCAATAATGATAAAGATGACATCAGGATTGATTCCAGAGACTTATAAAACAATAATGTAATGAGGAAACTCTATGCTAATAAATTTAGCCATTTAGACAAATGGCTCAAATTCCTAGAAAGGTAAAAAAAAATCTTTTTTGAATGGTCCTACAGCTAGTAAATAAACTGAATCTTCAATTTAAAACCTTCTCATAGGAAAAAATAAAAAATAATAATAATAAAACCTTCTCATAGGGGCACCTAGAGGCTCAGTAGGGTAAGTAGCAGACTTGATTTTGGCTCAGGTCATGATCTTCGGGTCATGGGATCGAGCCCTACATCGGGCTCTTTGCTCAGTGGGGAGTCTGCTTGAGGATTTTCTCTCTCTCTCCCCCTCTTACTCCCTACACCTGCACTTATGCACATACTCTCTCAAATAAATAAATATATAAATCTTAAAAAAATAAAAATAAAACCTTCTCACAATGAAATTGCCAGCCAGAGATGGCTTCACTAGTAAATCTGTCTAAACATTTAGGAAAAAAAATAACACCAATATTACACAAACTCTTTCAGAGAACAGAAGAGAATAAACATTTTTAATTGGTTTTATGAAGTTAGTATAACCTGCCAGAAATCTGATGAGGATAATTAAAAAAAAAAAAAAATCACAGGCCATTCTTTCTCATAAACACAGATGTAAAATTCCTAAAAGAAATATTCAGCAAAAGGAATATAAAAAAGTGAATAAAAAAGGATAATGGATCAAAAATAAGTTGAAATTCAACATTATTTTCACATTTCAATCACTCAATGTCATTCACTACATTAACAAAATACAGGGGAAAAATAACATCATTCTTTCAATAGATGCTGAAAAGGCACATGATCCAATTCAATACCCAGTCATGATAAAAACTCATAAAGTAGGAGTAGAACATAACGTCCTTAATCTGCTAGAGTACCTACAAAAAACCTACACAAAACATCACAGTTAATTGTAAAATATTGAAAACATTCCCCTGAGACTGCAATGAGAAAAAGTCTGTTATCACAATTTGTTTTCATTTTTTAAAAATTTATGTAAGTAATCTCTACACCTAATGTGGGGCTCAAATACATGACCCTGAGATCAAGAGACACATATTCTTTGACTGAAGCAGCCAGGCACCCCATTATTACAATTCATATTTATTGTTGTACTGGAGTCTTAATCAGTACAAGGTAAAGAAAGAATAAAAATATTATTCTCAGATAATACGATTATATTTGTATAAAACAACAAAATATTCTACAATATGGTTGGCATTCATAAGGAAATTTAGTAAAGCTGCTGGACATAAGATCAATATATAAAAACCAACAGTCTATCTGTATACCAGTAACAAATAATTGGAAAACAAAACTTTCAAAAGACATTTATAATTGTAATCAAAAGCAAAAAATACTCAGAAATAAATACAATGAAAGATGTGTAAGAACTATATATGTAAAACAACAAAAAATTTAAGAGAAATCATAAAGAAAACCTAAATAAATATAGGAATAGAACATGTTCACAGAATGGAATATTACCAATTCTCCCCACTTAAGCTACAGACTCAGACCAATTCTTATTAAAATCCCAGCAGGAATTTTGTGGAAACTGCAAAGTCAATTCAAAAATTCTAAAAGCAAAGAAAAAAACAAAGCTGGAGGACTTACATCATTATGTTAGAGTAATTGAAACAGTACTGTATTAGACAAAAAGAATGAGACAGAATAGAGTCTAGAAACAGACCTATATACCAATAGACCAATGCAAGAGATTATAGAATCCAGAATCAGATTCATGCACATGTAGTCGCCACATGTATGGCAAAGGAGATAGTGCAATACTGGGGGAGAAAGACAGTCTTTTCAGTAAACCATCCTGGGTCATCTGGATATCCATATAAAAAACAATGAACAATATATTTTCCATGTTGATTTCAATTTTTTAAAAAATTTATTTATGATAGTCACAGAGAGAGAGAGAGAGAGAGAGAGGCAGACATAGGCAGGGGGAGAAGTAGGCTCCATGCACCGGGAGCCCGACGTGGGATTTGATCCTGGGTCTCCAGGATCGCGCCCTGGGCCAAAGGCAGGTGCCAAACCGCTGCGCCACCCAGGGATCCCCTCCATGTTGATTTCAGACTGAAGTATGAAAGACAAAAGAATAAAGCTGCTACAGGTAAACAAAGATCTCCAAAGCCTTAAAGGACACAAAATGCATTAACCACAAGGAGCAAACACAAAACCACAAAAACTCACACCTTGATTAATTGGACTATCTTAAAAATGTAGAACTTGTTTATCAAATTATTATTCAAAGTGGGAAACAACATTTGCAATACACACACACACACACACACACACACACACGACATTTGAAGATTCAAATCATAAATTTGCAACCCTGGGATCCCTAGGTGGCACAGCGGTTTGGCGCCTGCCTTTGGCCCAGGGCACGATCCTGGAGACCCGGGATTGAATCCCACGTCAGGTTCCCGGTGCATGAAGCCTGCTTCTCCCTCTGCCTGTGTCTCTGCCTCTCTCTCTCTCTCTCTCTGTGACTATCATAAATAAATAAAAATTATAAATAAATAAATAAATAAATAAGCAACCCTATCAATCAATAAAAAAAAATCAATAAGAAAAGAATAGACAACTATATAGAAAATAAGAAAAAAACTTATAGGTGCTTTACAAAAGAGGATATTAGGGGTGCCCGGGTGGTGCAGTTGGTTAGCCTCTGACATTTGGTTTGATTCAGGTCATGATCTCAGGGTTTTGAGATTACGCACCGAGTCAGGCCAACCACTCAGCACAGAGTTATCTTGAGATTCTCTCCCCTTCTCCCTTTGCCCTTCCCGCTTGTGCTCTCTCTCTAAAATAAATAAGTAAATCTTCAAAAAAAAAGAGGATAGTAAAAATTAAAAACAAAGATGATCAATTTCATCAGTCATAAGTTGAAATACAATCAGATATTCCATAAATCCTCTAAAGTGGTAGAAAAAAATTTTAAATGGTAAAAGTAGGTCTACAGGAGGATATGAAACTCTCACATACTGCTGGTTGATGAATGGACTGGTATACCCACTTTGATAAACTACTTCGCAGTCTTGACTAAAGCTTGCCTACTCATGAACACAGTACTCCTAGCCATGTACCCAAGAGAAATGTACACGTATATTCTCTAAAAGATGTAAAGGAATGTTCAAAGCAGTACACTTCATCATAAAAGCTCCAAGCTAGAAATGAATCAAATGTCTAGCAACAGTACAAAGTAGAAATGGGGGCAGCTCTGGTGGCTTAGCGGTTTAGCGTCACCGTCAGCCCAGGGCGTGATCCTGGAGTCCTGGGATCAAGTCCCGCATTGGGCTCCCTGCATGGAGCCTGCTTCTCCCTCTGCCTGTGTCTCTGCCTCCCTCTCTCTCTGTGTGTCTCTCATGAATAAATAAATAAAATCTTTAAAAAAAAAAAAAAAAGTAGAAATGCCAGTAGGTTTACAGAGTGAAATATATCAGTGAGAATGAACCAACTCTTGCTATACATGGATGAATCTCAAACATACCATTGAAGGAAAGAAGCCAGACACAGAAGAATACTGTAGGATTCCATTTACATAAACTTCAAAAACAGGCAAGAACAAAGCTACATTCAGGGTAATAGTTATCTTTAGAACAAAAGAAATAGAGGGGATGGGAGGTTTCTGACACGCTGGTAACATTCTATTTCTTGTTATAGGTGCCAGTTATATGGTATTTACACTGCAAAACTTTGTTGAGTTTTACACTTCTAATTTGTGTGTTTTTCTGGGCTAGTAGTACTACAAAACATTTTTACTTAAAAAAATCTGGCCGATGGCTTTCAAAAATGATACTGTGGCTCAATGAAAATAACCAATTGTTGGCTTTCTTTTCTAGCAGCTGCTGGATAATTCTATTAAAGCCTTTTCTTGATTGTGATCATAAAAACACATTATCTACATTAAAGAAAATATCTGTCTTCTTAATGTTTAGTGTTATAGGAGAACACTCATCCAATCAAGAGGGGAGTCAAATGCAGGTTTTCCCACATTGAAGATGAACTGAGGTTGGGAGGACTGGACCCCCACTGAAGATCTGAGCATACAGCATCTGCTCTTACCAGGGCCCAGGTCTCTTCAGGGTGGGCTCAATTAAGAAGTAATACCCCTGGCTGCATTGTCTCACATTAAAAAAAAAAAAAAAAACAAAGTATGGTTTTAACCTATATAACTCTAGGGTTTCATACAAGACATGCAAGCAGTATGATCCAAGTCCCCTTTACAATGTACTCAAAAGGTCATCCCTGGGGAGGGACCAGAAACTAATCGGGTTTAACTTCTAAATCACAAGAAGTTTCAGGAACTGGCATCATCAGATACATCAGGAAGTGGGGAATGGATGATGGAGCATTGGTCAGTTTGCAAAGCTTTTAGGCCTCCACGACCCTTCCCCAACTCGGAGGAGCTCAGGGATTTTCCTCTTCCTCTCTCCCTCTCAGAGAGAGTAAATCAAAGGTGCTCCAGACCGAAGAAGACACCAGGGCAGCGGGCAGCAGGAGAGCCATGTTAAAGACTCAAGCCCCACTTACCCACATAGAGTTCCTTTTGGAAAGAAAAAGGACTCCTACTGTTTACCTGGGCAGACAATCGGGGACTACCAGATAGCTGAGGAAAGCTTCTAACTGGAAAGAGATACCAACAGAATCAAAAAGAAAATTTGAGACCACAGAGCTTTCAAAGGGAGAAGAAAAATGTTTTTGTAAGTCATTTCTCTTTCAAGGTAGAAACCTTAACTATAAAATGTGAATAAGAACTTATAAATAAAGTAATATCCTGAGGAACAAGAGTCCTTGGAAATTAAAAATGATGGCAGAATTTGAAAACTCTGAGAATTCCTCTGAGAATTCCCACTGTAAAACATTTAGAAAATTAGGGGAAAAAAAGAGAGAGAAAGCAACAACTTTCTGGGTAACTGACAAATGACAGGGAAAGATGGGAGATCCCTGGAGGAAAGCAAACAGACAAGGGATTCAGTCCCTAGGGACCGTGTCCAGGTCACAGCACAAGGACCAACAGAGCCCAGGAGGCTCCGTGAACTGAGGTTGACAGGACTCAGGGTTTGGGAAGGCTGAGGCAGCTATAATTTGTGGACCACTGAAGAGAAGCTGTGAAGCTGAATTTGCAGTTTAATACCTTCCCATGAGGAAAATTCTTGGCCCGGAAACTGTCACTGGGTTGACCAAGCACTTTATGAAGAAATAATACTAATTCTATACAAATTTTCCCAAAAATGAGAAGGGGAACCGTCCAAATTCATCTTTTGAGGCTAACATTACTCTGATACCAAAACCAAAGATATTACGAGGAACAGATCAGACTAACATAGCCCTCATGTACACAGATGGAATAATTCTCAACAAAATGTTAGCAAATCTAATCCAGGAATATTCTAGAAACAGTAAATCAAAACGAAGTTGGGTTTTTTCCAGAAGTGCAAATTTGACTTGATATTTTAAAACCAATCAATGTAATTGATCAACCACTGCAGCACCTTAAGGATTTGGAAAAGCACTTGAGAAAACTGCAACATCCAGTCACAATAAATCCCTCATCAGATGTTTAAAGTTACTGATGAAGGGCATCTACAAAGTAATCCATGCCCGACATACTGGATTGTGAAAGACAGGCAGCATTGCCCCTAGGACTGGGAGCAAAGAGGGACAGGCCCTCCCACAGCTGCTGTTCTGATGCTCAGCTGCATGGTGCCAGAGTCCTACCCTGGCCGGTAAGCAACACCTGGACCTCACGTTCTCTGCAAACACTTTCCCGGTTTAAATACACAACTAGAATACAACCTGGGATTTCTGCTTTTTGGGCACATGCCTTAGTGAAAACATAGGTCCACAAAGAGCATCTGAACTAAGATATATCCACACGATGCCTTGTACTGGAATGTTCATAGCAGCTTTAGCCAAAACCTGAAAATAGCCCAAGTGCTCCATAAAGATAGTTGAACAAATAGGGCTATCTCCATAGGGCAGGATGCTAATTTGGCAATAACAAAAAACTTCTGACACGTGAAACGGCAAGGAGGCGTCTCAAAGATGCTGTGCCAAGTGATAGAAGTCAGTCACAGAAAGGTATGTGCTGTGTGGTTCTGTTCCTATAAAATCTGGGTTGCCTGGTGCTAGGGGTGGGGCCAGGGACTGACTACAAAGAGGTCTAAGGGAACTCTTAGGTTAGGGATAACAGAAACATCATTATTTGGAAGCAAATACATCAAATAGTCAGCGAAAAGTGGCTACCTCTCCAGAAGGGAGAACAGGGAAAAGGGAGGACAATGAGGTCACTCTTTTTTTTTTTTTTGTAATAAACAAAGTAGTTTCACGAAATGCATGTATCACTGTGGTAAAACTTAATACTCAATAAAAAAGAACAGAATAAACTCCAAAACCAATAAAGGAAAGAAATGAAGTGTAAAAAAAAAAAAAGTCAATGAACTAGATCAAGATAAAATAAAAAGGATCAGCAGAGTCAAACATTCATTAAAAAGTCTATTAAAGGGGTGCCTGGAGTTAAGTAGCCAACTCTTATCTCAGGGTTGTGAGTTCAAGTCCCTTGTTAGGCTACTTAAAAAGAAAGTCTATTGAAAAGCAAATCTCTGGGACGCCTAGATGGCTGTCAGTTAAGCATCTACCTTTGGCTCTGGTCATGATCTCAGGATCCTGGGATCAAGCCCAATAGCAGAGTTATCTGCTCAGCAGGGAGTCTGCTTCTCCCTCTCCCTCTGTGCTCTCTCTTTTATAAATAAATAAAATCTTTTTTTAAATAAATAAAATCTTAAAAAAAAAAAGACCAAACCCCTGATAAAGTTTTACAAAAAAAAAAAAAAAGACAAAAGCTAACCATTAGAAATTCATGCTTCTATTCAATAAATACATGTTGGGCCCCAGTGTGCTGAGGATACAGGACAAGGAGGACCAAGTCCTTCCCTCACGGATCAAAGGGTAGAAAGGATCATTTCAACATGACACAGCATGAAGATAAAAATCATAAAAGCAAAAGACTGACAGATTTTATTTCATTAATTAAGAACTTCCATTAGTGGGACACCTGGGTGGCTCATCGGTTGAGTATCCGCCTTCAGCTCAGGTTGTGATCCCGGAGTGCCAGGATTGAGTCCCACATAGGCCTCCCTGCAAGGGGCCTGTTTCTCCCTCTACCTATGTCTCTGCCTCTCTCTTTCTTTTTTTTTTTTTTTAAATTTTTATTTATTTACGATAGTCACACACGCAGAGAGAGAGAGAGAGAGAGAGAGAGAGAGGCAGAGACATAGGCAGAGGGAGAAGCAGGCTCTACGCACCGGGAGCCCGACGTGGGATTCAATCCTGGGTCTCCAGGATCGTGCCCTGAGCCAAAGGCAGGAGCTAAACCGCTGCACCACCCAGGGATCCCTGCCTCTCTCTTTCTGTGTCTCTCATGAATAAATAAATAAAATCTTAAAAAAAAAAAAAAAGAACTTCCATTAGTAAAGAAAGAGAGAAGATAAACTTGGGAGTGACACACATATTACCTGATAAAATAACTTGATTCCTGGATACATAGGACTCTTTATAAAGGAATAAGAGAAAGATAAACTGTAATAGAAAAATGGGCAATGAATATGAACACGGAAGTCCCAGAACACAAATTATCAATACACGAGAAGATGTTCAAGTTCATTACTAACAAGGAAATATAAATTAAAACCACAGTGAGATACCATTTCACAGAAATGGGACTGGGAGAATTTTTAAAAGTCTAAGAGTTCCCAATTTGGGCAAGAATGTAAAGTAACAAGAACCTGCACTGACTATTGGTATAATTTGGAACAATTAATTGGTAATCTGGGAAAATCCAGTGGAGCTGACACAGCATATACCCTATAGCTATGAATACACTCAAAAATACTCCCAAAGAAGGTCCATGTATATGAGGAAACATGTATAAGAATATTAAGTCAGAGTTATTCGAAACAGCAAAGTCTGGAAACATCCTACAGATCTACCAGCAACAGAACAGATAAAGTAAGGTATCACCACTGAGGAAGTGTCAAACTGCAGAGCTACACTTCTCAATGAGGGTTTAAAACATACAACTTGTGGAAAGGCATCTACAGTACAATACATATATCAGACTTTGAAGTTTGCAAAACTGAACATGATTGCTCAGAGCTATGGATGTGGTAAAACCATGTAGAGCATCGTGGGGCTGCTGGTGTAAAATTTAAGCTGGTGGCTTTGGTTGGCATTGAAAGGAGGCAGGAGCAGTGAAGCAGGGCGCAACGGACTCCACAGGTGCCCCTATGTTTTGTTTCTTCAGCTGGACAGTGGGTATGGGTGCTGTTTCCTTAACTCTGCAAACCATCAGAAAATACCATATATTCTCTTCTGTATACAGAACATACAGGCATCAATATATGTTTATTTTAAAGTAAACCAAGGATGGACACCTGGGTGGCTCTGTGGTTGAGCATCTGCCTTCAGCTCAGGTTGTGATCCCAGGGTTGTGGGACTGAGTTCCACATCAGGCTCCCTGAAGGGAGCCTACTTCTCCCTCTGCCTATGTCTCTGCTTCTCTTCCTGTGTCTCTCATGAATAGATAAATAAAATCTTTAAAAAAAAGTACAAGGAAATGACTACAAGTGTAGAAATAAAATTACAATTAATAGTAAATGAGAGCTGGTTCTCTGAAAAAAATTCCCAACAAATTTAAGAGGGAGACAAAAAAGCAGATACAATTGGAAATGAGCAAGAGGACACAACATAAAGTGTTAAAACTGTAGATGAATGCTATGCCCAGTTGCAAATGAATACACTTCATGGCAAAAAAACAAAAATCAAAAAGCCAAACCCAAAATCCAACAGTTTAAAGCTAATTGGTAAAATGTATAACCGATGTAACAGAAAGAAACCTCAGCAGGTTAATAAACATGGATGAAATGTAAAAAGTTATTAGCACATGACTCAGAATAAGAGACCAGGTGGTTTTCTGTAGGTTTACTGAGTAAACGATTTTCTAGGTGATTGAAGCTATTTTGGAGGAGGAGAGAAAATGAATTTTGAGGGTCAGAGGAGTTTCATTGCTGGCTATACCCCAATCCTGACTTGCCAGGAGATAGCAACATTAAATCTGTCCAGATGAGCTAACCATGCGGAGGCCAGGTTTTCCTTATGTGGGGTTGATGTGACTTGCCTCACAGGTTGTAAGAGCTGAATGGGGCAGTTCACATAAATTTCCTCAGAAAACACTCAGCACAGTGATGGTCCTCAGACGCTCAACAGCCAACTCCCTTCTCCCTCTGCTAGCACATGATCCAGAGAAGAGAAAACCTATCAGAAGGACTTTTTCTATGTCTGAAAATAAGTGTCTATTCTAAACCGAGGGTCACTGGGTGCAATTGCAGAGGAGTTCTAGAGATGTTTTTTTGAAGTCCTTGTCAGTCATTAGGAAATGAAACAGAAATAAGATAAAAACCAAAACTAAAAAGGATCTAACAAATGCTTTAGGCATAATGATCATTGGAGAGTGAGAAGAGGGCAAAAATATTTGGAAATAACTACTATTTCTCTACAGCAGTAATTTCTGACTAAAGAACAAAAAAGTAGATGGCTCTATTCCAAAGTAAAAATAGATCTTCAACAGATGAGAGAGACAGCTATAAAACTTTATTGGTAAGTATATTTTAAATTTTTTTTTTAATTTTTATTTATTTATGACAGTCACAGAGAGAGAGAGAGAGGCAGAGACACAGGCAGAGGAAGAAGCAGGCTCCATGCACCGGGAGCCCGACGTGGGATTCGATCCCGGGTCTCCAGGATCGCGCCCCGGGCCAAAGGCAGGCGCCAAACCACTGCGCCACCCAGGGATCCCTATTGGTAAGTATATTATAACTACTGATCACCCTCAAGAATCGACTCAAGGTTTGGGGTGTCCAGGCAACTCAGGAATGCAAGGTGCTAGACGCTGAGGGCTGGGAAAGGCACCTGGGAGGGCCTGAACCGTGACCACCTGGGCATTCAGGTCATTACCTACACCTATCAAATTGCTTCCAGGTATAAAGCTCCTTCTTCATCTTCATATTCCCTCCACCCATGGGCAATAAAGAACTAGTGGGAATGATGATGAGCAATGGAGGAATGGATGATGATGTTATGGAAGAGTGGCAGGACAGTGGATGAATTTCTTTTGTTTAATTCCTCCTCCCCTGCTTTTGTTAGAACACTGCTTTTATAACACAGAATGAAATACTCAAAATGCCTTAGCTTGGTTATCACAGAACATAAAAATTCTGAATGCTATTGGGGAAAGTTAGAAGATATTTTTTTTTTTTTAACTGAGTTTTAGAGTTAAGACATTCAAATTCTATAACAGATTGGGTCCTAGACATTCTGGGTATAGAGTATTTTATTTTATTTTATTTTATTATTTTATTTTATTTATTTTATTTATTTTATTTTATTTATTATTTTATTTTATTTTATTTTATTTTATTTTATTTTATTTTATTTATTTATTTTTTTTTTAGAGTTATTTATCATAGGATATGAATCCTTGCCTGTTTTACCTGGATGAAAAATGAGTACCAAAAGGTTTTCAAAATATATTTTCCAGGGGTGTCTGGGTCGCTCAGTCGGTTAAGCATCTGCATCAGCTCGGGTCATGATCTCGGGGTCTTGGGATCGAGCCCTGTGTCAGGCTCCCTGCTCAGAGAGGAGTCTACGTCTCCCTCCCCTCTCCCTTTGCCTGCCACTCTCCCTGCTGTGCTCTCTCTCAAATAAATAAAACCTTTAAAAGAAAAAATTTTCCAGCTTACAAAATGCTAGCTCAAAGTGAAATGTCATGTCTTGGTTAAGGCAATATGCTCTCTAGAATATTCAGGACCAAGGGGAGAGGCACCCCTGCTCCCGCTCTTAAGCTACCAGACACCCAAAGGGCTCCTCGAGACAAGTTACAACCACTAAACTGTATGTTCCCTGTATCCTCTGGCTCCAAGTGTAGACCACCTACTAGGTACCAGGTGAGCGATTCGGGAAAGTATAAACCTGGCTGCACTCTCATGGTGCTTCCAGCACAGCGTGGTACTGAGAACAGTCAGAAAATAATTAAATGGATCACATGAATGAGCAAAAATGAAGGCAAGTGAAGAAGTGTGTAATGTTTAGCTGGAAGGAATGCCTCAGAAGGCAGATGGTTAGCGGGCCCATCACATCCTGCTGTGTGTAACCGGGGGATCCCTGGGTGGCTCAGCGGTTTGGCGCCTGCTTTCGGCTCAGGGTGTGATCTTGGAGTCCCGGGATCGAGTCCCACATTGGGCTCCCTGCATGGAGCCTGCTTCTCCCTCTGCCTGTGTCTCTGCCTCTCTGTCTCTGTCTCTCTCTGTCTCTCATGAATAAATAAATAAAATCTTAAAAAAAAAAAAAAAAAAAAGAAAGTACATGTACCTGTTGTGTGTAACCTGGTGCGGGTCCTCCTCATGGGAAGACAATGAGCAGAGACTGCACTGTTAGATGCTCAATGAGACAAAAGGACATGCGAACATGGCATGGTGGGAGCTGCCCAGATTATAGTGGAGACATTAGTCTATGCTAAAGGAGGAGGAAGAAAATTCATGGAGAGGAAAGCCCACATGCACACGGGACCAAATGTGGCAACTAGATTTTGGGGTGAACGAAGAGTGAAAAGATCTTGTTTCTCAGTCTAAGGCCTGGAGCATTTGTGGAGCTCCTCCCGATGACTCCTACACATGGGGCTCTTACCAACACAGAAGCCTCCTGATGTGTCCTCCAGCATCCATTCTTCTTCTTTTCCCAGCTGGGAAAATGCATCTGGTTGGGGTCCTAAGAGTCCTGTTTTTGAGGGGAAAAATGGACCATGTCTGTTCATACCAGCAATAAAATCATTGCAAACAGGAGACCTGGGCCTCAGGACCTCCTGGAAAAAGTGACCTGATAGGAAGGCCAGGGGCCAGATGAGTTCCCAGGAGGAAGAAAGACAATCTGTTTGCATGTCCTTCTACCTGCTGAAACGGAGAAAGGACTGAACCTAGTCACCTTCAGAGCATCTGCACATAGACTCCAAAGGGGTCACGTACTCAAGACACCAGGGGTAGGCATGCAGGAGCCCAGATGATAACATCCTCGATCAGGCCATCCCCAGCCCAGTCTGCTGCATGGGACCAGTTTAAGAGTTTAAAAGGGTCCCAAAAAGATCTCCAAATGGGAAGATAAGCCTTTGGGGGTCCCTCCCCAGCTTACCCAGGGAGACTAGGTTGCTGTAGTTCTCCAGCATCACATCTCTGTAAAGGGCCCGCTGAATAGGGTTCAGCTGTGCCCACTCGTCCCGGGTGAAGAGCACCACAACGTCCTTGAAGGTCACGGATTCCTGTAACAGCAAACCAGTCCCTGGTGACCTGTGGCCACCCACTCCCACGGCTCTCCAGGAACTGCTGAGCCTGGCAGTCCTCAGGAGCTGGGGAAGATGTGCGGGACTGTTAGCACAGAGCAGGCTGGTGTTCCATGACAACATAAGCAAATCCTAGGGGGTCGTAGGGGCCAAGTTTTTATCAGACTTTGCTTCTTCCTTTGAATAAACACGTATTATGGAGAAGATACGCTTCCTCAGCACTGAGACTTCGAACTTGCTGTTCATTGTGCCCTGCACATTTTCTCCCATTGTTCTGCCCAGCCCTGCCTCCACTCCCACCCCACCCCATGACCAAATCCTACCTAGGCTTCAGCCTACACCTTATCTCCTGGGCACAGCCTGCCTCAACTCCTTTCTCAGGCTCAACCAAGTATGGCCCCACTTTATTGTGAGTTCTCATTTACTTTTGGGCTCCCCCACGGGACTGTTAACTCTAAGATGCTATGGAGTATTTCCACATCTCTTGTCTTCCCCACATGTTTTGGAGAACATGGCCCACATACTAGCACCTACTGCTTGTTGCTTAGCAACTCCTGCATATCTTCAGCTGCTCACCTGCCCACTCTTAACACATACATGGTTGTGTATGACAGAAATAGTCACTCTGGACAATATGACCTTGTCACCTCTGATCACAACTAGTGCCTTCCTTGGAAACTCTTGGCTGAGAAGCCAAGAGAGCTGGTGTGCCCTGAGAATGAATGAAGCAGAAGCTCAGAGAAGAAAGCCAAAGGTCCAAAAGAAAGGACTTTTAGATTATATATATGTAGAGACAGAGAGACAGACAGACCACCCACCGCACCTCCCTATCCAAAGTCCTTGCCTCTTTGCCTTAGCAGAAATATTTGGGAGAAAGCCCAATTATCCTTCCCTTTTAAAAAAAAAAAATTATTTATTTATTTGATAGAAAAGAGCAGAGTTAGAGAGAGAGCATGAGGGGTGTGGAGGGGAAGAGGCAGAGGGAGAAGCAGGCTCTCCACTGAGCAGGGAGCCCAACTCAGGGCTCAATCCCAGGACCCTGGGATCGTGACCTGAGCCGAAGGCAGACAATTAACAGATTGAGCACCCCAGGCACCCCCAATTATCCTTCCAATAAAGGCCTGCTTTGCTTAAGGTAGTCTGAGTTAGGTTTTTGATACCTGTACCCAGAGCTTTGCACAAAGTAGGCAACCAAGAAACACTTGTTGGATTGAACCCATGAATCAATTTTTCAGGTACCACTGTTTCCCTTTTTATCACCAGCGTATCATAATACCCTACACACTTTACATTCCTAGTACAGGTCTGCTGAATGACAACCAAATTAAAAGAGCCTGTAAACATGAAATAAATTGTGTGACAACAATGAATTGAAGTAAGTCAGGGATGAGAAATATGACAGTGGATTGGCACTGCGGAGTCAGGCTTTGAGAAACAGTGGTGTCAGAGACAGGCGTCGAGGGAGAAGTCAAACCAGAAGGAGGTGGGTGAGCATCTGGTGTACAATGCCTGGCCTGGAACATGGCACCTTCCACCATCTGCTCATCTCTTCTAGTATTTTCTGCCATAGTTTCCTGCCTTGGACAGGCTGTCATGTGAAGGAATTAGAATAATTTTACCCAATTCATCAGAATGTATACATTCAAGTGAAGGCTATCTCCTTCAACTTGGAGTCCATATCCTTATTCTAAAAAGGCTGGCACTGCTCAAAGTGCTTTTAGTAATTTACTGAAATTGAAAATGTATCTTTTGAATGCTTTTATGAAAAACCACACGTCATTAAAAAAGAAGAGTCCAGTAAGTCCCAGCTCCCCAAGAAAGTCTTCCAATTTCTCTCTTCTCTCAACTCCCGTGTTAGGTATAGGTATTACCTTTACTACTCTGAACCCCTACTGTTACTTGCTGGTGGAAAATGTGTAGGTTACCATTTCGGATCAACTTGGGTTGCAGGGGTGTCATTTATGTGACCTTGAGCACATTACTTAGCTCCCTCACCCATGAGGATGAGCCCATCATGGTGGCCAGAGAGAAAGGAGTAACGGGGTCAGGCCTCCAACTGAGCCTGGATTGAGAGAAAAGCTCTTGGTCAGGGTAAAAACAAAAACAAACAAACAAAAAACCACTCTTCAAACCTCTACATTCAAAACTTTTAAGGCAATTCGGGTGGGTGGGGGGACCCCGCAGCAACTCCCCACTCACCTGGACCATGGTTGGCAGGTGCTGGACAGCCATTTCTTTTCTGATAAGCCCTTTCCAGGTCTAGCAGAGCAGGACTTGGGCTAGAAACCTCTACACACCTGTTATAAGGACAAATGAGTTAAAACAGATCCCAGAGCAGTCCACAGTGAGGCTGCGAGCATTCACATCCTGGAGGTCCTCCACTACTGGGAAGAAGCTGAGTCCTAGTCCCTAGGTGCTTCTAAGGAGAGTGTGCAGGCCTCCCCTGCAAAGAGATTCCCTTCCTATGCAGCCATTCTGGGCCCCCACATGTTCCCCCAGCGTCTGCGTCAAATCCTCCACATCTTTCCTTCTGTATCTTACATAGGGTGGCTTTTCCTTGCAGAAAGCACCCTTCAGCCCAGATCTCAGGCTTTCTAGCTGCCCTCCGACCTTTGTCCTTATATTACCCTGACAGGTCTCAACAGAAGTTTCTCTCCTGCCTGTTAGGGGAGTGGAAGAACTGGAGAGGAAGGATGGTCTTCTTCCTCCTCCCAAGGCAAGCTAAGAACGCTGGCCCTTCGCTTGTCAAGGCCTCTCCCCGCTCAGGGGCCCAGTCTGGGTGACAAAGAGCCAGAGAGGCCTTGCATTAGAGTAGCTGGGTGGTGGGGAGGGGTCAGGGGTCTCTTTCATCCCACCCACCCTTCGGCCCCGGGCTGGGTCCCCGCGGGAGCTGCTGTCGCCGGGACTCGGCCTGGTCTACAGACAGGGCTCCGACACAGCCCGGGGCATCCACCTCCGGAGCGAGCACCCGCTTCCCGGCTCCTCCGAGACACGCAGAGGCCCGGACGCATCCTCCTCCACATGCACTTGCAGATTCGGACCCTAACACCAACAGCCCGCACCTGGCCATCCTCGCCTTTTCCTCTTTCGAATCAAACCGCAACCGTACGTTCCGGGAAGTTTGCGGCATCGGATCAGCGTCCTCCAGGACGGACCGTACGACCCTTGCCCACCCGGCCTTCCCTCCCTCCGCCCTTCCCCCACCCCGCCCCCGGGCCCGATCACCCCACGGCCGCTCCCGCGCTCCCAACGCGGCTTTGGCCACCGTGCCTGGTCACCACCGGATTGCCCTTCGAGGAACCTCTGCCTGTAGCGAGGAACCGCAACCGCCACATCGCAGGCGAAACACAATGAGCTGGAGTCTGCAGCCCGGGTCGGAACTGCGCTTGCGCGTTGCCCGGGGAGCCGGGGAGCCGAATACCCGCGAGTCGGAGGGGCCAACCCCGCGGTTTCCCCGACTCCACTTCCCAGAGGGCGAAGCGGCGGCGAGCGCCAGCTCCTGCGCCGGGCAGAGAAAGTGATATCGCGCGCCTGCGCAGACAGGGCCTCGCCCTTCCCTCGCGATGCCTGGCAGCGGCGTGCTGAAACTACATTTCCCAGAGGCCCGCGCGGGGTCGTCGCGCCTCCCCCGTAGTGCAGCTACCCTCCGAGCGCCGAGCGGCACGTGCGGCTCCGGTTCTGTTCCCGTCGGATCCGAGTCCGCTTCAGCCCTGTGGTAATGCCCGGGAAGGCGAGACCCGCTAGAAGTTGAAGGCGGGATACAGTCGGACGGTCGCCGTGGGGAGCGGATCTGGGGCGCTCCCAGGAGACGGGGTAAGAGGTGAGAAGCCGCAAAGGCCACTTGCTGAAGGAGGACCGCGCGGACGCAGACCCTTTTTGCTGTGTGGCCCGGGGCGGGGGGAGAGGGTGCCGGGCAGGGGCACGGGGTGTGGCAGGGGCCGGGGTGGCGCCCGCAGAGCCCTGGGAGAAGCGGGGCGGAGGTCGAGCGACCCGGAGGTCGGGGAGGAGAGGGAGCGGGGAAGAGCCGGAGCCCGAGGAGGGGGGGGGGGGGGGGGGGCGGTGCCGGACGCCGGGTGATACCCATTCCT
Organism: Canis lupus familiaris; assembly: GCF_011100685.1. NCBI lineage: Eukaryota > Metazoa > Chordata > Mammalia > Carnivora > Canidae > Canis > Canis lupus. The sequence continues at coordinate 2,896,649 of NC_049232.1, forward strand.
GCGGCGGAGGGGAGGGATGGGGTGACAGCTGGAAAAGTCCCGTTGGGGATGCGAAGTTGCCTTTGAGTACACGTTTCCGCGGAGCTCGGGAAGAAGAGAGGTCTTGACTTTGTCGGTAGTGAATTAAAAAAAAAAAATGCGACCTTGAGGTTGGTCAGTCGGGGAACTGTTGGCCACCTTTTAGGAAGCGGTGTCAGCGACTTCTGTGACACCAAGAGCAGTGACACCGGCCCGTAACGCAGGGCGGATTCTAGAGGGTCAGTAAAGCACAGAGGGTAGTTATCAGCCAACCTGTGACGGTGAGTGTGAGGTGGGAGGGAGTGATTTGAAGTGGTATTATGGGAAATTCCCTTTGAGGAGGTAACATGTGAGCAGAGATTTGACTGCAGCCCGGGATAAAACCCTGCAAAGAATACCTGGGGAAGAACCGCGGCGGGGGGGGGGGGGGGGAGGGGTAGCAATGTCCAGAGACCAAAGTGCGCTTGGTGAGCCTGGGGCTTTGCAAGGCTAGGGGGACTGGAGAGGGCACAGTGAACAAGGGAGAGTTGGGCAGGAGGCCTTGAAGGCCATACCAAGACCTTTGGACTTGGTCCGAGTGTGATGGGAAACCACTGAAGGAGTCTGTGTGCAAGAGTGATGTGGCTGAGCGCACTTTGACAGACTCGCTCATGGGCCTGGGGGGAGAAGGCACTGTGGTGGGGCCAGGGGCCATGCAGGAAAACCAGGTAGGAGGCTGTTAACAACAGTCCTGGGGAGGGACAACCTCCCACAGTCAATGATAACCTTTTTAACAAGGCATTTGTTTTGAGAGACTAATGATTGGAAGATGATTTTCTGGGTGCCATGCTACGGAGTGTGAATGTTATTTTGTTTTCAGATCTATGAGGATGATAATAATACTTATTTAGCAATAGGTGTTGGGCACTTCTGTAAGCACTTTATGTGGGTATCCACTGTATTCTGGAGCTGTGTGGTTCACACTGCTAACAAGAAAAAGAATGAAGCACCTAGATGGAGATCATCATGTCTAGGAAGCGGAACCAAGACAGTCCTAGCCCTAGTGACAGAGAGGTGCACAGACTGTCCTCACTTATTGCCCAGAATGATTGAGAAATGATGTACAAGTGCCATAGCTTCCAAAACTCCTGACAAAGTAGTACAACCTCTATCTGACCTATTTCTCCATCTGCTTCCTCTAAAGGTTAATATTCAACCAAGTTTTGAGCCATTGCACCCGTCCTAGGCTTCTAGGTATTTCATCCTTCCTCTCCCACTTGTCCCTTGCCTTCCTTCTGACCCTTTATTTTGCTGCTCTTTATCATTTTTATCTACTTTGTATCCATCTCTTCTCTCTGCATCTTCCAGAGAAAAATATGTGAAGGGAAAAGAGGAAACTAGGTGTAAGGGACAAATATTAAATAAAGATCTAGGTTTCTGAAGATACAGTTAATTCAGTGTTTCATTCCCCTCTCTGCCTTTGTTCCTACTTCAAGAGCTAGAACTTAGAGATCACAGAGCCCAAAGAGACTGGCCTGCCTATGACCCTCTGTCATAGGGAGCCTCTTCAATTGCCACCCACAAACATCTGCTGTACTTGATTCCCACCTCTCCCAGTGAAAAGTTTCCTTTCTTTGAAAAAGTTTGAAAGACATTCCTATAGCTTCTACCTCTGCTCCAATCCTGTTTTCCCACTTTGAGCTGCCGGTTCCCTCCATCCTGCAACTTACATTCTCCCACACCTCTTCTTTTCAGTGGTAAACTCACTCTCCACAGACTGTTGGCCAGATCAACACCCTTCTCAAACCTACTTTTTTTTTTTTTTTTTGCCTACTTCCACTTTAGAGGCTAGAAGAGTATTTTCTCAGCCTCTTTTGTTACTGGCCTCCACACAACATAGCTATGGTCAGTAAGATTTAAGCAGAAGTCTGCTGAGGGGTTTCTGGGAAAATTTTTCTGATAAAAGGCACAGATGTTTCTGGTGCTTCCCATCCCCTTTCTTCCTGCCCTGAGTGCAGATACTTTACCTGAAGCAGAGCACCCATCACATGACCATGATGGAAAAGCCATGAGACTAAAGATATAGAATTAATTTTGTCTAAACAATGCCACCCAACTCTAGATTTGTTATGTGTTTGTGGGGGGGGGGGGTTGGGGGTTGGGAGGGGGAATCCCTGTTTGCTTGTGTTAACTGGGCTTTCCAGTACTTGTAGCTGTGAAGCTCCTCTGATACACCTACTCTCAATGCCAGTCTCCCTCTAGTTATCTTTCTCAGTGTCTCCTTTCCCAGGCAAGCTACTGAATCCATTTTTCAACCTTTACCTCACTCTTCAACCCATTAATACTTAACAGAGGTCATCAGTAACCAGAACCAGAGGCCATTTTGTATTATCTTACTGTAACCCTCCACGGCATTTGAAAATATTAACTATTCTTACCTTACATGAAATTCTTTTACTTTTGTGCCACCATTTTCTAATTTTTCCTTCCATTGCTCATTTTCCTTTAGGTTGCTGTTTCCTCTCAGCTCCTACTAGTTACACTTTCTCCACATACACTCGTTCAGTGATGTCCTGCCAGTTATTTTAGTGTCTATCAGGAATCTTCACTTGGATATCCATAGACTCATTAAAATGCCCCCAGAATTGGTCAGCTTTATGTGTTCTTCATTATAGTATTCCATCCAACCAAATTAGGTTCCCACATTTAATCAATTACCACATTATCTAGATTCTGTGCCTCATTATTGCTTGAATTCTTTCTTTCCCACTTCATGGCCAGTGTCTTAGCATAGCCCTTGAAAAGCAAAGAATATGTCTTACCTATTTTGATTTTCTGATCATGTCTATCACATATTTAGCACTTTATTAAGAGTATGAAATAAATGAAATTATCTTGACACTGTCATCACTAGAGATCTTTAAAACCTACCATTGTCTTGAGTTGCAAAGATTTTGTTAATATGTTACATCTTCATGTATATTAGTGTTTAGTCTTTTCTCCTTGCCACTTTGATACAGAGTATGGTACAAAGATGTGTATTTGAATCCTATGTACTTAGAGACTGTTTTCTAAATAATTAGCTTATTTAACAGTTTAATGACTGTTAATTGAGAACTTAAAGCAGCATGCTGTTGCTTTAAGATCTGTACAATTATTTCATCACTTGGGTAGCAACCAGCCTAATGTTTTAGGAGAGAAAATAACAGTGCAGGGAGAGGGGGAAGGACATGGAGGGCTAATAATAGGATTTGGAAGAAGTAGAGAATTTTGACTCAAAACATCCAGAGAAACCAGATTGTGGAATAGGGACATCTAGATAATATATATACATGGTAAAAGATCGAGGATTTCCCAATATTGGTTATATTTATAGGATTATAGTGCTTTAGAACTAAGAGGGATCCTGGAGACCTTTTATATTCAAAATCCCTCATTTACCAAATAAGGACATTGTGATGTGGTGAGAGTAGGTGACTTGTCCAAGTGTCAGGTCTGGACTACATACCAGGTCTTTGGGCTGTCCAGTTAGCACTCTCACATTTTCTCTCCAGTGTGAAGTCTCTGATATGTTATGACACAATAGAACTTATCTTCAGCACAAATCCTCATCCTTTAGAACATTAGGTTATTTAAACCTTCTGGTGTAAAGGAGTGTTTTGCATTCTGAATTAAGATTTCTCTATATGGTTTCTTTGCAGTGGTATTATCTGATATAGTAATTTATACTTCAACCAGAAGATTCCTAAAATTATTACATTTATTAGGTTTCTGTGTTACATGACTTATATGATCATTATTGAAGAGTTAATCCTGGTGAAGGGTCCAATGAAAACTTAACTCATGTATGAGTCCTCTGATGTCGTGTAAGGTTTGTACTCCTACTGAAGGCTTTTCCACATTCGTTACATTGATAGGGCTTCTCTCCTGTATGAGTTCTCTGATGCACTATGAGGGATGAATTTTTAATGAAGGCTTTTCCACACTGATCACATTCATAGGGTTTCTCACCAGTATGAATTCTTTGATGTTCAATAAGGTATGCACTCTGGCTAAAGGCCTTTCCACATTCATTGCATTCATAAGGTTTCTCTCCAGTATGAATAACCTGATGTACAGTAAGGGAAGATCTCCCAGTGAAATGTTTCCCACATACCATACATTCATAAGGTTTCTCTCCAGTATGAATTCTCCGATGTTGAGTGAGAGATGAATTCTTACTGAAAGCCTTTCCACACTGATTACATTCAAAAGGTTTTACTCCAGAGTGAAGTCTCTGGTGTTCTATAAGGTATGTACTTTGGCTAAAGGATTTCCCACATTTGTTACATTTGTAGGGTTTTTCTCCAGTATGATTTCGTTGATGTAGAGTAAGGGTAGAGCTCTTACTAAAGGCTTTTCCACATTCACTGCACTCATAGGGTTTTTCTCCAGTATGACTTCTCTGATGTACAATAAGGTGCATGCTCTGACTGAAGGCTTTCCCACATTCGTTGCATTCATAGGGTTTTTCTCCTGTGTGAGTTCTCTGATGCACTGTAAGATTCATGCTTTGGGTAAAAGCTTTCCCACATTCGTTACATTTGTATGGTTTCTCTCCAGTATGAATCCTTTCATGTTGAATAAGGGATGAATTCTTACGGAAAGCTTTTCCACACTCTTTACACTGATAGGGTTTCTCTCCAGTGTGAGTTCTTTGATGAACAGTAAGGTTCATGCTCTGGCTGAACGTTTTCCCACATTCATTACATTTGTAAGGTTTCTCCCCAGTATGAATTCTTTGATGTACAGTAAGGGAGGAGCGTTCAATGAAGTGCTTCCCACATACATTACACTTAAAGGGTTTCTCCCCAGTATGAATCCTCTGGTGCTTAAGAAGAGATGAGCTCTGGCTGAAGGTTTTCCCGCATTCATTACATTCATAGATTTTCTTTCCTACAAACATACTTTGAGTTTTAATTAATTCAGAATTCGGTTTAGTGTCCTCTTCATGTGAATTCTGATTATGGAACCTTTGTCCCACAGGAGTACTTTGTTGTATATCTAGGACTGACCCCTGACTAGAACACCTGTCAAATTCATGATCTCCACGTGTCCTCCTCTCAGGGAGGGTTTCCTTATGAGTAATGGCCACTTGGTGCAGATGTCTGTCCTGATTTTTCTGTTGCCCATCTAACCAATTATCAGGTTCCCAGGCTTCCCCTAAAGAAGGCCAGAGACCTTCCCTTTCCATTATTACCCCATAGGATAAATCTTCAGTAATGCTGAGCTTTGTAGTTGATTCTTTGGTTTCAAGTCTTGTGTCCTAGTCTGAAAAAAATAAGAAATTCAAACATACATTGGTTTCTGTGCTGGGAGACAGAAAACTACATAAGGTGGGAATGAGAGAAAGAAACAGACTGACTATAGGACACGTGTGAGAGCTTTCAAAAATGTCCCTATAATTTGGAAGAAAAACAGAAGGAAGGGAAAGAACAGTGAACTCGTTCATAAATAACAGGAGAGCTAGAGGAGGTGTTAAGCAAAGAAAAGAGTAAGCTTATGTATACAAGAGGAATGGACATTGAAATCACTGACCACTTGACAAGGCTGAATAATGAAGATGCAATAAAGAGGAAATCTACAGACAAGCTGGGATCAGGGGAGGCAGAGCAGAAAGCCCTGCCACATTGTGCCTGGTATTCCCATCAGCAGTTTTTTTCCCCCTGCAGTGCTGCCGCTAATTCTGACACTGAATCATTGTACAACATCACAGTGTGACACTGTGAAAGATGTTGGCTCTGGAATCAGATATGCTTGGGTTTAAACCCTGGCTGTTAACTTACCCTCTCAACTAATTGTTTCTCCGGGCTTGAGTTTTCACATATAAAATATGATAAAAATAATCTGATGAGGATAAAGTAGGATAATACACATAAACTACCCTTAGGGAATATGCTTGTTTGGAACATAAGAAACCACAACCTACTTGAAACTTAAGGGAGGATGACACAATCTAAAGTTCTCCCCTCCCCCACCAACAACTTCCAACAGATTATAAGTTTCTCATTCTTTTCAGGTAAGAGAGTCCTACAAGGCCCTACCCTGTCCAAAATATCCATTCATTAGAGATGTGAACTGGTGGCAGGGAAAGGCAAAGTAGGATCTGTTGAGCTGCTTGAAATAGGACTGAAGGACTCTGTGGCCACTCAGATTTTATTTTCTCAGATCCACTTCTTATCCTAGACAAAATGGCTTGGCAACAATGGGAGGCAGAGGACAGAAAACTAAAATCTGAAAATCAGCTGTCAGCTTGATCAAAATTACCAGAGCCAAGATCAACACTGAACCAACAAACCAAAGGCCTGTGGGCAGGAGGCTTTACTACGAAGCATGAGGTATGCATTAACTGGACCTCCTTGCAACCTGGCCTACTTATATAAAGAAAGAGAAGAAGTGGCAAGCCTCGCAATCTCCACTTCTAAAACACACACACCACCAGGTAACTGCAGAAAGGACCTATTCAACCAAATGTTAGTATCAACACTCAACAAATGAACTGGAAACTGCCTCCTGCCCCATCACTCTATCATATCCAACTGTCCAACTAAAACTGTACCCAATAAACAACATAAAGGCCAAAGGATCCATTCACATTATTAGACAAATACAAGAACTTCCCCTGTTCAAAGATAACACACAGAAAATATCAAATTTGGAAACTATGTAGAGGTTCAAGAAATAAATTTTTAAAATAGTAAAAATGAGAATGAGGAAAAACATAAAAAAAACACATGAAAGTAAACACTGGAAAAATAATGAAATGCTTTCAATCAAAAGGCATCAAAAAGGAAAAACAAAAACAGTGTCATTGGGAGGAGATCTTTGCAATACATGGCCCACACAATACAGGACTAGAATCTGTTTTCCATAATCTGGAAAACAATGTTTGTGGAACACTAAGTCCACCAGAAAAATGGGCAAAAGACTTAAATAGGCACTTTAAAAAGGACACCTAATGGTGAGTAAATAAGCAAAGATAACCAATCTCAACAGTAAGCAGGGGAGGGCAAATTAAAGTTCCAGTTAGATTCTATTACCACTTCCACCTGAGTAACAAAATTGAAAAGTGCAGATAGCTTGCCCAATGTAGAAAGCAGTGCTCTAGGGATGCCTGAGTGGCTCAGTGGTTGAGCGTCTGACTTTGGCTCAGAGCGTGATCCCTGGGTCCAGGACTGAGTCCCACATCAGGTTCCCTGTAGGAAGCCTACATCTCTCTTTGTGTCTCTGCCTCTCTCTCTCTGTGTCTCATGAATAAATAAAATCTTTAAAAAAAAGAGAAAGCTGTGCTATAATGGGAATTTTGACATACCACTGGTGGGAATGTAATCTGGTTCAGGTGTTTGAAAAGGTTTAACATGACCTAGTAATATACAACAGGCACACAGACTATGATTTAGCAAACCCACTAGTTGGTGCATGCTCTTAAGGAATCTGCTTTGCAAAGGCACACAATTCATAATTTTTAAGGTAACATTGTACATAAGAGCAAAAAACTGGAAACAACCCAAATGCCACCAACAGAATGGATAACACCAACAGAATGGATAAACAACCCAAATGCCACCAACAGAATGGATAATGGATAAATTGTGAAATATTTAATAGAATAGAAAGAAATAATAGATTTCTATTCTATTTCAATAGAATAATTGAAAACAATGCATGTTAAGGATGTCATGTTTCTGTCTCCTCAAAATTCATGTGTTGAAGCCTAATCTCCAATAAGATAACTTTAGGAAGGGGAAGGCCTTTGGAAGTCATTAAGTCATGAAGGTAAAGCCCTTATAAATGACACACACAACAGAGCATGCTTCCTCTCTCTGCTATCATGTGAGGATGCAGTGTGAAGGCAGCAGTCTATGAACCAGGAGGAGGGCCCTGACCAGGAACCCAACCGTGATGCACCCCTCCCACCCTGATCTCAGACTTCCAGCCTCTAGGAACTATGAGAAATCGATGTCTTATGTCTATGCCACTAAGTTTGGGTGTTCTGTTATAGCAGCCTGAACCGACAGAGCACATTTAACCAACTAAAGCTACACAGAATAATCAGAATGAATAAATAAGGAAAGTCACACAAAAAATATGTATTAAGAGTTCATTTAGATAAAGTCTAAAAACAGGCTAACACTAAATGTTTTAAAACTAAATGATTCCTTTATGGATGGCAATACTATAAAGAAAAGGAGGGAAAGGGAATGATCACAAATGTAAGAAGAGTGGTTATGTCTTGGGTAGAGGTAAGAGGATGTGAATGAAGATGCTCACACAAAGCATTTCTAAGATACTAGCAATGTTCTATTTTAAATCTGGGTTCTAGTGCCTGAGTGTTTGCTTTCCTTATTTTCATTCATCTTTATTATCATGAACTGTAAAGAGAAGTAGTATGGCAAAATGGTTAAGACAACTTTACAGCTAGCCTACCTGGCTCCACTTAGCTGTGTGACCTTGGGCAGGTTACTTAACCTGTTTGTGCTTCTGATTCCTCATCTGTTAAATGGCACCTATTGCATAGTATTGATATTAGAACAAAAATTGGTTAATATTATATTAAGAGCTTAGAGGTATATGTAGATTTTTGCTAAATAGTTCATGTATTTTATATATTCTGTATATAATAACATTTCTAAAATGAGAACAAAATATTTGCTATTTTGAAAAAATATTTGCTATTTTGGAAAATATTAATAATTTTAAGTTGAAATATCACAGTGTACTGCAGAATACTTAATTGTAAGACTCAGTATTATCTTTGTGGAATTTGGAGATCTAATTTAAAAGTTAAGTCTGGAGATTTGCTGCAAAAAAAGAAAAATGAATTAACAATTTTTTTTTAAAAAACAGACCTGAAGTGATTGTTCCAGAAACATGGGACGCCAAAGACAGTGAAGCCATATCTGCAAGGCACTGAGAAAAGACTAATATGACTCAAGAATTGCACATAGCCAGTACTCTATACATATGTAGAGAAAACCAAGACACATTCTTAAATATGAGAGATTTAGTAATTAAGCACTCCTACACTATCCCTGAAATACTACTTATTCAGTTCGAACAAAAGATTTATCCAGGAGGTCCAGAATGCTTAGTATTAGGAATCTATTAATATGTTAACAGGGCATGGGGAAAAGGACATATGACCAACCTGATGGATGCTTCGAAAGTATTTGATAATATCTAAATAATGGGTACTTGGATCCTGATTCAAAAACAAAATTATAAGCCATGTAAAACACTAGAATCCACACCAACAACAGAATCAAGGAAAGGATGCTTACTATTTAATATTGTTCCCCAAGTGTGACCAATACATTTGACAAATTAGAGGGGAGGAAATTTTATTTTTCCCAGATCAGACTGTCTCCCTGGACAACATAAAAGTGTCACGGTAGCTGCTCTCAGAATTAGTGAAGTATTGAGGGGTTGGGACTGGAGCACTAAGAATCAGTAACTGGCTCTTCCAGAACTGGATGAGATTTTCTGATGCTTGCTATTTCGCTATAGCAGGACCTGTTATGTGCACAGCAATATGCTGAGCCAGGATAAAGTTTATTGATTGTTAGCTATTATCATTACTATTATTATTTTATGTCAAACGATCACAGCCCTCTCTTCCTTTTTTCCTAAACAGGACTTTTTGAGTGATAAACCCATGCTCTCTTATTGTCTTAGAATGTCTCGTTATGGGGTCTGTATAATTTTGGTGCTCATCAGGACATGAACAAGAGCTCCCAGGACCAAGGGGTCTGGGAGAACACAGATCCTTCAGGCTTTATGGCTGACATGGGTCATAGTAGAGGTGAGGAGCCTGCAGAGAATTGGGGTGGGTACAGTAGTTAGGCAGCAGGTCCTGCTCTTCCTAGGGCAAGTCAATTTATTTCTTTTTGTCTTTCTTCAGTACCCTGTGTAGTAGATGAACTATTCCTTCTACTCCACCAGACTATTTTAATATTCACCTGAGTGGGCTTCCTACTTAATACTCTTGCTACTGTACAGTGCATTCTCTGTATAGCAGCCAGATTGATCCTCTGAACATGAAATATCTCTTCAAGAAATGTCTACTGAGCCAGGTGCTGATTAGGGTGCTAACAATGAACAAAACACATTTCTGGCCTTAGGGAACTTATATTTCCGTGAGAAGAAGGGCAATCAACATAATAAGTAAGTAAAATACTTAGAAATTAAGTGGCATACCTTATAGAAAAAAATAAAAGCAATAAGATGGAAATAGGGAAGAGGACAGGTGAGGGGAATAGTTTTACATAGAGTAAAATATAGTAATTTTACATAGAGTCTTCAGGAAAGGCCACAATGAAATGGTGATATTGAAGCCAAGACATTAGGGGCTAAGAAAGGACCCCCTTCTTGAGGGGAGAGCATCCGACACAGAAGAAACCACCAGTGCTGAGGTCCTGAGGCAGGTGTGGATCTGCCCTTTGAAAGCATCAATAATCTATGGATACTTCTCCATTTATTATGGTCTTTCCTACTAATGGAGGCAAAGACATGTGTCTGTACTAAACAAGAGGGAGACTGAGGTTAGCAGGAAGGTAAATAGAGACTCCGTAATAGAATATAAATTCTGTGTGTATGTGTACATATACGTTAACACACACATAAACACAGGTTGTCACCCAGGACATGTCTGAGAATGATACAAAGTCATATATAAAACACAAATAATAGGTTTCTACATTTAGGGGTAGTGAAGGGTAGCTTCCTGTAGAGCTTAAAATGTTAGAGAATCCCTAACTCTTATATTATAGACATAATCTTTGGTAATAAAATCTACTCAGCTTTTATAAAATAGAGGCAAAACCTAATGAAGCATTCAAGAACTGTACACAAGAAAACCTTAATACAGAAAAAGAAAACAATCATCCAGGGTGCCTGAGTGGCTCAGTTGGCTGAGCATCTGACTTGTCACTTTGGCTCAGGTCATGATCTCAGGGTCCTAAGATTGAGCCCTATGGTGGCCTCCATGCTGAGCATGGAGGCTGCCTCTCTCTCTCTTTGTCCCTTTGCGCCTTCCTTTAACCCCCCACCCCCAGCTCACACACTCCCTCTCTAAAAAAAGAAAAAAAGAAAAAGTAAAAAAAGAAACCTCTAAAAGAAAAATTGGGGGACGCCTGGCTGGTTCAGTGGTTGAGTGTCTGCCTTTGGCTTAGGTTGGGATCCCGGGATCCTGGGATCAAGTCCTGCATCAGGCTTCCCTCAGGTAGTCTGCTTCTCCCTCTGCCTAGGTCTCTGCATCTCTCTCTGTCTTATGAATAAATAAATAAAATCTTTAAAAATAAATAAGAGACAGGAGGAGGGGCAAAATGGCGGAAGAGTAGGGTCCCCAAGTCACCTGTCCCCACCAAATTACCTGGATAACCTTCAAATCATCCTGAAAATCTACCAATTAGGCCTGAGATTTAAAGAGAGAACAGCTGGAATGCTACAGTGAGAAGAGTTCACACTTCTATCAAAGTATGAAGACGGGGGGGGGGGGGGGAAAAGAAATAAAGAAACAAAAGGCCTCCAAGGGGGAGGGGCCCCACGAGGAGCCAGGCTAAGGCTGGGGCGAGAGTCCCCAGGACAGGAGAGCCCCGTCCCGGAGAAGCAGGAGCTTCACCAATCTTCCTGGGCAGAAAGGGGCTCCCAGGGAGTTAGAGCAGGACCCCAAGAGGGCGGGGATGCCCTCAAGCTCCCTGGGACAGTAACAGACACCTGCACCCCAGGGAGAGTGTGCCGAGCTCCCTAAAGGGCTGCAGCTCCCGCAGGCTTGACCCGGGAGCAGGTTGGAGGGGCTCAGGCAGCAGCTCCATGGTGGGGGCTGCGGGGCGGAAGCGCGAATACAACAGCGCAGGCCGGGAGCACAGGGCGCCAGGACACAGCCCAGGATCCGACCTCCCCCGAGAAATGCAGAGGCCAGGAAGCCCAGGACAGCAAGGACACTCCTGCCCCGAGCTGAGCAGATCAGCGACCCCACCCCCAGAGCATCCAGACCTCTGCAGGCTGAGAGCTCTGTAGTTACTGTGGGAGCTGAATCCAGGGCTCCAGAGCCGGCCACCACCACTGTGGTTGTTCCTCCGGGAGCCTCACGGGGTAAACAACCCCCACTGAGCCCTGCACCAGGCAGGGGGCAGAGCGGATCCCCCAAGTTCTAATACTTGAAAATCAGCACAACAGGCCCCTACCCCAGAAGACCAGCTGGACGGACAAGTTCCAGGGGAAGTCAAGGGGCTTAAGGTATACAGAATCAGAAGATACTCCCCCGTGTGTTTTTTTGTTTTTGTTTCTGTTTTTTTTTCTTTTTGATTTGCTTTCCCCACCCTTTTTTTTCCTTTCTTTTTCTTTCTCTTTTTCTTCTCTTTTTTTTTTCTTCCTTTTTTCTTTTTTCTTTTTCTCTTTTCTTTCCTTCTTTCTCTCCTCTCTGTTTCTCCTTTTCCCAATACAACTTGATTTGGCCACTCTGCACTGAGCAAAATGACTAGAAGGAAAACCTCACCTCAAAAGGAAGAATCAGAAACAGTCCTCTCTCCCACAGAGTTACAAAATCTGGATTACAATTCAATGTCAGAAAGCCAATTCAGAAGCACTATTATACAGCTACTGGTGGCTCTAGAAAAAAGCATAAGGGACTCAAGAGACTTCATGACTGCAGAATTTAGATCTAATCAGGCAGAAATTAAAAATCAATTGAATGAGATGCAGTCCAAACTTGAAGTCCTAACAACGAGGGTTAACGAGGTGGAAGAACAAGTGAGTGACATAGAAGACAAGTTGATGGCAAAGAGGGAAACTGAGGAAAAAAGAGACAATTAAAAGACCATGAGGATAGATTAAGGAAAATAAATGACAGCCTGAGGAAGAAAAACCTACGTTTAATTGGGGTTCCTGAGGGAGCCGAAAAGGGCCAGAGGGCCAGAATATGTATTTGAACAAATCACAGCTGAAAACTTTCCTAATCTGGGAAGGGAAACAGGCATTCAGATCCAGGAAATAGAGAGATCCCCCCCTAAAATCAATAAAAACCGTTCAACACCTCGACATCTAATAGTTAAGCATGCAAATTCCAAAGATAAAGAGAAGATCCTTAAAGCAACAAGAGACAAGAAATCCCTGACTTTTATGGGAAGGAGTATTAGGGTAACAGCAGACCTCTCCACAGAGACCTGGCAGGCCAGAAAGGGCTGGCAGGATATATTCAGGGTCCTCAATGAGAAAAACATGCAACCAAGAATACTTTATCCAGCAAAGCTCGCATTCAGAATGGAAGGAAAGATAAAGAGCTTCCAAGACAGGCAGCAACTGAAAGAATATGTGACCTCCAAACCAGCTCTGCAAGAAATTTTAAGGGGGACTCTTAAAATTCCCCTTTAAGAAGAAGTTCAGTGCAACAATCCACAAAAACAATGACTGAATAGATATCATGATGACACTAAACTCATACCTTTCAATAGTAACTCTGAACGTGAACGGGCTTAATGACCCCATCAAAAGGCGCAGGGTTTCAGACTGGATAAAAAAGCAGGACCCATCTATTTGCTGTCTACAAGAGACTCATTTTAGACAGAAGGACACCTACAGCCTGAAAACAAAAGGCTGGAGAACCATTTACCATTCAAATGGTCCTCAAAAGAAAGCAGGGGTAGCCATCCTTATATCAGATAAACTAAAATTTACCCCGAAGACTGTAGTGAGAGATGAAGAGGGACACTATATCATACTTAAAGGATCTACCCAACAAGAGGACTTAACAATCCTCAATATATATGCCCCAAATGTGGGAGCTGCCAAATATATCAATTAATAACCAAAGTGAAGAAATACTTAGATAATAATACACTTATACTTGGTGACTTCAAGTTAGCACTTTCTACACTCGATAGGTCTTCTAAACATAACATCTCCAAAGAAAGGAGAGGTTTAAATGATACACTGGACCAGATGGATTTCATAGATATCTACAGAACTTTACATCCAAACTCAACTGAATACACATTCTTCTCAAGTGCACATGGAACTTTCTCCAGAATAGACCACATACTGGGTCACAAATCGGGTCTGAACCGATACCAAAGATTGGGATCGTCCCCTGCATATTCTCAGACCATAATGCCTTGAAATTAGAACTAAATCACAACAAGAAGTTTGGAAGGACCTCAAACACGTGGAGGTTAAGGACCGTCCTGCTAAAAGGTGAAAGGGTCAACCAGGAAATTAGAGAAGAATTAAAAAGATTCATGGAAACTGAGAATGAAGATACAACTGTTCAAAATCTTTGGGATGCAACAAAAGCAGTCCTGAGGGGGAAATACATCGCAATACAAGCATCCATTCAAAAACTGGAAAGAACTCAAAAACAAAAGCTAACCTTACACATAAAGGAGCTAGAGAAAACACAGCAAATAGATCCTACACCCAGCAGAAGAGACTTAATAAAGATTCGAGCAGAACTCAACGGAATCGAGACCAGAAGAACTGTGGAACAGATCAACAGAACCAGGAGTTGGTTCTTTGAAAGAATGAATAAGACAGACAAACCATTAGCCAGCCTTATTAAAAAGAAGAGAGAGAGGACTCAAATTAATAAAATCATGAATGAGAAAGGAGAGATCACTACCAACACCAAGGAAATACAAACGATTTTAAAAACTTATTATGAACAGCTATATGCCAGTAAATTAGGCAATCTAGAAGAAATGGATGCATTTCTGGAAAGCCACAAACTACCAAAACTGGAACAGGACAAAATAGAAAACCTGAACAGGCCAATAACCAGGGTGGAAATTGAAGCAGTCATCAAAAACCTCCCAAGACACAAGAGTCCAGGGCCAGATGGCTTCCCAGGGGAATTCTATCAAACGTTTAAAGAAGAAACCATACCTATTCTACTAAAGCTGTTTGGAAATATAGAAAGAGATGGAGTACTTCCAAATTTGTCCTATGAGGCCAGCATCACCTTAATTCCAAAACCAGACAAAGACCCCACCAAAAAGGAGAATTATAGACTGATGAATATGGATGCAAAAATTCTCAACAATATAGTAGCCAATAGGATCCAAGAGTACATTAAGAAAATTATTCACCATCACCAAGTAGGATTTATCCCCGGGACACAAGGCTGGTTCAACACTTGTAAAACAATCAATGTGATTCATCATATCAGCAAGAGAAAAACCAAGAACCATATGATCCTCTCACTAGATGCAGAGAAAGCATTTGACAAAATACAGCATCTGTTCCTGACCAAATTCTTCATAGTGTAGGGATAGAGGGAACATTCCTCAACATCTTAAAAGCGATCTACAAAAAGCCCACAGCAAATATCATTCTCAATGGGGAAGCACTGGGAGCCTTTCCCCTAAGTTCAGGAACAAGACAGGGATGTCCACTCTCACCAGTGCTATTCAACATAGTACTGGAAGTCCTAGCCTCAGCAATCAGACAACAAAAAGACATTAAAGGCATTCAAATTGGCAAAGAAGAAGTCAGACTCTCCCTCTTCACCGATGACATGATACTCTACATAGAAAACCCAAAAGTCTCCACCCCAAGATTGCTAGAAATCATACGGCTATTCGACAGCGTGGCAGGATACAAAATCAATGCCCAGAAGTCAGTGGTATTTCTATACACTAACAATGAGACTGAAGAAAGAGAAATTAAGGAGTCAATCCCATTGACAATTGCACCCAAAAGCAGAAGATACCTAGGAATAAACCTAACCAAAGAGGTGAAGGATCTATACCCTAAAAACTATAGAACACTTCTGAAAGAAATTGAGGAAGACACAAAGAGATGGAAAAATATTCCATGCTCATGGATTGGAAGAATTAATATTGTGAAAATGTCAATGTTACCCAGGGCAATTTACACGTTTAATGCAATCCCTATCAAAATACCATGGACTTTCTTCAGAGAGTTAGAACAAATTATTTTAAGATTTGTGTGGAATCAGAAAAGACCCCGAATAGCCAGGGGAATTTTAAAAAAGAAAACCATATCTGGGGGCATCACAATGCCAGATTTCAGGTTGTACTACAAAGCTGTGGTCATCAAGACAGTGTGGTACTGGCACAAAAACAGACACATAGATCAATGGAACAGAATAGAGAATCCACAAGTGGACCCTCAATTTTATGGTCAACTAATATTCGATAAAGGAGTAAATACTATCCACTGAAAGAAAGATAGTCTCTTCAATAAATGGTGCTGGGAAAATTGGACATACACATGCAGAAGAATGAAACTAGACCGCTCTCTTTCACCATACACAAAGATAAACTCAAAATGGATGAAAGGTCTTAATGTGAGACAAGATTCCATCAAAATCCTAGAAGAGAACACAGGCAACACCCTTTTTGAACTTGGCCACAGTAACTTCTTTGAAGATACTTCCACAAAGGCAAAAGAAACAAAAGCAAAAATGAACTTTTGGGACTCATCAAGATAAGAAGCTTTTGCACAGCAAAGGATACAGTCAACAAAACTCAAAGACAACCTACAGAATGGGAGAAGATATTTGCAAATGACGTATCAGATAAAGGGCTAGTTTCCAAGATCTTTAAAGAACTTATTAAACTCAACACCAAAGAAACAAACAATCCAATCATGAAATGGGCAAAAGACATGAACCGAAATCTCACAGAGGAAGACATAGACATGGTCAACATGCACATGAGAAAATGTTCTGCATCTCTTGCCATCAGGGAAATACAAATCAAAACCACAATGAGATACCACCTCACACCAGTGAGAATGGGGAAAATTAACAAGGCAGGAAACCACAAATGTTGGAGAGGATGCGGAGAAAAGGGAAACCTCTTACACTGTTGGTGGGAATGTGAACTGAACTGGTGCAGCCACATTGGAAAACTGTGTGGAGGTTCCTCAAAGAGTTAAAAATAGAACTGCCCTACGACCCAGCAATTGCACTGTTGGGGATTTACCCCAAAGATACAGATGCAATGAAATGCCGGGACACCTGCACCCCGATGTTTCTAGCAGCAATGTCCACAATAGCCAAACTGTGGTAGGAGCCTCGGTGTCCATCAAAAGATGAATGGATAAAGAAGATGTGGTTTATGTATACAATGGAGCATTACTCAGCCATTAGAAATGACAAATACCCACCATTCGCTTCAACATGGATGGAACTAGAGGGTATTATGCTGAGCGAAATGAGTCAATCGGAGAAGTACAAACATTATATGTTCTCATTCATTTGGGGAATATAAATAATAGTGGAAGGGAATAGAAGGGAAGGGAGAAGAAATGGGTGGGAAATATCAGAAAGGGAGACCGAACATAAAGACTCCTAACTCTAGGAAAGGAACTAGGTGTGTTGGAAGGGGAGGATGGTGGGGGTGGGGCTGAATGGGTGACGGGCACTGAGGGGGGCACATGACGGGATAAGCACTGGGTGTTATTCTGTATGTTGGCAAATTGCACACCAATAAAAAATAAATTTATTATAAAATAAATGAATGAATGAATGAATGAATAAATAAAGAAAAGAAAAATTAAACCAGGACATAGAGGTTCTATTCTTTGCTAGATGTACTTGGAAATAAGTCACAGGAAGGCAGGGAAAGAAAGTTATAACCTTTTTGTTCCAGAATTAGAATTAAATCCTAAGGCAGAAATAAAACAAATCTGTGTTCAACTTCTGGTGTGTCATTCCCCCTCTGAGAGAGGGGCTGGGAGTCTACTCCACAGGATGACTATGGGGAGTGAGTCATGATGCCTGGGGAAGAGCTGAGCACAGCACTCAGTCCTCCATTGCTTTCTTGTCTTGGTTTTGGACAGAAGCATACTAAATGGTAGCTTAATCTGGCAGTAATATTGAAGAAAATCTGGAAAAAAGAAGACTTGGAGTTATTAGCACATCACCCATTTTTTGGGCTTTGTCCTCTTGCTCCATGTTTCTGGGTCTTTAGTTTCTCCTCTCTGCTCCACTAAATACACTCGTGTCTATTTGCTGGTAAACAAACTAGAGGCACTCGACCTCTGACTTCTCTCAGCTCTCACCCTTTCTCCATTTCCTGTCTACTGAAATGACCATCTGTAACGTCTTTATGTGTTTGCTCCTTTCCTCATCTACCCCAGCACATTTCCCTCTACACCAAGAGTGCTCTTGCCCAGCCATGTCCTAAGCGTCCTTCTGGCTAAGGCCAACAACACCTTCTAATTCTTAGTTGGCATGCTGTACTCCCACTGCTTGTCTTCCCTTGGCTCTCCTCTCTAAATTCCCTCCTCCATGACTACTCTTTCTTTTTTTTTTAATTTTTTTTTTTTTTTTAATTTATGATAGTCACACAGAGAGAAAGAGAGAGGCAGAGACATAGGCAGAGGGAGAAGCAGGCTCCATGCACTGGGAGCCCGACGTGGGATTTGATCCCAGGTCTCCAGGATCCCGCCCTGGGCCAAAGGCAGGCGCCAAACCGCTGCGCCATCCAGGGATCCCTCTTTCTTTGCCCTTCACTGGGGCATCTTTGGCGTCAAGTCCATCTTCTTGTCCTTAAGGGACCCATGCTTGCTGGGGCAACCCTTCTCATTCCCTCTCCCTGATAATAATACTCATTGAAATGAATGTCACAGATAGGATGATAGCTTTCAAATCTGTATTTTCATCTAATTTCTAAAAATTTTACTTCATGTCATTCAAGATTCACTTAACATACATATATTAAATACCTACTCTGGCAGGCAACATGCCAGGCAGGGGATATAAGGCAAAGTACGCTCAACCGTGACAGCTCAGTAAGCCTGCATACTTGTGACTAGACAGAGATTCAGAGAGACCAGGCAAATGTAGTATGAAATACAATCATAAACAAAGGAAGAGTCTTTAGGATTTAGCTCAATGGGGAAGTTGGAAGACCAGTAAAGGACAGAAAAATCCAGAATCAAAAATACATGCGTTTGCCTCTGCTGCCTCCAGGAAACCCACCAAAATGACAGTGGGATACTGAAAAAGGCATATTAAAACCACCGACATAATCTAGAGAACAAGGGGGAAATGCTGCATACATATACCAAAAACAAAACAAACAAAAAAATAACCTAAATATTCTCATACAATACTTCTCATTGAGAAATCAATGAATCCATTAAAAAAAGATTGCTATTGGAGATCCCTGGGTGGCTCAGTGGTTTGGTGCATGCCTTCGGCCCAGGGCGTGATCCTGGAGTCCCAGATCGAGTCCCACATTGGGCTCCTTGCATGGAGCCTGCTTCTCCCTCTGCCTGTGTCCCTGCCCCATCCCTGTCTCTCATGAATAAATGAATAAAATCCTAAAAAAAAGATTGCTATTAAGGAAAAAGGAACACTCAGAATGAGAAGTTTCATAGAAATTTAAGAATATAATAGAAATTTTTTTCAAAGAAGAATGGAAAGAGTAAGTTTAAGGAAATCTTTATGTCTCCTGGTACTTTTCCCTTCAAACAAGGCCATGTAGTCAATAGTCAACCACAGGGTCTTTGCACCTGCTGTTCCTTGGGCCCAGCATAGTCTGCCACATGGCCCATCACTTTGTGAGTTATGTGTTCAACAGCCATCTTTAAGGAGAGGCCCTCTCTGATCACTCCCTCTGAAATAAGCTGCTGTTAACTGATCTAGTTCCCTTATGCTTATTGCTTTTTCCACAGAGCACTAGGACTTTATGCTTTTCATTCCTGTCCTTTCCTTCCCCCTCCATGCTTGCTTGCTTTATTATGGTCTCCTCTACTAGAGTATAATATCCATGTGGAAACCACCTGTCTTATTTATTGCTATATCCACAGTGCTAGGAACAGGGCCTAATGTTCACAAAATGCTGAATAAATAGGTTATTACATAAGAATAAATATAAATATAAATAGCAATAGTAATCAAATCCACAAAGTCTATAGTAAAGGCAATTAAAGCTATCTTAAGGGATCATTTTATACGTAATAAATTAGCATTAAAAGGCATAAAATATCCAAAGTTGTGCATTGTGTAGCAAGTGATTATAGTAAAATCCTGTTCTTTAAAAAGCTTCCTGGAAACTAGTAGCCATGTTCATAAGATTCTTTGTTCCTGTTGGTGTGTTCTTTTACTGATCTCTTTTATTGCTTTATACTTAGGTAGCCATACACTATCTAGAGTTTAAAAAAAAAAGTGCCTGTCTCTTTAGAAAATGCATAAGAAGAAATGGTGATCAATACTTTCATATTGAATAGAGAATATAAGGCTGTAAAATGTATTTTTTCAGAGAAAAGTCAGCAATAACCTCTAACAGAAACTTCATTTGTGAGGGGGATTAGAAACCAGTTAACAAACACTGAGAGGCATTAAATGCTTAGCAGAGAATGGGATGCAGATTGAAAATTTAGGAATGAGAAAGGAAATGTATAAAATATGAGGTTACTGGTGAAAATAACAAGGCTAAAGTCATCTTTATTTGTTTTAAATGCAGACAATAAAACATGTATACAAGTTTGCAACTCAGGGATAAAAACATTAGTTTCCTTTAAGAAAACTGACAAGGGTTTAAATGAAGAAGGGAAAGAAAGCCACGGATATAGGTAATGGCTGAGAAGAAAGACTCGTGAAACAGGAAAGAGAATATTAAGTGGAGGAAGAAAGAGAGAGATTCAAAGTACAGATGAAGACAGAGAGGCAATAATAATTGGTCACATTTATGGATGTTCAAGGCAATTATAATAAGTGCTAAAATGTAGTAACTCATTTAACCCTCTACAGTATCACCTCCTTCCATAGTGAGGACTTTTGTAAGACCGAAGGAGGATGAGTGGTGTTAGTAACATAGAGGCCTTTGAGAGAAGACAGTTCAGGGGTGCAGGTCTCCCCAGGAGACCCATGAAGCTCTGCAGTGATTTCTCCCACGGGGACACACCTAGTGACAAGTCCCTGCAACCTGATCCGTACCTGGAGAGAGGCACGGTGAAAGTTCTTTTGTCATCCAGCTCATTCTTCCAGTTCCAGCTGAGAAATCTCATTTGATTTGGAAAGCTGATGCCCTGCTCAGGAGGAGAGACACTAAATTTGGCTTCTGAACTAAGTGTAAAAACCACTTCCAGTACCTGTCCTGTCCCTTCCCCTTCAGGCCTTCTGAAGCTTCCATTTTCCATTCTATGTCCAAAGAGGACACAAGCAACTATCCTCAAACAATGACCTATCACTGTTTGGACTGCAACTGCAAATTCCTCAATTTCAGCGGTTACACAAGTGTCAGTAGGTGGGGCACAATGTCAGTAGGGAGGTTTTGAGTTATAACGAGAGATCCTTACCTAGTGAAGCCAAGTCCCTGTCCTCCAGCACCACTGTCTCATACAAGTTCCTTTGAGCAGAATCCAGACGAATCCACTCCTCCCAAGTGCAATTCACAGACACATTCCGGAATGTCACTGACTCCTGAAACTATAAATTCCTGCTCAAAGGATTATGCCAATAAAACCCCCTGAGGGAAGTGGGGGGAAAAAAGCAGCATTAGAAGAGACAAGACAAAGAGATCTGTGTGAGAAAAATGTGTTACCTGCCAAAAGAAACTCAACAAAAAATGTACATTATCATGAAATAATGTACAATATCATGAATAAATGTAATACCAGAAGTGCTTGGGGTCGCCTGGATGGCTCAGTCAATTGAGCATCTGACTCCTGATTTCAGCTCAGGTCATGATCTCAGGGTCGTGAGATTGAATCCTGTGCCATGCTGCATGCTGGGCATGGAGCCTACTTAAGATTCCCTCTCTCCTTCTGCCTCTCTCCCTACCTCCACCCATCGTGCGCTCTCTCTCAAAGAAAAAGAAAGTGCTTTGGCATGTAAAGACAGGAAGAGGAGGTACTAGGGAGTAATAGGAAAGGCACTGAGGCTGTTCTAGATTTCCACTGGAGAAGGATAGGTGCTGTTTTGATGGCCTCCCATTTACCCCATTGGTAAAGGAGGGATCCCCGCCTTGCAGAGTACAAGATGACTGAACACATGACACCCAGCACCAGACAGAAGGCACTGAGCAGTTTATCAGCCCAGGGAAGGAGGAATTCCTCCGTATGCAGGGCCACCAAGGGGCTGCACTTGTGACCCAGAGGGGCTTTGTAATGACAGGAGAGTGAGGTGAATATGCAGGGTTGCTGTGGGAAGATGCAGCCAGCTTGTTTGAACAATTTCCCGGGCTGTTCCAGAGACGCGAAACCCATCAGGTTGAGGACTGGACTGGGAGGAGTGCACCTGGTCTGGCTGACAGTACAGCTAGCTGGGGAGGGTGCCTTTCCTGCTGGGCTGGGGCAAGGAGACCAGGAGAACTCAGAGCCGGGTCTTCAGAGCCCCGCAAGGCTCAGTGTTGTCAAGGCTGCACATGGAATTTCCGGCTTTGCTGAATAGGTGGAATCCCAGTTCCTGGAGGGAAAGCATGTACAAACAGGATACTTGTAGAATATGGTTGAAAGGACCAAGAAAACACCCAGCTTGACTTGAAAGTGTCATTTTGAATTCATAAGCCCATTTCAGCCTTGTTCTCTAGCCCTCAGACTAGGAAGTAAAACATAACAGGCATTCAGTATCTGTTTAATGAGTGTGATGGTTAATTTTATGTGTCAGCTTGATGGGCTAAGGTATGCCCAGAGAGCTAGTAAAGCATTATTTCTAGATGTTTCTGTGAGGGTGCTCCCAGTGAATCAGTAGACTGAATCAAGATCAGCTCTCAGCAGTGTGAGAGGGCACATCCAGTGCCAAACAGAACAAAAAGGCTGAGGAAGGACTAATTGCTGGCTCTGCTTGAGCTCTGACAGCCACCAGCTCCCTCCCTCAGATGGTCTCTTAGCTCTTGTGCCTTCAGACTTGGACCAGTACTTACACCCTCAGTCCTGATCTCAGGCCTCCAGGTTGGGAGTAGAACTACACCCTGACTTTCCTGGCCTCCAGACCACAGAGTGCAGATCATGGGTACGCTTCAGCCTATGGTTATGTTTCTTTCCTTTTTTTTTTTTTTTTTAATGGTTATGTTTCTTGGAAGAAGCCTGACTAGTACAAGGAGGGAGCACTAACCCGAGTTTCACATTTGTACTGAGTTTTGCACTAATAGGAGACTCACACACCTCACCTCATTTAATCGATATGACAACCCATTAGATTTTTAGCACCAAAGTTATTTTCCAGATGAGGAATCTGAAGATCAAAATAGTTAAATAACTTTTCCACAATCTCACAGCTGGGACTCAAACCCAAGGTCACCTCTCTCCTTGTGTTGTGAGAGGAGAAGGCCAAGAAAAGAACCCTTGCAGCCAACCTCCATCAGAGCGGTGTGAGAATGTGGGCTGGGGGAGGGAGAGAAAGGAGATTCAGGACTGCAGGTCTGGGAGGAGGGAGTAGGCCAAACTGAAAGAGAGTTGCCAGTTGGAAAATGAGCTAATTTCAACAGAGTGCTGAAGGCAGAAGTTAGCTTACAGTGGAAGATAAGGAGTCAGAAGCAGTTAGATGGAATTACTTCAGACTTATGTGGAAAAGATGGGAGAGGAGAGTATGGAAAGAAGTAAGGACCAGGGAACAGGGATAAAGCCATGGGGAGGCTTTCAACTAAGGACAGAGAGCGCTGTACCATGTAAATGGGGAAAGGGGAGAAAAGGCCTGGATGCCAGAGACGGGACGTAGCCCACGTCCAAGAAATGTGTGTATTTTACATCCTGCTTGCTGTGAACTTCTAGAAAAAGTTCAGCACTGAAACAGAGTTCATTCTCTTTCTACCTCATTATTTTCTCCTAATATTTAATCAACTATATCAACATAAAATGTTAAAAGTCACTTACAAATATTGTCAAGAGATGTAGAGGTAGCTACTTGTAGGACAACATTACACAGCAGAATTTCCATTTTATGAAAGGAACCAAGAAAAAGCATCAGTTTAACGAATGTAAAGAAAGGAAACAGGAAACCATAATAAAAATAAATAGATAATCAGAAAAAGATACTTGTATAACAACATACATGAATAAGTTGACTTTCTCTATTAAGAGATGAAAACACGGGGAGCCCAGGTGGCTCAGCGGTTTAGCGCCGCCTTCAGCCCAGGGCGTGATCCTGGAGACCGGGATCGAGTCCCACATTGGGCTCCCTGCATGGAGCCTGCTTCTCCCTCTGCCTGTGTCTCTGCCTCTCTCTCTCTCTCTCTCTGTCTCTGATAAATAAATAAAATCTTTAAAAAATAAAAAAAATATTAAAAAAAGACAAAAACACTAAAATTGGTTTCAAATCTAGGACATACAAGAGACATACCTAAAGCACCAGAAAGTTAAAAAGTGTGTGGGGGGGGGGTGGGGGGTGGGCAGAGACAAGATACAGCAGGCCAGTGCAAATAAAAAATGCAAGAAAAAAGAAAAAAGAAACTGGGCTGAGAACATACGAGTATCAGATAAAGTAGAATGTATGTGGAAGCATACAAGGGGCTTATGCTTTATAAGCCCCTTCTTTGAGAAAAAGGTAACATCAGAAATAGGATATTCTCTTTCCAAAAATTAATGTACCTTTTTTTGTTGTTTTTCAAAAATTGCCTCATTAGCTGAATATATTGGGCAAAATTAAAAGCCCAGATTCTGACTCCTATGGGCTGTCTTCCCCCCTTCCCTGGATTCCCATTGGCTTTAGTGCAAAGCTCCCAAGAGTGTCCCAGAGCTGGTCTCTCTTATGAAATATCCTGTGGACCTCTGACCTGTAGACGGGCTCCTGAATGATTTAGGAAAGTAAGAGCATTTTAAAAGGCTAACGTGGCGCAGCGGTTTGGTGCCTGCCTTTGGCCTGGGGCATGATCCTGGAGTCCCAGGATCGAGTCCCACGTCAGACTCCCAGCATGGAGCCTCCTTCTCCCTCTGCCTGTGTCTCTGCCTCTCTCTCTCGCTCTCTCTCTTATCATGAATAAATAAATAAAGTCTTTAAAAAAAATTTTTTTTTAAAAAGCACAGGGTAAAGTAACTCATGGTGTTTGAAATAGCAGCTTCATGGTCTGATTTGTGTAAAAGGTTTCCTTGAACCTAAAGATACAGACTTTTTGCTATTGTTATCTTTGAAAAGACTGAGGATCAAATGGGATAAATGGGAATATTTTAAATGATCAAAGTATAATTTATAAAAAAAGTAATGACAGTGATGAAATTTGATGCACTACAGCAATAAAATGTCTCAGATATAATTCTCAGCAATCTGATTTTTATTTAAGATTTATTTATTCATTTATTTGAGAGACAACACATGTCTACATGAGCCTGTGGGTTGGGGGTGCTGCAGAGTCAGAGGGAGAGAATCTCAAGTGGACTCCTTGCAGAGTGCAGAGCCCAATGTGGGGCTTAATCCATGACCCTGAGATCATAGCTGCACCAAAACCAAGAGTCAGAGGCTTAACCAAATGAGCCCCCCAGGTGCCCCATCAATCCAGTTTTTTAAAAAAACCGCAATCACAATAGCAACAAAAAATGAAACCTCAGAATACGCTTAATAGGAATATGCAAGATTCTTGTGATCAGACTTAAAAGCCATAATAAAGGATCTGAATAAAATGAAGGGTAGTTTTTTCTTATTCAATAGGAAAAGTAAACTTTGTAAAAGATGGTTGTCTTCCTCAAATTGATATAGATTTAATGGAATTCAAATCAGAATTGCATACTTTTTTAAAAAAAGATTTTATTTATTTATGAGAGACACAGATTGAGAGGCAGAGACATAGGCAGAGGTAGAAGCAGGTTCCCTGCAAGGAGCCTGATGTGGCATTTGATCCCAAATCCCGGGATCACGCCTTGAGCTGAAGGCATACGCTCAACTGCTGAGCCACCCAGGTGTCCCAAGAATTGCATACTTTTTAACTTACTATTAGAACTTGGTAATAGTTAATAAAATTTAACTATAACAATAAATGTAAAAGAGCAGTGCAGGAATTAAAAATTTGAAATGAAATAACATTTCATTTATGAAATAACAAATTCTAAAACAAAATAGTGTATTATATAGCAGGAATAGCAGCAGGAATTGAGCGGAATCCAGAAAAACTTGTGTAATATATATATAAATATAGTATACATTAAAGGCAGCATTTCCAATCTATGGAGAAGCAGCAGATTATTCAGGATATTACATCAGTTGGAATTCCATCTCCTCAAGAGTGTCAACTCTGGCTCTGCCCAGCTAAAACAGACATTAAACTCCACCATGCTGCCCTGCTGTGTGGCTATCACAGCACCTAACAGTAATTATTAGGTGCTTATTATTTCCTCAGTAATTATTCCTTCTTCTCTCCTGCCTCCCCTTTCTGTAAGGCAGGATCTAGGAGAAAGGGACCTAGTCTGTCTCACTGCCATTTTCCCAAAGTCCAGAATACTGCCTAATGCGTGGTAGGCAGGTGCGTACTCCCTATTTAGCAAATGGATGGATGATGAAATGCTATACCACATTGTTAAATGAAGTTAAATTCCGACCTCACATTATATACAATAAATTCCAGATAGCTCAGAGAATTTAAAATATGTCAATTTAAAATGATAAAACTAATAGAAAATCTAGAAAAATATTTATATAATGTTAGATACAGAAAGCCTTTCATAGCATGATTCCAAAGCCAAACAAAGGGGAGGAAAGGTAACTGCATAAAACTTCAAAACTTATTTGTAGCAGATGTTATAAACAAATTTAAAAGAAATGACAGGGAATAAATAATATTGACAATTTATGGCAAAGGATTAGTATCAAATCCTGCATAAAAGGCTTCTTTTATATACAAACCACCCACTATAAAACTGGGCAAGGATATAAACGTATTTAAAAGGCCTGAAGAATGTACATCCATGCTTATTTTTGAGGATAGTTGTAACAGGCCTAGTATGTATATTCAGAAAAAGAAAAGCTTAAAAGCAAATACAAGTCATACTTGGGGGATTCATAGTCACATCATCAGCCTACAAAGGAAAGATGGAAAAAGTAGAACAGTTCAAATGCTTCACTGATACATCCCAGGTGTAACTGTCTAGATCATCCAAGACAAAGACTGGGGAGCTGTTCCAGGTTAAGGGAGGCTAAGGAAATGTGACAGCTCAATGCCAGTTATGATCTGGATTGGGTCCTGGACCAGATAAAGGACATTTGTGTCAAAATATGTGTTAAGGTTTGTAGATTAGCTAACCATGTCCATGGCAGTGTCCTCACTTGTTAATTGTATTCTGGTAAAATAAAATGAAAAGCTTGTTTTTAGGAAACACATACTAAGGTATTCAGAAATCAAACCAGTGATTGCCTGGGGCCGGGGATGTGAACAGAAGGGGGTGATGACACTTTCTGGAGTAATGAAAACATTCCATAGCTTGATTGGGGTGGTGATTATGTTAGTGCATAAATTTGTCAAAACTCGATGAATTTAATATGCTTAAAATGGATTATTTTATGTAAAATTACACCTGGAAAAAAAAGCTAATTTAAAAACTCAATTAACCCTATTTTAACTAAATAAAGTAAAATCAAGGCTCCTGACAATCAAAAGACAACCTTCATCAACCAAAATCTTCTGAACACTCCCTCCCAAACCTTCTTTTCCAGAAACTCCCTCTTTCTTCCGCCTATTTTTTGAGTTATATCGCCTTTTATAACTGAGCTTGATAATACTAAGGAGAGAAAGTAGTACAAAAAGAAATCACAACAGTTAGTACTTGTCTCCATGAAGCCTTTTTTAAACTGTTTCTTTTGATAAATACACAAGTGACATATCTGAGAGAACCCTAATACATGATCTTATGAATAGAGAAAACACCACGAGTCTTGTGGGACTGCAAAGTTAAGTAAGCCTAACCTTAAAGCAAACAAAAAAACTGAAGGTCTCCTGGGGCCAAGTCCCCTTGATTTCTCCTTCTTTTTCCAGAGAAGCAACAACTTAAGGTTCTAGTAAAAACTAGCAGGTTCCATATTCTTTCTATTTTTTAAATTTTTATTTATTTATTTATTTGAGAGAGAGAAAGTATAAGCAGGGGGAGCAGCAGAGGGAGAGGGAGACCCAGGCTCCCTGCTGAGCAAGGAGGCCAATACAGGACCAGGATCATGACCTGAGCTGAAGGCAGACACTTCACCAACTGAGCTACCCAGGTAGCCCTAGCAGGTTCCATTTTCAAAGTGATCTCTCAGGGCAAAAAGCCCTGGGCTCCTCACTACTTTTTCACCACCTGATTTCCTTTAGCTTCTTCCTAGAAAAGCTAGGAACATGCTGACTCCCTTATCAAAATTCTTCCTCTTCCACCCCCATGCCTATCACCCTGCCAGACACACAAACTCCCCCTTCCTAATACTTGACCCCAAACTTTGTATCTGATTCCCTCTCATTACCAGTCACTGCTCCATTTGCTCCACCTCCAAAACTAAAATGCCAAGCTAAAATAATGCTAAGAATGCCTTACCAAGTACCCTCTAACATTACAGTAACCATGCTGGGCACTTTTTACTTACATTATTTCCCTTGAACGTTCAACAAACCTATGAGGTACGTATTACTAAATGAAATAAGCCACATGAAATGCTTAGTAATATCAAGTAGGTGTCTGTCATCACCATGAGGGAACTTCAGGGAATTCAGGTTACTCACCCAAGACAATGCAGCCATCGATAGTAGAGTCAGGATTTAAACTTGGGACACTTTAACTCCAGGATAGCAAATCTTGTCCAGTTATATCCATCCCACCCTACTTCTCCTGGTTGCCACAAATCTTGGAACACTGACAATCTGGGTACCTGCCATACTTACTATCACGTTCACGTATAATCATCCTGACTGTATCTTGTAGAGATATGACCTCTTTTATGTTCCCTATAAGCACCCAGATCATCTTTCATGACTAACAGGCAGTGTGGGAAGTATCCAGCATTTGGAGACCTCAGCAGCCCCATCCTCTGCAGTGATGCCCCCACACAGCACAGGAATAAGTAAGTGGTAAGGAGTAAGGGAGAAGGTTCAGAGAGAAAGATGAGCTCACCTGAGCTGCTGATGGCAGAGGCCCAACAGCCATTGCCTTCTCTTTCCTTCCAGCGCCGTCCTTCCTAGGAGATAGGCAGGATCCAGAGGAGGGAGAGCTGAAGGAAGGAAAAGAAGCCATGAGAAATGAGACTCCTGCAACAACCACAAATTAAATACCTACAGATCAACCAAATAAGAAATGTATAGCACCTACTTAAGGAAAACTATAATTTTTATTTATGAAGTTTATTTTGCTAAGCTTACGTAGATATATAAAGAAGGATGAACAGAGAGACATACTGTATTCCTGGATAGGCTGTCACCATATCTAAATTGTCACTTCCTTGAAATTACCTTATAAACTTAACATGTTCCTAACCAAGTTATACCTAAGTAATAGTATTTTTAAGATAATTATGGAAAAGATTTTTTTAAGTTAATTGTGTCATTTGACAGCCAGGAAACATGTGAAAGGGAAGAGTGGTGAGGGAGAATCTGCCTGCCAGATATCATAAAGCTATAATAATTAGAACACAGTGTTCTGGACCAGGCTGAGTCATTCATTCACCAGATAGTGTTGACCACCTACTGTGTACCAGGCACAGTACAGGCTGAGGGGATGGTAAATTACAGCCTAAATAAAACAAATAAACAAGTTCTCTGAGCCCTCAATTAAAATCCTACCAACAAAAAAGAGTTCAGAAAAAATTTTATATATAAGAATTCAGTGAAAAAAAGAATTAGTCATAACTTGGAACAAGGGCTTATCATTTGGAAATGAATAGAAATTGTACATAAAATCAAACTAAAGTACCAGAAGAAAGGCAGATGAACAATTTTGTGATAATGGGAGAGAAGTCCCCCTAACAATGATGTCAAAGACCCAAACTTGAAGGGAAGGTTTTTGTTTGTAACCTTATGAAAATGCAACGTTTCTGCCTAGTAAAACACTGTATATCAAATACAGAATTTAAAAACAAAACTCAAAATTGCATCAAAATATTCATTAGTGTTGAAAACAAACTTAAACAACCCTATAGTTTGCACCTCTCAGAAAGTTGAATAGGGACACCCAGACTTGTTGTGGGTCCATCAGGCACTCTTTACATTGCAGATGTTCATAAACTACTGCTTTTCTGGAATAAGACAGAGGGTATCAAAAGCCTTGCAGTATGACTCTGAAGTTTCATCCAAAGAGATTTAAAGAATGAGACTGGAATGCAAAGATGTATGCAGCCAGATGGCCTATATTGTTTTTAACATGAGGGGGGTAAAAAAAACCTGAGAAAGAATCTAAAGGCCTTAAAGGGAGGATTGAATATGGCACAGACATAGTTTTCTCACACTCTTTAAAATGACAGTTGTTTTTAAAAACTGGTAAAACTCGATGTTTTCAAAATATTGTTTTTTAAAAAATTTATTCTCCACCTGGTCCGATTGGTATTTACGTAGATAAAAACATTTGTAAAAAATCGTGGAACTTAATATTTGTGCACCTTAAAATCTTTCCAAATGTATTTCAAATCGCAGTTTTAAAAGTAGAGAAAAGGACACTAATGTCCACATCTTTGTGTAAAAACAAAGCCTCTCTATGCCAACATGCCAACATGCAGATTTTGAGTTTTCATATAATTTTTTTTCTTTATGCTCCTCTGAATTTTCTAGTTTTCCTATAGGGAACTTTCTTTTTGGGGGGTGGGAGGGGCGGAGAAAAATTGCTTTAAAAAAAGAAATTAAAGGATTCCCTGAAATAGAAATCTGCACGGGTGGGCCTCCCCATTCTCAGGAGACGGTGAAGGGGAGCGGGCGCCAGCGCCGCTCGGAATCGGAGATCACAGAGGGCGCGTCCGCCAAAGGAGGCGGACACAAAGGGCAGGTGCTGCAGCCCTGACCGCGCACCGGGTGCAGCACCGCCCGAGACTTCCGAAGCCGGGCCCGGGGAAAGCCCGCGGCAGGGTGGAGCCCTCGGGCCTGGGACGGTCGCACCAGGTCCCCCGCCCTCGCCGCTCCCTCCCGACAGGTGGCGGCCCTCCGCTCTGGGTGTTCCTACCCGGCCCGGATCCCGGGGCGAGAGCGCGCGCACCTGGAGCGAGCGGCCCAGCGCCGCGCAGGGTCCCATCCGCCGCCGGCCCCGCCCCTCAGGGGCCTCGCCCAGCCGTCCTGGTCCTCCCGGCCTCCTGCCTGGTCCTCCGCCCGGCGCCACCCCAATATGGTGCGTCTCACGGTGGCCCCACACTCACCCTCTCGCGGCGGAGCGGGAGCCACCAGTGCGAACGCAGCCCTGCCGGCGCCTGCGTCCAGGGCGCCAGACTACATTTCCCACAAGGCCGCAGGGTGCGGCGCGGCAGTTGGAGCGCGCAGGCGCGAGCCCGCGGAAGGGTGAGGCGTTCCAGGGGAAGGACCCTAATGGCTTCCGGCTGGCTTCCGGCTTGGCTCCCTGGCGTTGGTGGTTTTTCCTCGGGAAGCTGGAAGAGGACTGCGTGACGACCTGGTCCGGCTACCCCGAAGAAGTCCCTCCTCGTTAGAGCCTTAACTAAGCCTCACTTTCCTCTTGGAGATAACGAGTCCCTTGCACAGTTGTCAGAAGGTAGTAACCGTACACAGAGTGGGCCCTCCGGGAATAGTGATCACTGTGCCCCACCCCGAGCTCCGGGCCCGGCGCTGCGCCAGGTGCTCACCGTTAGCACAGCGTACAATGCAGCGAAAGCTTCCGATTAAAAATATGGCCAGAGTCCCTTCAGCTGGATCTGTCGCTGGAACTTGGAGAAATAGATGACATTTGGGCCACATAAATAGGGTAGCGTAGATTGTAATGCTTGTAATGCTTGTAATGCTTATAAAGGTGACCGCTGATTTCTTCTGCCTTTCTATTGCTGTGACAGAGACTTGGCCAAACTTCACAGTTTCCTCCGAGTTCTCGTTCTACTAGGCCCTATTGGGCCCAGTCCCTAGCCTGCGGAGCCTTCGTTTTACCGAGCATCCGGCTAAGTCAGTTTAGGAAGATGCCCCATTCTTGGTATCTGATCAAATGCCTTATCCCCTACTTTTGATGTCTACGTCCTTGGGCTGCCTTTACCAAAAATCCTATTGAGACAGGTTCGCAAGAATCCCCCAATTTTGCAGTCTCCTTTTGGTACTTTTCCATCCACTAACCCCCTTACTCTGCTTGTTGCTTCTGTCCATCCGCAACTCTCCTTGCTGTATTGGGAGTTGAATTCAATTTTACTGAAGCCGCTCTCCTCTGTTGGAGTAGTACTGAATAAAGTATTTCTTTACTACTTTTAATTGATACCTTTCTTTATTTAACTAACTTCATTCCCTTTTGAGAGCTGTCTGAACTATTGCAAAATACTGAAAAATATGAAAATCTTCATGATTCCTTTAATCAAGCTAAAGTAACCCAGATAGCACCAAACCAAGTAAAAATCTATCACTAAAATAATACAAAAACCTTGAAACAGTTTCTCCACCACTACAGGTCATTCTTAAATTAGAAACTACATGAACATATTCATCATAGTTGTTCTGCTATAGAGAAACTGTCCTTGATAAAACTCACAATATGGAGTGTGCAATTTCCAAATAAGTATGCAGAGGTATAGAGGGGAGAGGGAGGACAAAGTAAACCACATACACACACAAAAATGAACAAAAATTTGGACAAATGTACATAAGGAGATGGCAGCGATAAATCCAGGTGTATCAGTAGTCACTAGATACGCACATGGACTGAACTTTCCAAACTATAAAACTAGATTTTTAAAAACATAGCTATATGATAAAACAAGGATACACACATCTTAAAAGTAGAATGTTGGAAAACGGTACACCTGACAAATATTGGCCAAAGTAAATTCATGTGGCTGCATTTAGTTCTATAAGAAATAACATGTTAAAAAAATATTACTAGAAGTAGGGAAGGTGGGCAGCCCGGGTGGCTCAACGGTTTAGCGCCTGCCTTTAGCCCAGGGCCTGATCCTAGAGACCCAGGATCGAATCCCACATCAGGCTCCCTGCATGAAGCCTGCTTCTCCCTCTGCCTGCGTCTCTGCCTCTCTCTCTCTCTCTCTCTCTCTGTCTCTCATGAATAAATAAGTAAAAAAAAAAAAAAAAAAAAAAAGAGGTAGGGAAGGTAATTACATAACAATAAAAAGTTATTTCACCAAGAGAAAATAAACTCATAGTTTCGAAGCTATAACAATATAGCTTCAATATATATAAAAATTGACAGAAGAATTGACAAATCCATTACAGATGTATTTTTAACCTGTCATTATCAGTAACTGATAGAAAAGCTACCCACCCCCCATGGCACTGAAATATGGAATTTTTGAATAGCACAATTAATGTGTTTACTTTAATAAATATATAGAATTCTACATTCAAAAATTAATGAAAACACATTTTTAATCATGGTTTTTTAAAAAATGACCTAATGCTAAGCTATGAAGTAGTCTCAAACATTTCAAAGAATTGGTATCATAAAAACCACATAATTTCACAACAATGCCAATTAGACATTGTTTTAAAAGATTTATTTATTTTAGAGAAAGAGAACACAAGCAGGGGGAGTAGCAGAAGGAGAGAACCTCAAGCAGGCTCCAACTCCCTTCTGAGCACGCAGAACCTGGCTGGATCCCATGACCTGAACCGAAATCAAGAGGTGGTGACTTAACTGAGCCACCCAGGCACCCCCTCAATTACACATTTTTTAAAAGACCAGAAACTTCTTTAAAGATTTAGATAAAAGGGAATATTTAGAGATTGGGCCAGTTGTGCTAACAGAGTCTTTTACCAAACTCTGATCAGACTCCTCTGATTTTGTTCAACTGCCCCTCATTGCAGCAAGTACCTCCTTGATACTTGGACCTGAGACTGCCCTTCCCTCCTTGAATTCTCATCCCTCTTTCCTTAACTCAGGGGGACACCCTGTTCTTTGCCTGGATCCCCCTCCTCACTGCATCCTGGGAGCTCCACAGCTCTGATCTGGGGCATCCACGGGGCTCCTGTTCCTCAGTTCCTGCCTCCAGACACTGTGCTGTACTCCTGTTATTAAGTCACATGGAGTTCATCTGGCTCTACTCATCTGGTGCTGGAAGTCTGGATCCTGTGCTTTCATCACAGGCATAAGGAGAAACTTGAGATTCTTTATTATCTTAAAATGACATGATTCTAGCTTACTTTCTGGAACATTAGATTATTTTCATTACTGCAATTTCCCATATTTTAACAGATTCCCATGTAAGACGTTAATAGGTTGCCACACATTAAAAGTATCTTTTATTTTTTTAATTTTTAGTTTTTCAATATTTTTTCTCCAACTTGAGTAGAGTTGACACAATGTTACATTAGTCTCATGTATTAATATAGCGATTTGACAAGTCTTTACATTATGCTGGGTTCACAAGTGTAGCTACCATCTATCACCATATAATGCTATTATCTTATCATTGATTATATTCCTTATTCTGTGCCATTTATTGCTTATTCATCCCATAACTAGAATACAATATCTCCCACTCCCCTTCACCTATTTTGCCCATTCGTCTACCCCCTACCCATCAGTTTGTTCTATTTATATTTATAGGTCTGATTCTTTTTTCTTTTTTTGCTTATTCATGTGTTTTTATTTTTTTATTTACTTAAAAAAATATTTTTATTGAAGTTCAATTACCAACATACAGCATAACACCCAAGTGCTCATCCCATCAAGTGCCCCCCTCAGTGCCCAGTGCCCATCACCCAGTCACCCCAACCCCCTGCCTACCTCCCCTTCCACTACCCCTTGTTCATTTCCCAGAGTTAGGTGTCTCTTGTTTTGTCACCCTCACTAATATTTTCACTCATTTTCTCTCCTTTCCCTTTATTCCATTTCACTATTTCTTATATTCCCCAAAGGAATGAGACCATATAATGTTTGTCCTTTTCCAATTGACTTACTTCACTCAGCATAATACCCTCCAGTTCCATCCACATCGAAGCAAATGGTGGGTAGTTGTCGTTTCTAATGGCTGAGTAATATTCCATTGTATACCTAGACCACATCTTCTTTATCCATTCGTCTTTCGATGGACACCAAGGCTCCTTCCACAGTTTGGCTATTGTGGCCACTGCTGCTATAAATAGCGGGGTGCAGGTGTCCCGGCGTTCCACTGCATCTGTATCTTTGTGGTAAATCCCCAGCAGTACAACTGCTGGGTCGTAGGGCAGGTCTATTTTTAACTCTTTGAGGAACCTCCACACAGTTTTCCAGAGTGGCTGCACCAGTTCACATTCTTGCCAACAGTGCAAGAGGGTTCCCCTTTCTCCACATCCTCTCCAACATTTGTTGTTTCCTCTAGTTAACTTTCCCCATTCTCACTGGTGTGAAGTGGTATCTCATTGTGGTTTTGATTTGTATTTCCCTGAGGCCAGTGATGCAGAGCATTTTCTCACGTGCTTGTTGGCCATGTCTATGTCTTCCTCTGTGAGATTTCTGTTCATGTCTTTTGCCCATTTCATGATTTGATTGTTTCTTTGGTGTTGAGTTAATAAGTTCTTTATAGATCTTGGAAACTAGCTCTTTATCTGATACGTCATTTGCAAATATCTTCTCCCATTCTGTAGGTTGTCTTTTAGTTTTGTTGACTGTTTCTTTTGCTGTGCAGAAGCTTTTTATCTTGATGAAGTCCCGATAATTCATTTTTGTTTTTGTTTCTCTTGTCTTCATGGATGTATCTGGCAAGAAGTTGCTGTGGCCAAGTTCAAAAAGGGTGTTGCCTGTGTTATCTTCTAGGATTTTGATGGAATCTCTCACATTTAGATCTTTCATCCATTTTGAGTTTATCTTTGTGTGTGGTGTAATAGAATAGTCTAGTTTCATTCTTCTGCACGTGGCTGTCCAATTTTCCCAGCACCATATATTGAAGAGACTGTCTTTTTTCCAGTGGATAATCTTTCCAGCTTTGTCGAATATTAGTTGACCATAGAGTTGAGGGTCCACTTGTGGATTCTCTATTCTGTTGCATTGATCTATGTGTCTGTTTTTGGTGCCAGTACCACACTGTCTTGATGAATACATGTTTGTAGTACAACCTGAAATCTGGCATTGTGAGCTCTGGTTTTCTTTTCTTTTCTTTTCTTTTCTTTTCTTTTCTTTTCTTTTTTCTTTTCTTCCTTTCCTTTCCTTTCCTTTCCTTTTCTTTTCTTTTCTTTTCTTTTCTTTTCTTTTCTTTTCTTTTCTTTTCTTTTCTTTTCTTTTCTTTTCTTTTCTTTTCTTTTCTTTTCTTTTCTTTTCTTTTCTTTTTTTTCTTTTCTTCTGGCTTTCTTTGTTATATTCCCCTGGCTATTTGGGGTCTTTTCTGATTCCACACAAATCTTAAGATGATTTGTTCCAACTCTCTGAAGAAAGTCCATGGTATTTTGATAGGGATTGAATTAAATGTGTAAATTGCCCTGGGTAACATTGACATTTTCACAATATTAATTCTTCCAATCCATGAGCATGGACTATTTTTCCATCTCTTTGTGTCTTCCTCAATTTCTTTCAGAAGTGTTCTGTAGTTTTGAGGGTATAGATCCTTTACCTCTTTGGTTAGGTTTATTCCTAGGTATCTTATGCTTTTGGGTGAAATTGTAAATGGGATTGACTCCTTAATTTCTCTTTCTTCAGTCTCATTGTTAGTGTATAGAAATGCCACTCACTTCTGGGCATTTATTTTGTATCCTGCCACACTGCCGAATTGCTGTATGAGTTCTAGCAATCTTGGGGTGGAGGCTTTTGGGTTTTCTATGTACAGTATCATGTCATCTGCAAAGAGGGGGAGTTTGACTTCTTCTTTGCCAATTTGAATGCCTCTTATTTCTTTTTGTTGCCTGATTGCTGAGGCTAGGACTTCTAGTACTATGTTGAATAGCAGTGATGAGAGTGGACATCCCTGTCGTGTTCCTGATCTTAGGGGAATGGCTCCCAGTGTTTTCCTAGTGAGAATGATATTTGCTGTGGGCTTTTCGTAGATGGCTTTTAAGATGTTGAGGAATGTTCCCTCTATCCCTACACTATGAAGAATTTTGATCAGGAATGGATGCTGTATTTTGTCAAATGCTTTCTCTGCATCTATTGAGAGGATCATATGGTTCTTGGTTTTTGTCTTGCTGATATGATGAATCACATTGATTGCTTTACGAGTGTTGAACCAG
This sequence comes from Canis lupus familiaris, assembly GCF_011100685.1. Taxonomy (NCBI): domain Eukaryota; kingdom Metazoa; phylum Chordata; class Mammalia; order Carnivora; family Canidae; genus Canis; species Canis lupus. The sequence goes on from NC_049232.1 coordinate 2,933,812, forward strand.
CCTTGCATCCCAGGGATAAATCCCACTTGGTCATGGTGAATAATCTTCTTAATGTATTGTTGGATCCTATTGGCTAGTATCTTGTTGAGAAATTTTACATCCGTGTTTCTAAGAGATATAGACCAATAATTCTCCTTTTTGGTGGGGTCTCTGTCTGGTTTTGGAATTAAGGTGATGCTGGCCTCATAGAACAAGTTTGGAAGTACTCCATCTCTTTCTATCTTTCCGAACAGCTTTAGTAGAATAGGTATGGTTTCTTCTTTAAACGTTTGATAGAATTCCCCAAGGAAGGCATCTGGCCCTGGACTTTTGTGTCTTGAGAGGTTTTTGATGACTGCTTCAATTCCCTCCCTTGTTATCAGCCTGTTCAGGTTTTCTATTTCTTCCTGTTCCAGTTTTGGTAGTTTGTGGTTTTCCAGAAATGCATCCATTTCTTCTAGATTGCCTAAGTTATTGGCGTATAGCTGCTCATAATAAGTTTTTAAAATCGTTTGTATTCCCTTGGTATTGGTTGTGATCTCTCCTTTCTCATTCATGATTTTATTAATTTGAGTCTTTTCTCTCTTCTTTTTAATAAGGCTGGCTAACAGTTGATCTATTTTATTAATTCTTTCAAAGAACCAACTCCTGGTTTTGTTGATCTCTTCCACAGTTCTTCTGGTCTCTATTTCATTGAGTTCTGCTTGAAACTTTATTAATTCTCTTCTTCTGCTGGGTGTAAGATCTATTTGCTGTTTTTTCTCCAGCTCTTTTAGGTGCAAGAGTAGCTTTTGTATTTGAGTTCTTTCCAGTTTCTGGATGGATGCTTGTATTGTGATGTATTTCTCCCTCAGGACTGCTTTTGCTGTATCCCAAAGATTTTGAATGGTTGTATTATTCATTGTCATTAGTTTATATGACTCTTTTTAATTCTTCTCTAATTTCCTGGTTGACCCTTTCATCTTTTAGCAGGATGGTCCTTAACCTCCATGTGTTTGAAATCCTTCCAAACTTCTTGTGATTTAGTTCTAGTTTCAAAGCATTATGGTCTGAAAATATGCAAGGGACAATCCCAACCTTTGGGATCGGTTAAGACATGATTTGTGACCCAGTATATGGTCTATTCTGGAGAAAGTTCCATGTGCACTTTAGAAGATTGTGTATTCAGTTGTATTCAGTTGGATGTAAAGTTCTATAAATATCTGTGAAATCCATCTGGTCCAGTGTATCATTTAAAGCTCTTGTTTCTCCGGAGATGTTGTGCTTAGAAGTTCTGTCGATTATAGAAAGCGCTGTGTTCAAGTCACCAAGTATAAGTGTATTATTATCTAAGTATTTCTTCACTTTGGTTATTAATTGATTGATATATTTGGCAGCTCCCACATTCGGGGCATAAATATTCATGATTGTTAGGTCCTCTTGTTGGATAGATCCTTTAAGTATGATATAGTGTCCCTCTTCAGCTCTTACTACAGTCTTTGGGATAAACTTTAATTTATCTGTTATAAGGATGGCTACCCCTGCTTTCTTTTGAGGACCATTTGAATGGTAAATGGTTCTCCAACTTTTTATTTTCAGGCTGTAGGTGTTCTTAGGTCTAAAATGAGTCTCTTGGGATCCCTGGGTGGCGCAGCGGTTTGGCGCCTGCCTTTGGCCCAGGGCGCGATCCTGGAGACCCGGGATCGAGTCCCACGTCGGGCTCCCGGTGCATGGAGCCTGCTTCTCCCTCTGCCTGTGTCTCTGCCTCTCTCTCTCTGTGACTATCATGAATAAATAAATAAAATCTTAAAAAAAATAAATAAATAAATAAAATGAGTCTCTTGTAGACAGCAAATAATGGGTCTTGCCTTTTTATCCTGTCTGAAACACTGTGCCTTTTGATGGGGTCATTAAGCCCATTCACGTTCAGAGCTACTATTGAAAGATATGAATTTAGTGTCTTCATGATACCTATTCAGTCCCTGTGTTTTTGGATTGTTTCCTTGGACTTCCTCTTTCTTTTACAGAGTCCCCCTTAATATTTCTTGGAGAGCTGGTTTGGTGGTCACATATTCTTTATGGTTCTGCCTATCTTAGAAGCTCTTTATCTTTCCTTCTATTCTGAATGAGAGCCTTGCTGGATAAAGTATTCTTGGCTGCATGTTCTTCTCATTTAGGACCCTAATACTAACCCTAACCTAATACTTCTCCCCATAAAGGTTAGAGATCTCTTGTCTCTTGCTGCTTAAGGATCTTCTCTTTATCTTTGGATTTGCAAGTTTCACTATTAAATGTTGAGGTGTTGAGCAGTTTTTTATTGATTTTAGGGGGGAAATCTCTCAATCTCCTGGATCTGAATGCCTATTTCCCTTCCCAAGTTAGGGAAGTTATCAGCTATGATTTGTTCAAATACACTTTCTGGACCTCTGTCCCTTTTGTCCCCCTCGGGAGCCCCAATTAAACGTAGATTTTTCCTTCTGAGGCTGTGATTTATTTCCCTTAACCTATCCTCATGATCTTTTAATTGTATTTCTCATTTTTCCTCAGCTTCCTTCCTTGCCATCAACTTGTCTTCTACATCACTCACTCGTTCTTCTACCTCATTAACCCTCGTCATTAGGACCTCCAGTTTGGATTGCATCTCATTTAATTGATTTTTAATTTCGGCCCGATTAGATCTAAATTCTGCAGTCATGAAGTCTCTTGAATCATTTTATGCTTTTTTCTAGAGCCACCAGTAGCTTTATAATTGTGCTTCTGAATTGGCTTTCTGACATTGAAGTGTAATCCAGATTTTGTAACTCTGTGGGAGAGAGTAGTGTTTCTGATTCTTTCTTTTGTGGTGAGTTTTTCCTTCTAGTCATTTTTCTCAGTGCAGAGGGGCCAAAAGCAAGTTGTACTGGAAAAGGGAGAAAAAGAGAGAAAGAAAAAGGGGGGGGAGGGGACAAACAAAACAAAAAACAAGGGGGAGTATCCTCTGTGTATAGTGTAAATCCCTCTACTTCCCCTGGAACTTTCCAGGGCTGTTTGGTCAATAACTTGCTTTTCCCCTGTCCTTCCAGCTGGTCTTCTCGGGGAGGGGCCTGCTGTGCTGATTCTCAGGTGTGTGCACCTGGGGGAGCTGTCCAGCCCCTGCCAGGTGCACGGCTCAGTGGGAGCTGTTCATCCTGTGAGGCCCCTGCTCAGTCCCAGGTACAAGGTGACACCAGGATGAAGAACAACAGTAGCGGCGGCCAGCTCTCCAGCTCTGGAGTCAGCCCCTGCAGTAACTATCGCAACTCCCAGTCCGCAGGGGCTCCCAGTCCGCAGGGGCTCCCAGTCCTCAGGGGCTCCCAGTCCGCAGGAGCTCCCAGTCCGCAGGGGCCTGGATGCTCTGGGGGCGGGGTGGGGGGGCGCCGATCTGCACAGCTCGGGGGCGCCCGGCAGCAGGAGCATCCTTTCTGTCCTGTGTGCTCCCGGCCTTTGCCTGTCCCGGGAGCGCTGGATCTTGGGCTGTGTCCCCCAGCGTCCTTGGCTCCGGGGCCTGCGCCACAGGAATCGTGCTGGGGGCCGCGCAGCCCCCTCTGCATGGAGCCGCCGCCTCAGCTGCTCCCAGGGCCCCACCGGGAGCGCGCTCCAGCTCTTTAGGGAGTTCGGTCTGCATTGTGTGGTTCGCTCTCCCCCGGGGTTCAGTTCCTCTGTTAGTGACCCCTGGGAGCCTGAGGATATCCCTACCCCTCCTGGGATCCTGTTCGAGCTCCCTGCCAGCGCCTTTCCATCTGGGAAGATTGGTAAAGTTTCTGCTCCAGGACTGGGCTCTCCTGTCCTGGGGGCACTCCCCATGGGGCCTTAGCCCAGCTCCTCGCGGGGGCCCCTCCCCCTTGGATGCTTTTTTATTTCTTTATTTTTTTCCGTCTTCCTACCTTCATAGAAGCATGAACTCTTCTCACTGTAGCCTTCCAGCTGTTCTCTCTTTTAAATCTCAGGCCGAATTCATAGGTTTTAAGGATGATTTTAAAGTTATCTAAGTAAGTTGGCAGGGATAGGTGACTTGGGGACCCTACTCTTCCGCCATCTTGCCCCGCCTCTTTTTTGTTTACTTTTTAAAAATATTTTATTTATTTCTTCATGAGAGACACAGAGAAAGTGGCAGAGACATAGGCAGAGGGAGAGGGAGAAGCAGACTCCCTGCAGGGAGCCCAATGCAGGACTCTATCCCAGGACCCCAGGATCATGACCTGAGCCAAAGGCAGATGCTCAGGCACCCTGTTTTTGTTTTTTTAGATGCCACATATGAATGAAATTATATGGCTGACTTAGGGAACCCTCTTACACTGTTGGTGGGAATGCAAACTGGTGCAACCACTGTGGAAAACAGCATGAGGTTTCACAAAAATTAAAAGTAGAAATACCTTATGATCCAATATTTCCACTATTGGATATTTGCCCATAGAAAACCAAAACACTAACCTGAAAAGATACATGCACCCCTATGGTCACTGCAGCATTATTTACAAGAGCCAAGATATGGAAACAGCCCAAGTGTCCATCACTGATAGATGAATGGATAAGGAAAAGGCAGCATATGTACACAATGGATTATTACTCATCCATAAAAAAGGATAAGCTCAAGCCATGTGTGACAACATGGATGGATGCTAGATGAAATATTAAAAATCTTAAGGCAATGGAAGAAAAACTTAGGGACAAGAGCAGCCTTCTGGTGACAACAATCTAACAGCCACTTTTCTTTTTCTCTGTCTCTGCCACCCCAGCCTAGGACCTTCACCATCCCTAGGTTCCATCCTGGCCCACAGGGCAGCTCCATGGATGACAGGCCTGACTCGGGGTACCTAGAGCTCTGTCTTTGCCCACAGAGCGGAAGGTAAATGAGGTCCCTTACAAGGACACCTATCACATTCCCTGAAACAAAGGAAGAGCCCCTCCAGGCCAGGAATTCCTTAGTCAGAATCCCTTTGTTCGGTCAGTTTTCATATTTTTTTCATTCATGAACTCGAATAATATCCAGATGCACAGATGCTTTCTGACAGGTTTGAGTATGGGGATTGGACATTACTTTGCCCAGTGATGCTAGTTCCTGATCTTCCCATTTAAGGATTTCTCACCTCCCACCAGCAGACCTAAAGGAATGTGTGGGCCTTGTCACTGTAGAAGGAGAGTGTCTGAAAATCACCCAAATATACAGAGTGAGTCATGCCAAGGTGCATCCACATTTTCTGTCCCTTCCAGGCCAGTGCTTGGCAACACCAGGAAATTCAGTTTCCTACAAGAATGGGGAAATCCTTGGAAAGGAGTTTCATCTTGAGTCAAGGAAGAAGAATCACATCCTGACAAGGATAATCACTTTGTGCCCAAGCCCAGGGCCATAAAGAAGAGTAGCAACAATGTCCCCTGATGCTGATGCATTCACAGAATTTACAACAGACTGACTATACAGGAGGCTGACAAATGAACCCTGGCCCATCCTTATGGAGAAGCCCTGCAACAGACCCTGGACCAGAACTGAGAGGAAAGGTCTCCTCAGGTAGGTCTCTTCTAAATTCTACTTTATGGCCCTTTAGTGACCAACAAGGACTGACCCAGCCACTACGTGGTGCCCTGAGTAGGGTGGAGAATTATGAGACCAGCTTCTGCCCATGATTCCATTTTCATTAGACTGGAAAGGACTTAACACTCTGAGCTTGTCCCTGCCTCTCTTTTCTGGTTGTTCCTCAGCAACTGGGCCTGGGTGTCTCAGTTGGTTAAGTATCTGCCTTCAGCTCAGATCATGATCCCAGGGTCCTGGGATTGAATCCTGCATCAGGCTTCCTGCTCAGCAGGGAGTCTGCTTCTACCCCTCTCACCCTTCTCTGGTCATCCTCTCTCTCAAATTTATAAATAAAATCTTTTTTAAAAATTTAAAAAATAAATGAAATTTTATATTGGCATGATAAAACTGAATGCTGGAAAAAGTAATTGTGTTATTATGGAAGATAGTATATATGTATATTTCTTATCTTTTTCTTAATTGATTTAAAAGTAATAATATAAAAGAATATGCATGTAATGTATTGTCAGGTCTAACATTTAGAAATGTATATTGGTCAATAACAGCACAAAGAAGGTAGGTAGAAGCAAAGCTCTTTGGGGATAATAAAATTACTCAAGATAGTAACTGGAATCCACAGAAACAAATGAAGAAAACCAAAAATGGTAAATATTGAGGTTAATATAGAAAAGCTATAAATATTTGCTTATTCTCCTATCTTTTCTCAGCTTCTTCAAAAGTTATAACATTACATAATAACCATAACAATGTACTTGTTGGATTTGTAACATTTATAGATGTAGTGTGTGTAACAGAAATGCCACAAAAGGGGGTGAAAAGGAATAATTATATATCTCCCTGGAATTAACTGACAAAAAATCTGAAGCTGATTTTAGTAAACTAAAATGTAGAAGGTAAGCCCTAGAGGAAACACCAAAGAAACAACTTAAAAAATTATAGTGAAAAAGATAGAAATTGAAATGTTATTTTGTAGAATTTCGATTTACTGTAAAACGAATAGAAAAACAAAAAATATATAGAACATATAGAAAAAAAAAGCAAAATACAGTTGTAAATAAAACTGTGTCAATAAAAGCCTTAAATGTGAATGGATTATAACACATTCAGAAGGTGAGATTGTCAGTCTAGAGAAGGCAAAACAAGATTGAACCATATACTGTATACAGGAAACATATATTAGATTCAAAGATACAAATAGATTGAAAATAAAAGGATGAATATATTCATGCAGAGAATAATCAAACTAAAGCTGGAGTAGCTATACCAATATAAGACAAGATAGACTTTAAGACAAAAAATATTGGGATACCTGGATGGCTCAGTCAGTGAAGTCTCCAACTCTTGATTTCGACTCAAGTCAGGATCTCAGGGTTGCGAGATCAAGCTGGGTATCAGGCTCTCCAGGAGGCTTGAAGCCTGTTTAGGAGTTTCTCTTTCCCTCTCCCTCTGCACCCCCCCCCAAAAAAAAAGAATGTTACTAGAGATGAAGAAAGACATTTTGTAGTGATGAAAAAGTCATTCCATTAAGAATATAGAATATAATTAAAGGAGTAAACCATTCTGCATTCTTCTCAGTAATGTATGACTGTTCTGGTTGTACCATATCCTTGTCTGCACTTGGCATTGTCAGTCTTTTAAATTTTAGGCATTCTTGGTGCATGTGTGTATATGTGTGCATGTGCGCACATGGATGTGTGATGATGTCTCGTGGTTATAATTTGCATTTCCCCAATAATTAATTTTGTTTTTGTTTTTGTTTTTATTTATGATAGACATAGAGAGAGAGGCAGAGACACAGGCAGAGGGAGAAGCAGGCTCCATGCCGGGAGCCTGATGTAGGACTCGATCCCGGGACCCCAGGATCGCGCCCTGGGCCAAAGGCAGGCGCTAAACCGCTGAGCCACCCAGGGATCCCCCAATAATTAATTTTGAATAGCTTTTTATGTGGTTAATTAACATCTGTGTATCTTCTTAGGTGAAGCATTCAGATCTTTTTGGGGGGCCTATTTGTCTGTGAATGTTCTTTATATATTTTGCATTAAAGCCCTTAATCAGAAAAGAAGGTATAGTAATTAAAAACATATACACACCTAATAACAGAGCACTAAAAACATTAAGCAAAAACTGACAGAAAACGGGTCCCCTGGGTGGCTTGGTCAGTTAAGTGTCTAACTCTTGATTTTGGCTCAGGTCATGATCTCAGGGTTATGGGATCGAGCCCCACATCAGGCTCCATGCTAATCAGGGAGCCTGCTTGAGATTCAAATAAATAAACAAATCTTTAAATATATATGGTTGCTTAGGATTGGGGGTATAAAAGGGAATGGGACAGTGATAGCTGGAGTGTGGGGTATTGTTTTGTTTTGTTTGTTGATGAAAATGTTCCACAATTGCCTATGGTGTATTATGCTGAGTAAAAGAAGTCAATCAGAGAAGGACAAACATATGGTCTCATTCATTTGGGGAATATAAAAAATAGTGAAAGGGAATAAAGGCGAAAGAAGAGAAAATGAGTGGGAAATATCAGAGAGGGTGACAGAACATGAGAGACTCCTAACTCTGGGAAATGAAGAAGGGGTGGTGGAAAGGGAAGTAGGCAGGGGGTTGAGGTGACTGGGTGACGGGCACTGAGTGGGGGCACTTGATGGGATGAGCACTGGGTGTTATGCTATATATATTGGAAAATTGAACTCCAATAAAAAGAAATTTTTAAAAAATTGCCTATGGTGATGGCTGCACATACCTTTTGAATATACTAACAACCAGTCCTTTGGGCAAGCCTCCAGAAAGCAAGACACTGACTGCATGGTCCACTTATCTCTTTCCCTCCGAGGTAGAAGCTGAGAGTTGGGAGCTTTCTCCTGAAAGTGCTTTACTAGGCCAGGCAAGGGGAGTGGCTAAGGTGAATAAAATGTCACCAGTTTCACCATCCACCCCATGCATTCTTATTGGCTTTGCACTCACCTGGGGTACTGCAATATCTTAACCGCTTTCTGGAGTTCTCAAAAGCAGTTTGTTCCGTGTCTTTGTTAGTCAGAGTCTCTGTCAGAGAATGAAGGCCTGCTGACATCATTCCTCTGGGTTCAGGGTTCTTTTATTTTGTTGTACCTCTGAGGTTTCTGATGAGAAGTCTACTTTCATTCAATTTTTTTCCCTTTATACACGAGGTGTTATTTTTCTCCCTAACCTTTTTCAAGATTTTTCTTTGACTTTAGTTTCCAGAAGTTTAACTATGATGTGTTTGGTATAGATTTCTTTGGTTTTATGCTTTTGGAGGGTTAACTCAGCTTCTTGAATGCATAGACTTATGTCTCCTGATAAACTTGGGAATTTTCAGCTAAAAATGCTTCAAAGACTTTGCAGGCGAATCTTCTTTCTCCTCTCCTTTCTACACTCAGATGACATGTTAGATCTTTTGTTATAATCCCACAGAACTTGAGGCTCTCTTCATATTTTTTTTCAGTCTATTTTCTCTCCTTCCTTAAGATTGAATAATTTATATTACTTTAAGTCCATAGATACTTTTCTCTTCACCCAGTTCTGCTCTTGAGCCTGTACTCAAGCTTTAAAATTTTCACTTACTATGTTGTCAATTCTAAAATTTCCTTTTATTTCTTTTCTATTCCTTTGCTTTAAATTTAAATTTCTTAGCTAAGACTCTGCTTTTTGTTCCATATATTTGCATGCATAATTGCTCACTGAAGTATTTTAATGATGGCTGCTTTAAAATCTTTGTTAGAGGGACACCTGATGGCTCAGGGCCATGGGATCTAGTCCCACATCCTGCTCCCCATAAGGAGCCTGCTTCTCCCTCTGCCTGTCTCTGCCCCTCTGTGTCTCTCATGAATAAATAAATATAATCTTTTTAAAAAATAAAATATTTCTTTGATTATTGTAATATATGTAACCAACTTGTTTACATCTTGTCTTTTTTTTCATTCAAGTGATCTTCCTTGTTTCTGGTCTGATAAAAATCTTTTGTTGAAAAAAAAAAGTCTTTTGTTGAATTCTGGACATTTTGAATATTGCTGTGAAACTCTGGATCTTATCTGAATCTTCTGTCACCTGGCTTGCTTTGATACTGCCCTAGCAAAGGAAGAGGAAGTGCTACTTCATTATGGCCATGGAAGGTAGAAGCCCAACTTCCCCATTTAGCCCCCTTTAAATACCCAGGGAGATAAAAGTTTCCTTTTGGTAGAGGTGGGATTTCTAATTCTTTACTAGGCCTTCACTAATATTATTCTGGCTGAGAGGTTAGAGGGCCTTGTAGCTACTCTGGCCTTAGATAACACCATAAAGTGGGATTGTGGCCTCATTACTGCTAGGCTGTAGTGAAAGTTTTCGTTCTGCAGTAGGCTCCTTGGATACCACCCCACAAGGGAGGGGTAGGTGATGCTTTCTTACTGTTGAGTGGGAGTGAGGGACGTCCAGGTTCTTCATATGGTCTCCACTATCATTGCTGAGAAAGTGGGGTGTTTATTGCCAGCCAGGATGGATGCATGTCCTAGCTCTTGGCCTTTTCTGACACCACCCAGCAGGATTTTATGACCCCTCTTTACAGCCTTATAAGCCAGTAAGGCTAAGCTCCTCAATCAGTCTTTGCTGCTGTGGATAGTGATAGGACCAGTTTTTTTTTTTTTTTTTTTTCTATATTGTTTGGTTGGAGTAGAGTGGTTATTGTCTAGGAGTTTGTTTTTTTATCTTCCTAGAGGTACCCCTTCCTTAGCCCTTTGATTAAAGAAAGCATGCTCTTGTTGAGGCTTTGCAATATTTTATTTCTGTCTATTGGTGTTTCTGAGTTCCTGCTTCTTTAGCTCTGAGTCTGGGGCCTATGAGGCAAAAAAAAAAAAAACCCTGCAATCACCATATCATTCCTCTTATTCCTGAGGTTCCTACCTGGACCTATCTCCTCTCCACTTTTCAGTCTTTTTCTGTTTGTTTTATATATAATGTATAGGGTTTTCAGATGTACTTAGTGGAGAAAAACAGGGAAAATTATGTCTGTCTATTCTATGTTCTTAAAACAATTTGACTTTTAGGTTGAAAATTTTAGTTCATAATGTATAATTTATTTTATTTAACAATATATGTCAATATTGTTACTAACAATTTGATGAAAATAGGATTTCATTGTAGTTTTTTGTGCTCATCTCAACATGTTTACACAAAAATGCATAAGATGAAAATTTTAAATTTTGAGTTGATCTACACCATTAGGAACCATAATGCAGGAGATGAAACAACATAGTGGAATTTGTAGAGTTGAAACGGCCAGAGACTATGTAACTTGAAGCAGAATGGGGGCAGGAAAATATGCAGGTCTCTTGAGTCTTTGTCCAGCATTCCCACAGAAAGTTTTCTCTCAAAATAAAAAACATTTTCGTATAGCTCTTAGAAAATGTATTCCTGAAACACTTGATTTTATAACCTGAAACATACTGACCTACAATACTAACTGAATTATATCTTCTAATTTCAAAAGTATAATTGCACCTTGATTTTGAAAAATATCACGTGGTCAGCTTTAAGAACTTTATCATCTGTGGCATTTGGCAGAAAAACAGGGCAATGGTCAAGCATCCAGAATAAAGCCAGCCTCTGTTCTTTTTTGCACTTCTCACTGAGAACATTTCTCACAGACTCTCCCAACCCCCACTCCTGAGAACCAGTCTTTCAGCCAGTTTCACGAGCCAGAAATTATCAAATCATCCTTTGGTCTCATCAGACAACATAATCTGCAAAATGACCATTTGTTCCTCAGACATCAACAGTGATTTAATATCTAAAGGATCTTATCCCAGCTATTAACAGTCTCAGACAGCACTCAAGGTCTCTGATAACCTACTTCTAGCTTTCATATCCAATATTATTTTTTTCTCTTATCCTATCAGGAGCCCTCCTATACCAGCAAGGCTGGTTTCCCCACTGGTTCCTACAGGTGCTGTATTCACTCTCCCAATAGTCTTCTGTTCCTCTAGGACACCTCTCCAAGTGTTAGGACTCTATCCATTCTTCAGATTTGAATGATAAAAACTCTGTGCTGAGTTCTTAGAATACAGTCTTGGTCACTTCAGGCTTGTATTTATTAAGGAAGAAACCTGATCTTGTACACACACATACATACACACATGATGATGTATTATGACCAAGTAAGATTTAGTTCAGGACTGTGATACTGGTTAACATAAAAATTCAGTCAATGTTCTTCTCTAGTAAAGTATGAAGAGAAAAACAATATGATCATCTTGATCCAAAGCAGAAAATGAATATGACATAATATTACCATTTATGATAAAAATTCACAGCACACTAGGAATATACGGGAATGTCCTTGTGATTAGAGATATCCACAAATTAAAGCTAATTGTGAGAACACATAGCCACAAATTAAAGCTAACATATTAAATGATAAAATACTGAATATTATTTGTATTCACCATTGCACTGGCATATGCCATATGGTACTATAATGTAAGAACAAAATTTAAAAGGTATTACAAGTAGAAAAGAAAAAACCTAAAAAAAAAAAAAGAAAAAGAAAAAACCTGATGGCCATTGTTTACAGATGATGATTGTGTATGAAGAAAATCCAAAAGAATATACAAATAAGCTATTAGAAAAAAAAGTGAATTTATCAAGAATACTGGATAGAAGGTCAATATACAAAAACCAATTGTATTTCTATGTACTAGTAGTAATTGAAAAATGAAGTTTAAAAAATTCTGTTTACAGTATAGTGAGCACATTGTGCCTTCTCATGCCTTCTTGTCATTTCATGAACTTCTCTTATGTGAATGCCTTTCCATCTACCTCCACACACCTGTTGAACTCTTACATTTCTTTCCTGTCTCAGGCTTATCACTCTTATAGCATGAGTGCTTTCTTCCCCTTCCTAAATAATTTTTAAACTCTAATTCATGAGCAATTTTTTTCTTAAAAAAATAAAAAGGAACAGGTGCAAAACATATAAAAGTTCAGCTTTTAAAATTATTTTTTATTACTCAGCTATTAGAAATGACAAATACCCACCATTTGCTTCAACGTGGATGGAACTGGAGGGTATTATGCTGAGTGAAGTAAGTCAGTCGGAGAAGGACAAACATTATATGTTCTCATTCATTTGGGGAATATAAATAATAGTGAAAGGGAATATAAGGGAAGGGAGAAGAAATGTGTGGGAAATATCAGAAAGGGAGACAGAACGTAAAGACTCCTAACTCTGGGAAACGAACTAGGGGTGGTAGAAGGGGAGGAGGGCGGGGGGTGGGAGTGAATGGGTGACGGGCACTGGGGGTTATTCTGTATGTTAGTAAATTGAACACCAATAAAAAATAAAAAAAAAAGAAATAAATAAATAAAATTATTTTTTAAGGGACGCCTGGGTGGCTCAGAGGTTGAGCCTCTGTGTTTGGCTCAGGACATGATCCTGGATTTCCAGGATCAAGTCCCACATTGGGCTCCCCGCATGGAACCTGCTTCTCCCTCTGCCTGTGTCTCTGCCTCTGTGTCTCTCATGAATAAATAAATAAAATATTTTAAAAAATAATTTTATTATTTTTATTATTTTTTTTAAAGATTTTATTTATTTATTCATGAGACACCCACAGGGAGAGAGCCTTTGCAGTCTGAATTTTTTTTAACATTTGAAAACTACAATACATGTTTTTATTTCATGAAATGGATTTCTGAGACTTCGCCATAGTGACATGTCCTTTAAATTATTTCTTAGGATTTCTTGTGCAGCCAACTAAAAAAATATTAATAACTTTAACCTTGAAGTGACTGCCAAAAAATTTATATTTTTCTACTTAAATTAACATACTGTTGAGAACACAGCAAGTACAGTTCAATAATAAATTACTTCAAGGCAACAAAGAAAAGTAATTATGAGAACAAAATTAATTGTTTAAAAACATTTTGGGAGACTGTTAGATATAGTTTGGAAATAACTAAAAGAATAGAGGAGTAAGAGAACACATTTTATTTCTTCTTTTTAATGAAAACCACGCACAAAGTTTGACAATTTAGGAAAAGGCAAATTCCAGAGACTGAGGTAGTTTGCAGATTTTTTAATCTATTATTTGGTCTACATATGCATATATTTTAAGATCAATTCTGTTTGCTACTAAAATGTTAGTTCTAATAAAGATGCTACTGGCTTAAATAGTTGGTGTCTTTCTAATGAGAAACCCAGCACTCCTACACCCAGATTTTTCTCATTTTTACATATCACATATAGTGTATAATGCTGCATAAATAGATAGAAAAACCCCTTTTATCTTACAAATGGCCCAAACTGACTTTGCAATCAAATTGCCATTGTGATTTCCTTGTCTTGGGATGTTTTAAAAAGTGACTGGCAGGTATGAAAAATTTCCAGATACTTATACACAAAGCTTTTTATCAAGAATTTAATATTTGACAAAGACAAAATTTAAATAGAAAAGTTTTCTCATGTTCATTACATTTATTAAATCAATCTTGAGTATCTATACTCTGCTGAGCTTTGGTTTAAGGCTTTCACACATGCAAATCTACTTTCAAGGAATCCTCTTCGATGTGGATTTTATAATGATTAGTAAGGGATGATCTCTGGCTGAAAAGTTTCCCACATGCATTACATTCATACGGCTTCTCTCCAGTATGAATTCTCTGATGGGCAATAAGTGACGAGCTCTGTCTAAAAGTTTTTCCACATGTATGACATTCAAAGGGCTTCTCTCCTGTGTGAATCCTTTGATGCTGAATAAGAGCAGCACTTTGGCCAAAAGATATCCCACATTCCAAACATCGATATGGTTTCTCTCCGGTGTGAATTCTCTGATGATTACTGAGGGATGAGTTACACCGAAAGGTTTTCCCACACTCGTTGCATTTATAGGGTCTTTCTCCGGTATGCATCCTCTGATGCTGAATGAGAGCTGAACTCTGTCGGAAGGCTTTCCCACACACTTTACATTTACACGGCTTCTCCCCCGTGTGAATTCTTTCATGAATGATGAGTGTCGAGTGGGAACTTAAGGCTTTACCACATTCATTACAGTTATACAGTTTCTCACCAGTATGAATTATTCGGTGTCTGTTGAGTCGTGAAATGGAAGTAAAACCTTTTCCACATTCATTACATCGATAGGGCTTCTCTCCAGTGTGAATCCTCTCATGCTGGATGAGAGAGGCACTCTGACTAAAGGCCCTCCCACACTCACTACACTTAAAAGGCTTCTCTCCTGTGTGAATCCTCTGATGGTAACGGAGGGATGAGCTAGACTTAAAGGTGTTGCCACATTCGTTACATAAATAAGACTTCTTCCTGAGATGAATTCTCTGATACCCAGGGAGGGACGTGCTAGCTGCCTTCCTACCTGGATTGTATTTATGGGGGTTTTCTCGAGCATGGATTTTTTGATGTATAAAAAGGCCAGACCTTCTGCTGAAGGATTTGCCGCATTCTTTGCATCTATAGGATTTCTCCACAGTGTGGGTTCTTAGGTGTTTACAAAGGGATGCACTATGGCTGAAGGCTTTCCCACATTCCTTACAGATGTAGGGCTTTTCTCCAGTGTGAGTTCTTTGATGCTGAATAAGAGCTGAACTTTGGCTGAAAGCTTTCAAACATTCTCTACATTTAAATAATTTTTCTCCAGTGTGGTTTTTCTGATGTTTACGAAGGGATGAATTGTGAATGAAGGCTTTTTCACATATGTTACATTTGTACCGCTTCTCTGGTGTTTTGAGTTTTGGTTGGTTAAGTAAGTTTGAATTCTGCTTGAAACTGTTTCTTTGTATTTCATATTTTGAGGGTGTCTTTTCTCTAGCAACCCTCTGTTGTTTAACAAAGATTGATTTCAGGCTGAAATTTTGGCTAAAGTCAGGGTTTTTATGGCTTTTTTCTACAGTGAGGATTTTTGTATGGGTGATTGAAATTATTTGTAAACTTTCATTTTTGTCTTTTTGTTTTTTAAATCCATCTTCATATATGCAGGGTTTTTCTGATATGAAATTCCAGAGTTCATCCCTTTTGAGTCTTTTTCTTTTTAGACCCGGAAATGATGAATCTTGGGTTTGAGTTGACTTTGTAGTTTTAGGACTTCTCTTACATCCTGGAAAAAAAAAAAAAAAAAAAAAAAAAAAACCCGCTAATGATTCACATGATGGGCTGAGACTTAACATGTAGAAAGAATAAATATTAATGATATTTAAATAAGGGCTTGCTTTCTGGCTAGAAGAGACTAGCAAGAGGGAAAAATAGGAAAGTAACACATAAAACAATAACGGATAAGGGCAGAAGGGTTAGAGTGACTGAAAGAATAAAGGAAGCTCATTTACAGAAGGCAAGAGTGTATGAGTAACAGGAGAATCAATGAGGAGACAGGATTAGAAGAGAATGAGTTAAGTGCAGTCTGGTATCCAAAGCCTATGACAGACTTACACATTATTTCCATGACATTATTCTCATTTATGTAATTATTTCTAATGTTGAATGTCATTCCTCCTTTTCCTACATGCCAGGTTTCTCTGTGGCCTTCATACTCAGTGCCAGTGTTAACTCCTCTGTGTACCCCTTCCAGCTTCAACAATCCATTACCCTAATATACCACCTACTGCAGTATATTATAATGTATGTACCTAGGGGGGAAAATTATAAATATATTTAGAGACAATGAGAAAGCCTTCAAAAAAATTCAGCACTATTGATAGTAAAAACTTCCAAGAAAATAGGAATTGAGGGATACTCCCTCAATATGCTAAAATACATATGCTTTATCATTTATCAAAATAAAATATGCTAAAATATTTTAGTTCTAAAACCAGTAAACTATTTAATGAAGAAAGACTAGAGGCATTTCCAGTATGATCAAGAACAAGGGCAGCCTGGCTGGCTCAGGTGGTAGAGCATGTGACTCTAGATGTTGGGGTTGAGTTTGAGCCCCATGTTAGGTGTAGAGATTACTTAAAAATATCTCTTTTAGAAAATGAGTAAGATAAGATGCCCATTATTTTCCCTTCTGTTCATCATTATACAAGATGCCTTAATCTGTTTAGTGACAAGGATGAGTAAAGTGGAAATGAAGAAATAAAACTACCTCTATTTGCTGGTGATATAATACCCTATCTGTATAACTCTAGAAAATCAATGATAAAACTCTATCAGTGATGTAGCAGGATATAAAAGTAACATGCTGAAGTCAATAACTTTCATTGACACTAACAAAAAATTAGATGGATTTATAAGAAATATAGAAAACTTATCTGAGGAAAATTTCAAAACAGTCTTGACTGACATTAAAGTACACTTGAACAAATAGAACAGCCTCTCCAATTCTTGCACAGAACAACTCAATGTTGTAAAAATATAAAGATATTTTAAAGAAAATATGTAAAGATATTTTAAATCCTATATAGAAATCAGGATTTTTTTACCTTTAGCTGGATTTTGAACATGGGTAATTCTTTGTCATGGGGCTGCCCTGTGCACTAGCACCTAGCCTTTCCCCTACTTCCATCCTTCTTCAAGCTGTGACAATCCAAAATGTTTCAAAACATTAACAAATGACAAAATCACCCCCCTACACACAGAGAACCACTGGTATAAATGAAATAAACAGGATAAGTGATAACTGTCAAAATTGGGTGATGGATACACAAGAATTCATTATAGTATTCTATCTACACATATATGTTTAAACTTTAAATAGGGAAATAAATTAAATCTTCTTCCACTTCCTGTTGCTCCTTGTATTAAGAGTGCATAGATTAATCTTTTTCCTCTTCAAGGTCATATCTAATAATAGACCAGCAATTTTAAAAGGTTTTGGCACATGAATTTAAAAATATCAATATACAAAGGAAAAGATCTTAAAAAATACTTTAACTTAAAAAAATACTTTCTAAGTAGAAAATTAGAATACTTACAGAATGACAAAGCTTATATTTAAATAGGAAATATCAAAGCCTTCTGGGTAACTGAAGACAGTGCTAGGTGGAAAATAAACTATCAAAATTATTTCCCCAAATGATAAATAATTCCATAAGTATGAGACTTCTATCCAAATTGTTAACTTGAGCATTACTTGAGAAAGAAGAAAGAAAATGCCAAAACTTATAAAATAAATATGAGTTAAGGAAAAAGTGGACATTAAGGAAGATGGCAGAGTAGGAAATTCCAAGGTTCTGTCTCCCCATCTAGACAACAAAGGAACTGACAGAATCTGGCTATTCAATGATTTTCAAACTGTAGAATCTAACTGATGGCTGGCAGCTTCTAGGGGAAAGTCTGCTTGAGAAATTGTAGTTCATCGCAGTCAGTAGCAGCTACCCATGCCCCAGCTCCAGCGCCATGGCAGGCAGCTGTACTAACACTTGTTGGATGGACAGGAACCAAGGTGACAACAGGAAACTTGTTCTTCGATTATTTGTAGATATGGGTCCTGACAGGATTATTGCTTGTGGTCACGGAGGTAAAGACACAAAGGAAACCTTCCATTGTTGCCCTACTGGCTGAAGCAGCTGCGAGGGGATTTAAGGGACAGAACCTGTCTTCCCCCTACCCTCTCACACTCACATTTTACATTTTTCCCACATTGGGGAACCACATATTTAAGTATAAGGATAAGGACAGTCAAAAGTAACTGCATATGTGGGAAATTTAGAAAGTTGCCATAAATGCCAAGAGAAAGATAAAGACTCAGAAAAGACGTGAAAAAAACCTTTACTGTATTGTGTCGGGCTGGTTCATGGCACAAAGACACCTGACAACAACAAAAAAATCAACTACCATTTTCCCCTGTTATAAAGTGATTTTATTGAATTGATGAACATACCATAGGTCAAATAATATTTTCCAAAGATAATAATTAGGGACTTCAAAGCTCAACATAAAATTAGTAGCTTCAGTAGTATTGGCCATATTCCCCAGCAACTGCATGATAAAATTGTTATGTTAGAAATACAGAACTCTAGGACTAGCTGGAAACTTGGCAGTCACTTAGCGTAATATCTTCATTTCATGAGAAAACTAGACTCAGATGTTAAGCGATTTGCCCAAACTCAAATATGTAATAGTAATAAAGCTGGAAATAAAACCAATTTTTCCCTAAAACTAAAATTTGATCAATATTTCAATTGATTCTCTAGGAGCTAAAAACCTAGGCTGTTTGCTAATGTGACAGAAAGTATTCATGGGATGCCTGGGTGGCTCCACGGTTGAGCTCAGGTCATGATGGCATTCAGGGATTGAGTCTCACATTAGGCTCCCCACAGGGAGTCTGCTTCTCCCTCTGCCTATGTGTATGCTTCTATCTCTGTCTCTCATGAATAAATAAATAAAATCATTAAAAAAAAGTGTTCAGACACTACAATAAGTCATAGGTCCAGAGATTCAGGCCTGGAAGAGGCTTTATCAAATAACCTGTTAAAAGGAGGGAATATATGTGAAGGAAGTCACTCTGGGGAAGGGGGAGAATCTAATTCCCAGAGTTATGACATTATAAAAATCAAATGTCTAATTTGCAACCAAAAAAAATCACAAGGCAGTCAAAAAAAAAAAAAAAAAGATACATTTCACTTAAAGCAACAAGCAGACAAAAACCATCTATGAGGAAGAGATAACGGTGGGCATACTCCACCAAAACTTTTAAACAATACTTTTCAAGATGCTCAGAAAGCCAAAGAAATATATGGGTAAAGGTCAGGAAAATGATTTAAAAAATGAAAAAATCAATAAAGAGGAAACACAAAAAGAAACCAAAATGAAATTCTAGAGTTGAAAAGGGCAATAACTAAAAAATTTCACTAAGGAGATTAAAAAATCAGATTTCGGATCCCTGGGTGGCGCAGCGGTTTGGCGCCTGCCTTTGGCCCAGGGCGTGATCCTGGAGACCCGGGATCAAATCCCACATCAGGCTCCCGGTGCATGGAGCCTGCTTCTCCCTCTGCCTGTGTCTCTGCCTCTCTCTCTCTCTCTCTCTCTGTGACTATCATAAATAAATAAAAATTAAAAAAAAAAAAAAAAAAGAAAAAAAAATCAGATTTCAGCAGGCAGAAGAGTCAATGAACTCAAAGACAGGCCCTTAAAATTCCTGAGGAAGAACAACAACAAAAAAATATTGAAGAAAGTGAACACAGCCTAAGAGACCTGTGGGACACCATAAGGTGGACCAAAATAGCATATGGAAATCCTGAAAGGGAAAAGGAAAAGGGCAAAGGGCAGTGATACCATTTGAAGACAATGGCTGAAAACTCCCCAAATTTGATATGAAATATGAATCTACAAATTTATAAAGCATAATGAACTCCAAAAAGGAAAACTGAAAAAAAAAAAAAAAAAAAAAAACAAAAAGGAAAACTGAGAGAGACTGAGACACACCATCACCAAACTGTCACAACCCAAAGCCAAAAAAAGAGAATATTGAAAGTGCAAGAAAGAAATAAGACTCATCACATACAAGGGATCTTCAATAAGATCATCAGATTTCTCATCATGAACTTTGGAGGCTAGAAAGTATTGAGTTGGTATCGTCGGAATTCTCTATCTGGTAAACCATTCTTCAAAAATGACAAAGAAATTAAGACAATCCCACGCTGAGGGGGTTTATTACTACTAGACCTGCCTTGCAAGAATTGTTAAAGGGAGTCCTTCAAATTAAAATGAAAGGATGCAAAGCAAAGTGATACAACATAAAGACCTCCAGTCAGGATGTAAATGTATGGTCAATATAAAAACCAGTATTACTGTGATTTTGGCTTGTAATTCCACTTTTTATTTTCCACATGATTTAAAAGACAAACGCATTTTAAAATCATTAGACTGTATGTATTTTAAGGCACACAGCCTATAATGATGCATTTTGTGACAACAGTAACTAAAAGGGGATAAAGATGGAGGAGAGATTGTGTACATTATTGTACTTAAGGTAGTATAAATTCGAATCAGAGTGGAATAAGTTTAGGATGTTAAATATAATCCCAATGGTAACCATTAAGAAAATACTTATATAATATATATAAAAGAAAATGGGAGAGGAATTAAAATGTTTCACTAC